>NC_090443.1:1019053617-1019358373 GCF_031143425.1 Pleurodeles waltl | reverse complement strand
TAGACACTTTGCAAGGTAACTCTGGGTTACCTGCCAATCGTACAGCTCAGTTGGGATTTGTTTGTAACATTGGACACAGATGTTATAGTACAAAAGAGATGTACACGAAATCCAAACCCACGATCAAGTACCATTCAACACATACTATTAAGGGGTAACCAAATATTTATTAAAAGCTAACCATAGATGAGGAAACTGAGGGAAAAACTTACCTACCCTAATCTACCCTGACTACTCATTACCCACAACTGTCCCTAACTAACCTAAGCTACACTTACTTATCACATGTAACGAAATGTTCTAAACATCTACCCCCACCCCCCTTATGAGACGGGACAAATTGAGGACAACACATACTAACCTAAACACATACTATACTATCCTAAACAAATATATATATTTTTTGTAAATTATTTTTTTATGTTTTTGCTTTTTTTTGTATTTTGTTTTTTTTTACACACAAGAACCCCAACATAGCCAACACATGTACCCACCCACACATGTAATAAGTCACAAAAAGAAAAAAGCAGGACTCCCTACCCCCCACCCACTAACACTGACTAAACTAACAGCCTATACTAACCTAACACTAAGCCCCCTAAGCCCACTAACTATAAGAACAAGGAAAGAGGAGGGAGGGGAGGGTATCATGTCCATCGAATCAACAGTCTAGAGGTTGGCCCTCCGGAGGGTCCTCTTTATATCCTTGACCCGCCGTTTAATGTGGCGCACGTGCCGGCTCAGGTGGCTCACCTTGCGCAGCACTTTGTCCATCTTGTTTTCAAGTGTATTGAAGGCTGCAGGGTCAACAGATGGAGCAGTGGCAGTCTGGGTACTGGTGGAGGAGGTCTGTGTGCGCTCTCCTGCACCGGTGGCAATGCTGGGGCCAGGAAGTCCAGCAGATGTAGATTCAACAGAGGCAGCTGTGGGTGGGGCCACCTGGCTCTCATTGGTGGTTGTTTCTGTGGTGGCTGTGGTGGGCACAGGAGGCCCACCCTGTGCGAAGGCTCGCCATGCCCCGGAGGCACGTTCATGGCGATATCGCCGGGCCATCCTCTGGAACCCCGACTCCACCAGCAGGATGTGCTGGTATCGCATGGCCCGACGCTGAAATTCATGGACCTGGTCTGGAGTCATTTTAGCTGCTGTGAAGACAAATGCAGATATGCCACATTAGTAACTGCATTGTGTAAAACAGCACAGCAAGTTAATCAGACATTACATCTACTGTACTTCTAACAGCTCATATCACGATACAGAGCATCGAATGTCCCTGAGGAAGTACATGGCAGGTCAGACAACAAAGGTCACATCACACAAAGCACATTCATAACCCACAAGAAGGGTAACAATTGGCCTTGACTTGCAATCTGAGTTCTGACAGTTAACATCTAAGAATCATGCTGCATATCCTCCACCAAGAGATGGGCTACAAATGTCAGTGTACGGGAAGCAAAACTAAAGCCACATGGTCTGCAAGTTGTAACTGGACTTTCCAGTATGGTACCAAGTGCCAAACCTGAGTGTGTATACTAGTATGCAACCAAACCGTCACTTATTCACAGGTATGTGTAACATACTGGTAGCATCAGTACTAGGTACCCCATTCACAAACCCGTGGCCATGTTTGAGGGGGGGCGGTGGATACACAACTATAATTTGCCAACAACATGTACACCGAGGAGTGTATAGGCTAATCCACACATGTTTGTCTCTACAGACACACCACAGGTAAGGTCTATCTACAATTTGGAGTCAGCAAACCCTCGAGCACTCATAGGGTCAGACATGTCAGGAAACTCAGAACTTAGTACACAACATATACTTCCAGTGAGGCCTGACTTACATCAGACACAGAGTTGCTAGAACACCCATGATCATGAATTGCATGCACACCTAGGCCATTGCACTCAGGTTCCACAGACTTGATACACTACATGTGGAAGTACATGCTGCTAGGAGGTTCTACCTACTGTTTCAAACTTACGTAGGTGAATAGGGAAGCAGATGTCTATTGGGAAGCTATTAGCTCCTCCAATCTTAGAGAATGTGGGTCTGACAGGCTGACTAAATAGGGGCTGACTTCCATTGCGACTCTTGGTGATACAAGTGTCAGAGACATGACTATCCCCTTTACTCACAGTGGGGCCTACAGGGATGTCCTACAATCCCTACATGATACCATTGGATATGCATTGGCTAACTCAAAACATGTGAGAACTGCATTCCCACTCATGGAACAAGTGAAAAACTTGCCCACAGCATCACACCTTGCTATGCGTCCAACTCACACGAGTCCATAACCAGCAAACACAACACATAACAGACATATCAACACTTACTGTAGTGGTCGGGGTCCTCAAATGTCGCCACCTCTCCCACAGTGTAGGGCGCCGGTCCACCTGTAAGGTATGGAAGGAAGAAATGTGCTCAAAATCTGTGCACAGTGCAACATTTTCAGTATCATTTACAATGTGTAGGCTGAATAAGGAAATGGCAGCCATTCAGACATGATGGTACTGCATCTGATATTTCACGGCCAACTTGTACATAGCATGGGTCTCCTGTGACAGTTACACACATATCTGCACACATACATTGGCCCTAACTATCATGTGGTTGCAAACTTGCACCATAGTTGGTGAGCACTAAAAAATATGCAGTGTAATCGTCTCATCATGTGCATCCAAGAGAAATATCCAACGCCTGGTTACTTGAGGACTGCATTACCAGTCAAACATGCCTTGTGGCCATGACACATTTAGTGCACATAGGCCCAATGTACAGAGGGAGGGGCAGGGACTCCTGTAAGCCATCCTGTTGTTACAGTATAGTCAATTGATGTGGCCCAGCTATGGTGATTTGCACCAACCATGGAGATGTAAAGCCATGTGCATACACTTGGACTGCCATCCATATTTGGATTGTGGCTCAACCTATTCCAACAAACATCTTAAGATGTTAGCTGAGGGCACCTTGCACCTTTTCACAATGTTTTCAAATCATGAACTGACATGTATCCAAAAAGATCAAGAAACACAATAATCCCACACATTCATAGTACTTCCGTGAACGCTTTCCTTCCACACTCACCAGACTAACATGAGACCAATGTCTGAGCCACTTTGCTATTATAAATTGTCGAGAAGGCAGCACACATTTTCAGCATCATGTAGTGATTCTAAAGTCAGTCTAGCAATTGCGTCAACATAGTTGGCCTAAATGTTGGTATATCTGTACTTCTCTGTCAATAATACCCTATATAGACATGATTGGCTCCTATTTTGTTAGCTGTGCTGACAAAAAGGCCGCACCAATTTCCTTCATGGTAAAGTTACCTGTAAGTTTGCTGAGCACGTGCTACCTAACAGCTAGCAATTGTGATCCTTGCCATAGAGCATCAATGATCCCCTTATATTTCCCCAAATTTACACACAGACATCAAGTTAGCTGGCAGACATTGCACTAATCCACTGATGTCACGACAGAGCATTTAAATGTGCACAATAACAATAGTCGTACTCACCAACAGTGTCACCAATCATGATTCCCAGGTGGTTCAAGAGATCTTGCTCCCTGGTGATGAGGTCAGCCCACCGGTGCTTCAGCTGGTGGTCACTCCTCTGGCTGGCATACACACGCTGCAGGTGATGCAACACCTTTCCCCACCTCTGTTGGGTACCCCTGTATGACCCTGCCTGGATCATGAGCGGCAAGAAATGTGTCACCAGCCAGATGAAGCCCCCCAACTCCTCTTCCCCCATCCTGCCAAGACGTGGCCTACCAGACATACTTATAATTGAAGAGAAGGAATAGGGGTAAAATAAATAGAAAGGGGAAATGGGTGAAAGTAGGGGTAAAAAGACAGAAAAAAAGTAAACCTAAACACTAAAAGAGCCCAACTATCCCCAAACCAACACTACCCACAACAGACTCCCACAAACAAGAAATACACAAGATAAATTGACAAATGTAGACAAAACACAGTACTATAGTATACACAAACAAAATGTATTTCACAAAAGGACTTTACAGATAGCACACAGGACAAATACAGCACAAAATCTCTGGACAACACTCTCTACACAGCCACACAGTCTAGAAGGATCATAGATTGCAAAGTGAAAGTGAAAGTACACCCACTGTACATGATCTGCAAACAGGATATCCTATTACATCACTTCCTGTATGACAAGTCCCGCCTGTTTCGCGTTATGCGTCATTTTTTGTTGCACAAAACTGTATTTGCGTCATTTTTTTTGACGCACAGACGTGAATAAGAACCCGCATCCACATAATGATACATGGACTGTACAAATATCTGGATGCGTGCTAAATTTCACTCCTGTGTGTCAAAAAAGATGATGCAAATACAGTTTTGGTAAACAAAAAATGACGCACACCGCTAGGGACGTCAAAATTACAGTGCATTAACTGGTTTGGGGCATTTTTACTTCTTTTTTGGGTATTTTACATTTGTAACACATCAGAGATTGGCTAATTGAAGACAGTATGGTGTTGATGGTGTATGTTCACATGTGTGACATCATACTGCTGCTGAACATCATCCACTACACCCTTCACAGTATGTTTACAGTTGGCTGACGTCATAGATGGTCATAAGTGTGGCCTACATATATGTGTGGCACAAATTGTACATGTTTGCCATAAGGAGAGGATAGCAATGTGACGCACATATGTACAATACCTAATTGCCTTTGGCTCAAAGTGTGTGCTTTGACAACTAATTTGTTGGTTGACCAAGTATGTGTGTACATCACATGAAGCATTATTGTACATTTGGTTGTATGAATGTGACGTCCATGTGTCCAACACTTAGATGTAAGTAAAAATTGGAATGAGCAAGGGCATGTGTTAGTCATACATGTAACAACACCCGCAAAGTATACTTCCAAGTTTTAGGGTCACGTAGACACCACATGTGACATAGCATGCACCAGATGGATGGCAGACGCATGTTCATGTCAAAGGTCCACAATTTCTACATCCTATGTCCTAGAGTATTGGTAACAGCTTCCTAGGCACTAGTTGATGAATCCCACAGTGAGTCATACACATGTATTGAGGAAGTGGGTACCATGTTGTTTGCACAGACAGACAAGGGTCAATCTCATATGTATGATGACACCACAGTTGAGGCCATAGAAGTAAGCCCCAACTATCAAGTGGCTGTGGTGGACCAGCATACAAGACAGCACGTGTCCACATATTTCCAGTGATCAATTGCACATAGGTGTCTTGTTCATGTGTGTGGTCCAATGATGATCCAGTAGATTTTTTGGGATGTAATTTGTCACAGTTCGGACCAGGACTCATCATGAGTCAGTGGCAGCTATTCCTGTAACTACTAAGTATCCTTTGATGATCAATGTGAGTAAAGTAGATGTGGACATGTGAACCAACATGTGGATGGTCCCACCCTGTCACTAAAGACGTGTAATGAGACAGTCAACAGGCCAACCTTGGTGTGCTGAGTGAGATAATGTCTCAATTGTCATGTTCCGGCAGGTGTCATTACAACATTTGTACACAGGTTGGCCTCTGCACTTCCCACTGCATCTGGGAATATCATAGCCTCTGTGCTGTTTATTCTCGCAGCTATTCACCACACACGGCCCATCACTATGTTGTGCGCACTGTGATTTTGTGTGTGAACTGTCATGGTTCTGACATTTGTGTATTAGTCATGTACATTATCAGAGGTTGCTGGTTGTGCTGAAAGCCCCGTACCCAATCCCTGCCTATGACCCTGGGACACTGTCACACTTTGTCATTCATGCATAAATGCAACCCAGACAAGGGATGGGCCATGAATTTTGCATTTCCAAGAGGATTTAACTCAAATGGTACAGTTAAAAGGCAGATGATGCTATACAATGTATTTGTGTATGCATGGCAGAAGCCCATGCCCATTGCCCCCTGATGAATGGCAGGTTTGCTAACGCAAGTGTGGTACATATGTAGACACAGGGATACTTTAGTGTGACGCACAGACAGTTGCCAGTAAGGCTGACAGAATGCAAGATGATTCAGGAGCCAGCTACTGGACAAGTAACATAATCAGTGGTCTGACTGAGACTGTTTGGAGGACAAACTAGACAGTTGACATGTCAATCTGTGTATGTCCTGTGTTTTTGAAAGTGACAAATGAACCCAAGGGCTGTGTTACACGGCTTAATTACTATCAATGGTTGACGGTGTATTTGACATAATGGCAACTCCTATGCTGTTCCAGGCATCATCAGGGGCAGTGCTTTTTGTAATGGGTGGTGTGCATGGAGGTGATCACAGGTGTGGGCTGCATCTGTTTCTCACCAGTCCTGTAGGTGAGACTTGCATTCTAAGGGCCAACAGACATTTTCACAAGGGGAAGCAATCTACATGTGCTAACAGGGCTTTGAAACTAGAAGACAGTGTATAAATTGACCTTACGTCCATGCAGTCAGATGTTCTTTGACAATGGCATACCTTAGGAAAGGGCGTAGCACACTGGTTTGCTAATGTTGGTTTGTTTTTGTAGAGGAGGTATTATCAGGGTACACATCTTAGTATTCCAGGGACCTCTTCCGACATCTGGGTTGTGACCAGGTGCCTGGGTGTGTCAGGAGTTAGGAAAGGGGCTGACATGTGCATGGAATGTCATGTGCGCAATGCATGTCATATGTGTGGCACTTGTGCTGTCTATGTTCTGCTTCTATGGAACTCTAGTCACAGATATTCCTTGCAAATATTGGATGCAGTTGGACTAACTGCTGTCAAGGGTCTTGTCAGACTTTCCTGTTAGTGATGCCAAAGCACATTGACATCTTCATGTATGAGGCTTGTTTTTCCCTTATTGAGTGATGGTGTCATAGTCGTGTGCCATAAGCTGCGTTGGACCTTGCTTTCAACATGTATGTGTGAAATAGTTGTGGTCCTCTGCTATAGGCCTTCAAAGGAGATATGTACATGATATATGTCATTAAGAGTGTGTGTGTATGTGACCATTGTATGTTAGGCATCACATAAGCTCTGGGATGTTCCGTGTCCTACTCAGTATCTCAGCAATGCTCCATGAGGCAACACTCTTATTCTGATAAGTAGAGATGAAGGTGTTTAAAAAGGAAAAGTCAGACCATTATGTGGTGATTATAATAGGTGTTTATTTAAATTGGTTAACTAAAGTGGTGAAGGTGATCATATTCAGAAGAAATTATTTACAATCTGTTGCCGCCTGCGTATACCAGCAGCTGTGTTCTGTAGTTTCCACTCCTGTTGTAGGCCAGCATCCTCCTCTTCCTCCTCTTCAGGCATGTGTGGCTCTGGTTCCAGGAGGGGAATGTTTCTTCTGATGCAAATGTTGTGAAATATTGCACATGTGAGGATGATCCTACAGACCATCTCGGGGGAATATAGGAGGCTACCACCAGTGATGTCGAGGCAGCGGAACCTTGACTTGAGGATACCGAAGGTCCGCTCGACAATGCTGCGTGTCCTCCTATGGGCCTCATTTTATGCACGCTCTGCAGCAGTACTTGGGTTGCCAAATGGTGTCATAATCCATGGCTGGATGCCATACCCCTGATCAGCTGCAAGAGAAAATGAATGGGATCATGTTGATGTAGATGGCACTATTGAAAAGACCTTTAATGGCAGTAGTTGTCTTGTGTTGTCTGTGACTCTTTTGTGTACTAATGTGACATCCTATGCTTGTAGGCTATACCATCTGCATTGTGTTGTTTCCTTGGCTGAACAAGTGTTTGTCTGCTAACCATTTGTCAGCAGTATGTTTTGGGATTTGCAGTACAGTGTGCCCTCCCTAGCATTGTGACTTGTGATACAGGTGTCTGTGTTTCTTCACTGGGGGTGAGATGATAGTTCCATGCACAGTTAAAATTGACAGTGTTGTTAACACGTTCATATCAAAGTACCCTGGACATCCCATACCTTTAGACTTAGGCAATGTATTATTGTAAAGGTCATTGGGACACTTACAATTTGCAAGGTGACATTTCGGCAACCACACTCATTGACGTCTTCACATTAGGCTGTACAGTAAATTCCGATGTGTGACAGGTTCAATGGTGACCTAAGAAACATGGCTTGCGACGTCACGACCTCAGTGTGTTCCTGTTCACATGTTGCTGTTGTGGTGTATGTGTTGTGTGTCCTAGAAGGTTGGTGTGCAGTGTGTATATAAGTAGGTTTTTGTACTTACCAACAAGAAGTCCATCGCCATACCGTCCATCCTGGAAGTGTTCATTGATTGTGCAGTGACGGAAGATGAAGGAGTCATGTACACTCCCAGGATATTTAGCCACGATGTTGGTGATCAATCCTTGGTGATCGACAATGGGCGCTAAATGGCAGAACTAATTCAGACACCAACGGTAGTCACACATACAACAAAACGAACCACACCAGCAGAATCGATTATTGCCTATTCGATATAAGATTATGGCCTCTAGTCATCGATATGACAATCATCGAAAGGACCGAAAGTGATCACAACCCTCTCTCTGTCCACACATTAGCCCTAGGTAACCTCCCAGCCACGTCTAACCCCGCAGCAGTAGCACCCGAGGGTATTAACCTGGCCAACAACAAAAGACACCTAAAATGGGTCAATATTGTGGCCCGGCCCGCACTCATCAATGCTGCCAACAACACCCTAAAATCCACACTAAGGGACCTAGAGGCGGGTTCTGCAACACCCCATCAGGAAATTAGCTCAATCCACACCTCCTGCATTAGGGATATCGCGGACCACTTCTCAGCTTCCCCAGCCCACGACGACAAACGACCCAAAGCCAGGCACCGCTGGTTCAACAAAACGTGCCGGTCCCTAAACAAGCGCCTAGTTCAAGCCATTAAATCCAAGGACCCCATCGCCATCCGCGTAGCTAGGAAGTCCTATAAATCTGCAATATGCATAGCCAAGCGTGATCAAGATAGCAAATGGTGGACAGCACTCAGCGACGCTGTGCGCGAGAGAAATTATTGTCTGTTCTGGTCCCTGGCAGCGCGAGGCCCAGAAACCAGTGGTTTGGACATCACAACCAATATTGCCCCAAGAGACTGGATAGCCCACTTTAGTAGTCTGTACTCCCCTGATCATGATAGCCCCACCTCTGTTTGTACGGGTCCCCTCCTACTTCACTCATTAGCACCAACCACCGCAGCACCCCTGTTGTTCTCCCAAAGTGATAGAACTTATTCTCTAAGCACTCTAAAACGCGGCAGGGCCCCTGGTTCAGACTGCGTCCCAGCAGACCTATTCTCAACAGACCTAGCATCTTGGTCAAGATATCTCACCATTCTAGCTAACGCAATAGCATCTGGGGCGCCAATTCCCGACTCTTGGAAAGCGGCCATTGTTATTCCAATCTTTAAAAAGGGCGACAGATCTCTTCCCTGTAACTATAGACCCATTAGTCTAATTGACTGTGTCCAAAAAGTCTTCTGCCACTGCCTCCTAGGGAAGATAGAAGAATGGATAATTGACCACGATATCCTTAGCCCCCTCCAAGCCGGTTTCCGAAAGAAGATTTCCACCACTGATCAAGCCCTCAGATTCCTATTATTATATTGGAAAACAGTGTTCATTGATAAAGGCAGCCTTTATGTAGCTTTCGTGGACCTCAAATCTGCCTTTGACCTAGTACCTCGCAACAAACTGTGGGTCACTCTCTCTCGGATGGGAATCCCGGAACACATCCTTGCCATTTTGATACGACTCCACGAGGACAACTACGCACAAGTCAGGTGGGGCAACAAGGGCCAACTTACCGATAGAATCCACGTCTCTAGGGGTGTGCGGCAAGGTTGCGTACTTGGCCCGACCCTCTTTTCCCTGTACATCAACAAAATTGTCCCCTCCCTCCTCAGACTGCAGGCTGACGCACCTTCACTTGGCACACAAAAAATCCCAGTCTTACTCTTTGCCGATGACACTCTTTTGATATCTAAGACCCCTAGTGGTCTAAGGAAACTCCTTGCATGCTTCGAGCATTTCTGTTCATCCCAGGGACTCGAAATCAACGCAACGAAAACCAAACTAATGACCCTTAATCCCCACAGATCCTTCAAAGGGAAATTTACTTTAGAGGGCTCCTCAATCGAGAAGGTGGGCATTTTCAGCTACCTGGGCATAACACTCACTGACAACATGTCCTGGAAGCCACACATAGGAAAACAAGCCCTTAAATTAAGACAAACAACTGGGGCTCTACTAAAAAATTTCCACCTCTCACACACAAAACCAATTCGCCCAGCATTACAGTTATACGAAGCCCAGGCAGTTTCCTCAGCGCTCTACGGGGCTGAGCTTTGGGGTTATACCAAAACCCAAGACCTAACCATCGCTGAAAACAACTTCTTAAGAAACCTTGTGTCCCTTCCGCTAAGCACCCCACTGTTCCCTCTTTTCAAGGACCTCGGCATCAAACGCATTGGTCACAAAGCCCGCTTGCGACCTCTGCTGTACTGGCGGCGTCTCTGGACCACTCCGGAACTTGACATCTTCACCGAAGCTCTACAGGTCATCCTAAAAGCCGACCACCTGCACAGAATCCCCTGGCTACGATCCATCAAGGATTTACTTCACTCTATCGGGCTCGATGATCTCTGGAACTCACCAGCCACGTCAGTCTTTCCCTCGAAAAGCGAACTAAAGAAACTTTACTGGCAAATGGCCAACAACGAAGACACTCGGGCTGCACTCCACACTACATTATCTTGTGACTTTGCCAACCTAAAAGAGTCATGCAAGTACGAATCTTTTTGGGACCTAATCACGGTCCCAAGGGAAAGGAAACTGTACTTCCAGCTCCGCATTGGAACACTCCCATTAAGACTTTTCACCAGCAGCTGGTCACACAACGAATCCACTGCATGCCCTGCTTGCAAAGCCCCCGTCGAGAATCTCCCTCACCTCCTTTTTGCATGCCCCGCGTATACTGCCCCCCGTAGGAAATGGCTGGCCCCGGCATGCAGACTACTGGGAGCACGCTGCTCTGCGCTAGCTCTGCGAATCCTTAGATCAGACACCAGGCCAACGCTAGTGATGGCTATCGCCAAATTCCTCGGAGCTAGTTGGCTTATTAGAGGGAAAACTCTCCTGGACAAAGACTCCAAATAAGACTGTCCCAACATCCTGCACAGTGCATTTCATTTCATTTCATTTCATCTAATTTTATTCCATTTTATTCTATCTCATTTTTATTCCATTTTAATTTTTATTTATGTTTTACTCCCTTTTATCACCATATTTACCTGCAATTTTATTTTATTACGTGCATTTACTTGTATTTATTACTGCTCGCGCTTTTTTGGCTCTTGTAGCCGCAATAAAGCTTCTTTGAATTGAATTGATCGACAATGGCCTGCACATTGATGGAATGTGTGTGCTTCCTGTTGCGGTAGAGGTGTTCAGTTGCAGCAGGTGGCACAAGGCGTACATGTGTGCAGTCGATTGCACCAAGGATGTGTGGGAAGCCACTGATTGCGTAGAACCCCTGTTTAGTTTCCAGCTGCTTCTGCAGTGTGTTAGGGAAGCAGATGTGGTGGGGTGTCAGTCGAATGATGGCGTCCAGTACTTTGGGCAAAAAGGCGGAGAATGATGGTTGTGATATTCCGCCAACCAGGGCACCAATTGTTTGAAAAGAGACACTTGCCAGCATGTGAAGTACGGCAAGCAGCTTTGTTTCTGTTGGGATGGTGCGGGGTGTCAGCAAAGTGGGGGCCAACTGCTGTTCAATGTTTCGCAGCAGCTGCTGAATGGCCTGCCAGTTCAACCGGTACCTCTGTATGATGTTGTGTTCCCTGAGGCCCTGAAGGATTGTTCTTGGGCGGAATATCCTCTCCTGCCTTCTGCGCTGCCTTTGGGGTCCCTGCTGGTGTTGTTGTAGCTGCTGTTGTTGCTGCTGGGCTCAGCGTCTGCGTGCGTGCTGGATTAGAATCACCTCCATGGCTCCCTGTTGCTGCTCTGCTGCTCTGCTGTTTGTTCTGTGTGTTCTGATTAAATACAGGTGTGTTTGCCCCATTTTAACGCCTGCCCTGACCCAGGTGTTAATTTTTGACGCAAATTGGGCTGTGCGTCATTTTCTGGCTCAAACGTGCGTCATTTTTTATTGGATTAGAAATCTGAGATATTTTCTGTGAGCTGGATGGATGGGTATGTGAAAATACGCATCTTTTAAATTCAGTGTTGCCATTAATTCTTGCTGTAGCAGTGGGACTACATCTTGTAACGTTACCATGTGAAAGTGTTCTGATCGGATGTAGAGATTGAGAGTCCTGAGATCTAATATTGGTCTTAATGTTTTGTCTTTTTGGGGAATGAGAAAGTACAGGGAGTAAACCCCTGTTCCTTTTTGATGATGTGGCACAAGTTCTATGGCTTTTTTGAGTAATAGTGCCTGTACTTCTGTTTGCAACATTGAAATGTGTTGAGATGGAAGTTTGTGCGCTTTTGGGGGAATGTCTGGAGGAGTTTGTGTGAACTCTATGCAGTAACCATGTTGGATAATGGATAATACCCAATTGTCTGTTGTGATGGGTAACCAGTGGGCGTGGAACTTTTGCAGTCTTCCTACCACAGAGGAAGTGTGGTGAGGGAAGGTAGTGGTAAAGTCACTGTTTGGTATTAGTGGGTTGTTTTGAGGATTGGTATTTTCCTCTAGATCTGGGGAACTGTCCTCTGTAGTATGCCCGAAACCCCCCTCTCTGGTTTTGCGTCTGGTAAGAGGGTTTGGCTTGTGAGGTAGATGGCTCGGATGGTTGGGGTCTGAAGCCTCCCCTATATTGAGGCTTTCGAAATGAGCCTCTGTATTGGGATGAATAAAGCGCATCCATAGCTTTGGCAGTGTTGACATCTTTTTTCATTTTGTCAATGGCTGTGTCTACTTGTGTGCCGAATAATTGTTGTTGATTAAAAGGCATGTTGAGGACAGCCTGCTGGATTTCAGGTTTTAATCCTGATGACCTAAGCCATGCATGTCGCCTAATGGTGACAGCTGTATTAATAGTTCTTGCATCTGTGTCTGCGGAGTCTAGCGCCAACCTTATTTGGTTATTTGTGATTGCTTGTCCCTCCTCTACTACCTGCTGGGCTCTCTTCTGTTGGTCCTTGGGGAGATACTGAATAATGTCCTTCATCTCATCCCAGTGAGCTCTGTCATATCTGGCTAGTAGGGCCTGCGAATTGGCTATACGCCACTGATTGGCTGCCTGTGACGCCACCCTTTTACCTGTAGAATCACATTTTTTGCTTTCTTTATCTTGAGGGGGTGCGTCTCCAGAGGACTGTGCATTAGCCCTTTTTCTTGCTGCGCTCACCACTACGGAATCTGGGGGTAGCTGTTGTGTAATAAAAATGGGGTCTGAGGGTGGTGGCTTATATTTCTTCTCTACACTTGGAGTTATAGCTCTTCCCTTAACTGGTTCCTGGAAGATTTGCTGCGCATGTTTTAGCATGCCAGGAAGCATTGGTAGACTCTGGTATGTGGCGTGAGTGGAGGACAGTGTGTTAAATAAGAAGTCATCCTCCAGAGGTTCGGTGTGCATGGCCATGTTGTGAAATGCCGCTGCCCTGGCTAGAACCTGTGTATGAGGGGCTATCTTCAGGGGGTGATGGCTTTGATGGATAGCACTCTGGACTACTGTCTGAGACTGGATCATCCTAGAGATCCCATGGATCAGTGTCATGTTGTGACTACATAGTGTGTGATGGAGACTGTGCAGTGGGTGTAGCAGGCGGGGAGACAGTTGAGGAGAATGAGGAGACTGTTGAGGTGAAAACTGAAGAGGTGGAGATTTTTCTCTTGTTTTTGGCACTTTAGCCGTTGGCTGGTCAGTGTCCAAACGTCCATGGAAGGCCAGTTTCCTCTTTGTTCTCAGAGGAGGTGCTGTTAGGATTTTGCCAGTGTCTTTGTGGATTTGTATCCTGGCCTGTTTCTCATCGAAATCCTCCATTTGTGTCAATTCCTCCTTAAATCTATGGCTTTCTTTCAATTGCTTTGAAAGTCCATGCTCCTCTGTGTAGGTATGCTTTTCGGCTCCGAAGCTGTTTTTTTCGGCCTCGAAGGGCCTGGAGTACTTGTCGGCCTCGGCTCCGAAAGTGACTTTCGGGGTTTCGACTCGATGGGTCGGTGCCTTAGAATTTCGGAGCCTGTGCCTCGGCTCGAGTCCGAAGGCTTTGTTATTGACGTGGCCTTTTTCGGTGCCGAAGATTTTGCTTGGTCGCCGGTAGCTTTCTTACGGGTGGAGCCCGGGCCTTCCGGCAGTGGCGTCCCCAAGGCCTTGTATTTGGGCTTGGATTGGGTCGGGGCAAGCGTACTCACGTGCTGGCCCACTGTTATTGGTTGGTCGATGTCAGACTCTTGTTCGGATTCGGACACCCGAACGGAGACGGCGGTGTGGATCATCTCCTCCTCTTCTGCGTCGAGGCGCTCGGTGCTTCTGGACGCCATCTCTAATCTTCGCGCTCTTTGGTCTCTTAGAATCTTTTTCGAGTGGAAGCATCCACAAGCTTCGCAGGTATCCTCTCGATGATCCGGAGATAAACACAGGTTACAAACCAGATGTTGATCCGTGTAGAGATACTTGGCGTGGCACCGAGGGCAGAATCTAAATGGGGTCTGGTCCATGAGGCTTCGACAATACTTTTGGTCTTGCCGACCAGGCCCAAGTTGGGCGCGGGTGCCCCGAAAGGCAAGTAGAGATCTGTATCCGCCGGTACCAAGGTGTCGATGATGGATGATACGCGATCGAAAACAATACTGACGAATTTAGATGGTTTGTAAGAATTTTCCGATTCGAACAACCGGAGTGAAGAGGAACACGTCCGAACCCGATGGCAGAAAGAAAACAATCTAAGATGGAGTCGATGCCCATGCGCAATGGAGCTGAAAAGGAGGAGTCACTCGGTCCGTGACTCGAAAAGACTTCTTCGAAGAAAAACTACTTGTAACACTCCGAGCCCAACACTAGATGGCAGGACCTGTGCATAGCATGTGTATCTGCAGCTACACATGCCATCGAACACATATTTACATGAGAAAGTACCACAACTGCTACAGGCTTCCGGGGACGAGGGAGGGAGCATGTGAATCAGCAGCACTACATGCCACAAACAGATGTACACTGGGTAAGTGACATTTTCCGCTCAATGGCATGTGTAGCTGCAGATACACATGCTTTGCATAGACTGAAAAGCAGTCCCCCTCCTAAAGTAAGCGGTGGCTAGCCTGTAGGAGTTGGAGCAGTTTGAAATTGTGTTTTAAGCACTGCTTGAACAGCATTTGCTTGTTGGCGAGACAACACA
Organism: Pleurodeles waltl; assembly: GCF_031143425.1. Classification (NCBI taxonomy): domain Eukaryota; kingdom Metazoa; phylum Chordata; class Amphibia; order Caudata; family Salamandridae; genus Pleurodeles; species Pleurodeles waltl. Next base: position 1,019,343,048 of record NC_090443.1, on the reverse strand, counting down.
TCCATACAATAGTGTTTTGTTAATGTGTGTGGTGTAGACGAAGTGGCTGCTTTGCATATGTCTGCTATTGGTATATTTCCTAAAAATGCCATTGGAGCTCCTTTCTTTCTAGTAGAATGTGCTTTAGGAGTTACTAATAGTTGCCTTTTAGCTTTAAGATAGCAAGTTTGAATATACTTCACTATCCATCTGGCTAATCCTTGTTTGGAAATGGGATTACCTTTATGAGGATCTTGAAAAGCCACAAAAAGTTGTTTAGATTTTCTAAAATCTTTTGTTCTGTCTATATAGTACATAAGAGCTCTTCTGAGATCAAGAGTGTGGAGAGCTCTTTCAGCAACTGAATCTGGCTGTGGAAAGAAGACTGGCAATTCCACTGACTGATTGATGTGAAATGGTGAGACCACTTTGGGTAGAAATTTTGGCTTTGTCCTAAGTACTATTTTGTGTTTGTGAACTTGGAAGAAGGGTCCTTCTAAAGTGAATGCTTGAATTTCACTTACTCTCCTTAAGGAAGTAATTGCTACCAGGAAAGTAACTTTCCATGAGAGAAATTGAAGTGCACAAGAATACATGGGTTTAAATGGTGGACCCATAAGCCTTGTGAGCACAATGTTAAGATTCCAGACTGGAGCTGGTGGAGCTCTAGGTGGAATAACTCTTTTAAGGCCTTCCATAAAAGCTTTTATGACAGGAATTCCAAACAGAGAGGTATACTGTCTGTTTTGGAGGTAGGCTGATATTGCTGTTAAGTGAATTTTAATAGATGATTATGCAAGATTTGCTTTTTGTAAGTAAAGCAAATAGCATACAATATCCTGTACGGATGCTTTAAGTGGATCGATGTTTTTGGGTTGACAGTAATATACAAAACGTTTCCATTTAGCTGCATGGCACTGCCTGGTTGTAGGTTTATGTGCTTCCTTTAGAATGTCCATACATTCTGATGGAAGCTGTAAATATCCAAACTCTATGACCTCAGGAGCCAAATCACCAGGTCGAGCATACTGGGATAGGGATGCCTGATTTGACCTTTGTTTTGAGTCAACAAGTGTGGTCTGTTTGGGAGCTTGTGATGTGGTACTACAAATAGATCCAATAGTGTTGTGTACCAGTGTTGAGGTGCCCATGTCGGAGTTATGAGTTTCATAGTGAGGGAAGTGTGACAGATTTTGTTGACCAGAAATGGAATTAGTGGGAGAGGGGGAAAAGCGTAAGCAAATATCCCTGACCAATTGATCCATAGAGCATTGCCCTTGGATTGAGGGTGTGGGTACCTGGATGCGAAGTTTGGGCATTTTGCGTTTTCGGTTGTTGCAAAGAGGTCTATGTTTCATGTTCCCCACATGTGAAAGTACTGTTGAATTACTTGTGGGTGAATCTCCCATTCCTGTATTTGTTGCTGTGTCCTGCTTAAGAGGTCCGCTCGTTGGTTGTGTGTCCCTGGTATATACTCTGCTAATGGTTGAATGTGATTGTGAATTGCCCACTTCCAAATTGCCTGTGCTAGAAGGGACAATTGAGATGAGTGTGCCCCCCCTGTTTCTGCATGTAGTCTTGTTTTTGTAACAAAGGGTGTGAGAAAGTAGCCTCTTTCTAGCCTTTGTGACCTATATCTATGTGTTCCCTGTGGGGTGCCTAACTGTCTCACTGAGGCTCTGCTATCCAGAACCTCAGTGGTTATGCTCTCTCATTTCTTTCCAAATTGTCACTAACAGGCTAGTGACCAATTTCACCAATTCACATTGGCATACTGGAACACCCTTATAATTCCCTAGTATATGGTACTGAGGTACCCAGGGTATTGGGGTTCCAGGAGATCCCTATGGGCTGCAGCATTTCTTTTGCCACCCATAGGGAGCTCTGACAATTCTTACACAGGCCTGCCACTGCAGCCTGAGTGAAATAATGTCCACGTTATTTCACAGCCATTTTCCACTGCACTTAAGTAACTTATAAGTCACCTATATGTCTAACCTTTACCTGGTAAAGGTTAGGTGCAAAGTTACTTATTGTGTGGGCACCCTGGCACTAGCCAAGGTGCCCCCACATTGTTCAGGGCAAATTCCCCGGACTTTGTGAGTGCGGGGACACCATTACACGCGTGCACTACACATAGGTCACTACCTATGTGTAGCTTCACAATGGTAACTCTGAATATGGCCATGTAACATGTCTATGATCATGGAATTGCCCCCTCTATGCCATCCTGGCATAGTTGGCACAATCCCATGATCCCACTGGTCTGTAGCACAGACCCTGGTACTGCCAAACTGCCTTTTCAGGGGTTTCACTGCAGCTGCTGCCAACCCCTCAGACAGGTTTCTGCCCTCCTGGGGTCCAGCCAGGCTTGGCCCAGGATGGCAGAACAAAGGACTTCCTCAGAGAGAGGGTGTTACACCCTCTCCCTTTGGAAAAAGGTGTTAAGGCAGGGGAGGAGTAGCCTCCCCCAGCCTCTGGAAATGCTTTCATGGGCACAGATGGTGCCCATTTCTGCATAAGCCAGTCTACACCGGTTCAGGGACCCCTCAGCCCTGCTCTGGCGCGAAACTGGACAAAGGAAAGGGGAGTGACCACTCCCCTGACCTGCACCTCCCCTGGGAGGTGCCCAGAGCTCCTCCAGTGTGCTCCAGACCTCTGCCATCTTGGAAACAGAGGTGCTGCTGGCACACTGGACTGCTCTGAGTGGCCAGGGCCAGCAGGTGACGTCAGAGACTCCTTCTGATAGGCTCCTTCAGGTGTTGCTAGCCTATCCTCTCTCCTAGGTAGCCAAACCCTCTTTTCTGGCTATTTAGGGTCTCTGCTTTGGGGAATTCCTTAGATAACGAATGCAAGAGCTCATCAGAGTTCCTCTGCATCTCTCTCTTCACCTTCTGCCAAGGAATCGACTGCTGACCACGCTGGAAGCCTGCAAAACTGCAACAAAGTAGCGAAGACGACTACTGCAACTCTGTAACGCTGATCCTACCGCCTTCTCAACTGTTTTCCTGGTGGTGCATGCTGTGGGGGTAGTCTGCCTCCTCTCTGCACTAGAAGCTCCGAAGAAATCGCCCATGGGTCGACGGAATCTTCCCCCTGCTACCGCAGGCCCCAAAGAACTGCATCACCGGTCCCCTGGGTCTCCTCTCAGCACGACGAGCGAGGTCCCTTGAATCCAGCAACTCTGTCCAAGTGACTCCCACAGTCCAGTAACTCTTCAGTCCAAGTTTGGTGGAGGTAAGTCCTTGCCTCCCCACGGCAGACTGCATTGCTGGGAACCGCGTCTTTTACAGCTACTCCGGCCTCTGTGCACTTCCGGCGGAAATCCTTTGTGCACAGCCAAGCCTGGGTCCACGGCACTCTAACCTGCATTGCACGACTTTCTAAGTTGTCCTCCGGCGGCGTGGGACTCCTTTGTGCAACTTCGGGTGAGCACCGTTTCACTCCTCTTCGTAGTGCCTGTTCCGGCACTTCTGCGGGTGCTGCCTGCTTCTGAGAGGGCTCCTTGTCTTGCTCGACGCCCCCTCTGTCCCCAGACGCAATTGGCGACATCCTGGTCCCTCCTGGGCCACAGCAGCATTCAAAAACCCTAACCGCACGATTTGCAGCTAGCAAGGCTTGTTGGCGGTCTTTCTTTGGAGTATATGGTTTGTGTTGCCCCTATCCCTATGTGTCCCCATTGCATTCTATTGTAACTATACATTATTTGCACTGTTTTCTAAGACTATACTGCATATTTTTGGTATTGTGTACATATATCTTGTGTATATTTGCTATCCTCATACTGAGGGTACACGCTGAGATACTTTGGCATATTGTCATGAAAATAAAGTACCTTTAGTTTTAGTATATCTGTGTATTGTGTTTTCTTATGATATTGTGCAAGTGATACTAGTGGTAATATACTGATTGAGAGGTCTGAGATCGAGGATTGGTTTGAGAGTGCCATCCTTTTTGGTATGAGGAAGTATAGCGAATATACTTGTGTTCCTTGTTGATTGATGGGTACTGCCTCTTTGCACCTTTGAGTAGAAGAGATTCTACCTCTTGTTTTAGCAGAACATTGTGTTCCAGAGAAAGCCTGTGTGAACAAGGGGGAATGTTTGGTGGAGTGGAGATGAGTTCTAGACAATAACCATTGTGGATAATTGACAGTTGCCAAAGACGGTGGAAATGTTGTAGTCTTCCTCCCACAGGAGATGTGTGCTGTGTGCGGATGCAGAGAAAGGCACTGCTTTGATGAGGTGGAGGCGCCTCTTGTGGCAGTGGATTTACCCCTACCTCTGAATTGGAACCCCTGAAAGATCCCCTGGAATAATATTGTTGTCCGTGTTTTTGTTGGGACTTTGAGGCCTCTGATGTTTGCAGTTTAAAACCTGATCTGAACAGGGGTCTTACAAAAAGTGCCCCGAAAAGGTGTTGTGTAAAGGGCACCCATGGCCTTTGCTGTATCGAAGTCCTTTTTTAATTATTCAATGGTGGTATCCGCCTCAGGTCCAAATGGTTGTTATTTATTGAATGGCATATTAAGGACCGCTTGCTGTATCTCAGGTTTGAATCCTGAGGACCGCAACCAAGCAAGCCTTCTGATCATTCCACTAGTATTAATTCCCCTAGCTGCAGTGTCAACTGTGTCTAGTGCAGATCTAATTTGATTGTTGGCAATAGTCTGTCCTTCTGCCAGTACCGGCTGTGCCCTTTTTCGGTGTTCTTTAGGGAGATATTGAAGGAACTCCTGCATTTTGTCCCAATGGGCCCTGTCATACGTGGCTAAAAGAGCTTGGGAGTTGGCAATCCTCCACTGATTTGCAGCTTGAGTTGCCACTCTTTTGCCTGCTGCATTGAATTTGCGGCTTTCTTTATCAGGGGAGGAGCATCCCCTGTGGACTGACTATTTGCCCTTTTCCTAGCTGCACTGACCATGATGGAATCAGGTGGCAATTGTTGTGATATAAAAATTGGATCTGATGGTGCAGCTTTATATTTCTTATCCACCCTAGGTGTTAGTACCCTAGCCTTGCCGGCTCTTTAAAAATGTTAGCATGTTTTAATATGCCTGGAAGCATCTGCAAAAATTGGTACTGCTTATGTGTAGAGGATAGGGTGTTGAATAGGAAATCATCCTCGATGGGCTCAGAGTGCAGCTGCACATTGTGGTATGTGGCTGCTCTAGCAATGACCTGATTATAGGCCGTGGTGTCTTCAGGTGGAGATGGCCTTGTGGGATAAAGATCAGGATCATTAGATGGAATTGGGTCAGAGTTGTACATATCCCATGGGTCCACATTATAAGGATTGTCACCCATATAATCCCTGTGTGAGGAGACAGGAGTTTGTGCAGAAAACTGTGTGGGTGAAGGTGGTGGTGGTGGAGTGTCAGGTGGTCCAGAAGTAGGAAGGAAAGGTAAATGCGGTGGAAAAGGCTGATGCACTGTCTTTGGCCTCGCTGGTTTCTCCCTTATGATCTGGAGAGAGGCAGAGGTTGCACACCGAGTGTTGTTCGGGGTATGGGAACTTGGCTTGGAACCAAGGGCAGAATCGAAATGGAGTTCGATCCATGCGCCTGTGACGCAGTAGGCCCGAGAAGGGCGCGGGCGCCCAATAGGGCGTTTAATCAATCCCGACCCTACAATCGGATCAAGTGTAGTGAGAAAATGCGTTCGAAAACAATACCAATGCTGACAGAAAAGATAGAGAAGTTCACATAGTACCGAACCGAGATCTACCGGAGCAACAGGGAACACGTCCGAACCCGATGGCGGAAAGAAAACAGTCTAACAAAGGACAAGATGCACATGCACACTATCACCAAGAAGAGGAGTCACTTGACCTTGTGACTCTAAAAATCTTCTTAGAAGAAAAACAACTTGTAACAGTACAAGCCCAACACTAGATAGCAAACTTATGCAAAGAATGTGTATCTGCAGCTACTAATGCCATCAAACATATATATATATATATATATATATATATATATATATATATATATATAAATAAATATATACACACACACATATGTATACATATATATATATTACCTAGTGGCAATTATTTACTTGCCTATATCTTTGGTGCCGGTTAAAAAAATCTTCACAGAACTTTCCAAAAAACAATTGACTGTCACATCAGCTAGTTTCTGAAAAGATTCAGGGTGATCCATCAAGCGGGAGCTGAGAAAAAGGGGGGTTAAAAAAGGTGCGTTTCCCATGTTAATTCCCACAGGGATTTTGAACAGGAATAGTGCCCAAACCACTGGACAGAATTACACCAAATGTGGCAGGAAGGTAGTTCTCAGTCCTGAAAGTGCCCTTTTTGTTATTTGGTGTAAATATGTTCAGTAGTGTTCAAAATATTTAGGAAAAAAACAAATTTGTATTTATAGAGCTGTGAAGGCTCCGCGAACTCTCTCGGTCTCGTACTGAGATCTGACTGGCTGCCAACACTTCAATAAGAAAGTGATGCCATCTTGGGATTCAGCTTCAGCCGAGTCTCGAAAAAAAGGGGCCAGGGTAGGGACACCCTGACCCCTTAGCTCTGGTGCTAGGGTCCCAGAAGGACACCGTCCTCCCCCCCCCAAACAAAAAAATTAAAAAAACAAAAACAAGCGCAGGCTTCCGTGCTTGTTTAACGCCAATCCCTGGGTGGGCCAGGTCCCGCAGGCACTCAGATTTTGAATGCGGGGGGTGGGACTGCCCGACCCCTCCCCCCCAACATGCAGCTCCAGAGGCCACCATCTCCCCGGGTCATATTGTGAAAAAGAAATTTGGGGGGCCACCCGGCCCCCCCGCAGCCCTAGGGACCACCACCTCCCCAGAACAGATTGTGAAAATGAAATGCGGGGGACCGTCCTGGCCCCCTCCGCAGACCTGGAGACCGCCACCTAACCGGGCCACAATGTGCAAAGAAATGCGGGGAGGGTAGCGCCCGCTCCCCGGGGCAGATTGTGAAAAATTAATGCGGGGTGCAGCCCAGCACTCCCCCACCCCTCACACCCCCACCCTCACCCTCACGCAGCCCAAGGGACTGCCACCTCCCCAGGGCACGATGTGCACAGAGTGGGATGGAAGAGAGAGAGACAGGCATTGCAATGGTCTCTCCATGCAATGTCTTCAAATAGTAAGACTAGCAAGATGTTTGGTACCAATGTTATACTTACATTGGGATGCAGAGCAGAACAGAGTCACTGGTCAAGGTCTTGTGCTGTCACTCACTAGGCTGAAGGTCCTCCTGCCCCGCACAGCCTTGGGTCGTGTGTGGCAGTGGTTGGATTAACCTCTAGTAATAAAAATAACTTTGCATTTAAAAAAACATAGAAATTCACTGAAAAAAACAAAGGTTACAGGGATGTTATAGTTAGTAAAAAAGAATTTAAAAAACAGAGAAATTCACCTGTTATAGTTAGAGATATCTCAAGTAACTATAACTCGTGCCCTAAGGTAACTATGACTCACGTCCTCACCATGCACTGCTAATTACTCCACAAATTACTGCACTCATGACACCTTTGATAACATCATTGATAATATCAATGTAATATTTGCAGTAACATTTTTGACGAAAAACTGTGTATGGCGGGGGCGCGAGTTATAGTTACCTTAGGGCACGAGTTATAGTGACTTGAGATAACTCTAACTAAAATAGGTGAATTTCTATTGTTTTGTATGTTTAAAATGTGAGCCTAAATATAACATCCCTTTAACCTTTGGTTTTTTAAGTTAAATAAATCCAATCTTCCAATATTTAGGAGATTGTGTTTCATTGCATACTTGTTATGGCTTCCGTACCTGTAGTCTTGTGAGATGTTCTATGTGAGCCACAGCCGGAAGCTTAGCATGTCGGCATCTAATGCAAGCCCATATGATTCTCTTCCCAATTCTCCTCTACCGCTGCGGTGTCCTCCAGTTGATCATTTGTTTACTGAGGTGAACGGCAGGAGACTATTGAGGGTGAAAGCACTCGCATTATTCCATGATACCCCTACAGAGGCGTAGAAGGAGGATGTCCCATGACTGATGAAGACTGTGGCTGCTCACAGCACAGTTGTTCACAATGGGGGATTCATTTTAGATTTCACTATATTACTACACTACTTGATTTACTTGGTGATGGATGAGGAATGGGAGTTTGAACAGCGCTGTGAAGAATTTGGCGTTGGAACTTGATATCCGAAGATTTCTGATGACGACAACAGTATATTTTGCTTTTTACATCAATGACCATATTAAGTTTATTTCCAACCAATTGTGTGCATACTCAATGGACTGGAGGTCAGAATTTCTCTGTTTTTTGTTATTTAATACATGAAACATGCCTCAAGGCTTCATGAAGCCAAATGCTCACCGTTTGCCTTGTCACTGGTTGATCTTCAGATTCTGATGTTGGCAAACTAGATCCTTCTCCCTGGCTTCCATCACCTGAGGCATCAGAAGTCTGGTCTGAGTTGTTCCTTGATCTCTGTGGAGAAAAATAATACTTGAGATTTTGAAAGATACAGAACCCAACATCTAGAACTATTCACAATCAGCCACGTTACTGATGGATTGAGTCTCTATGTTTAGTACTTCTAGTTACAATGTGAGTCAACTGAAGCTGGGTTAGGAAACGGAATACCGTCGGAGTCTAGAGTGGTTTTAATTCATTTAGGATCCGCTCTTCATTTTGCGTGACATTTATCACTAGGGCAGGACACGGTAGAAAGTGTGTTTACTCTTATTGCTCTATAGGCTGTGTACACCTAACATCATGCTGCGTCTTCGTCCATGACCATCACTGCGTACAGTGAAATCTGCCGGGAGAGATCTGAGCACACTCCTTGGTCAGGGGTCTTGGCTAAGCCTGTTTCAACCCACTGGAATTCAACCCACTTCATAAGCCTGGCTCTCAAGAGATATTCATCTATGGAAATGCAAATGCAGCTGTCCTGTGCCAGCATTCACTTTCCAAAGCCCAAGCTAGACTGTTCTGGAGCACCAGATGCCACCAGCTACTCTTGCATATGGTGATGATGCAGAGCAGCTAGGGAAGAATGTCAGGAGTACCTTTGAGGATGTGATCCACTCCTAACAATTCCCTGTCCGAAGACCACAGAAACAATGTGAGCTTGCTATGCTCTGCTCGGTGCTCACACATCTGCAGCATTACTGGCTGAAAGGAGACCCCTGGATGTTGAGGTATCCGGATGGTCCAGTGGCCAGGTTATTGTGGGTTGACTTCATGCAAGGTTTTCAGATTCCATACAATGTGCTACTCAAGGGCAGTTAGGTAGAGAATTAAGGATGCATGGAGAAGCCCAGGGAGAGGGCAGAAAAACAAGACTAACAAGTTACGTTGCAGAATGATAGGCCATTTAGCAAAACACCAATTAAAAGGCCTCATTGTATTGACACTGGCAATAGCTCCTAAGAAAACATTGCACGAGTTTTGTTTAATTCATCACCTTTCTTGGCCTGAAGAGGCATCAGTAAATTACTTTATTGGCCAATTAAAATGACATACACCAGCATTGGCACAGCCATAGAATGGGAGATTGCCGGTCCAGCCAGGTGACATTCAGCTCCTGGGGATTAAATTTCGAGGATTCCACTACATGGACAGGTCCATGTCAAGTAGGTGATCGTGGCCTGTGCGATCTTTGAGAAATTCAGAACCTGTGCGAAGTGGGTTGAGAGACAGTGTCCATGTCTGAGCAGGGGCTGCATTCCCTCAACACTTTGTGATGGTTGGCAGAGGCGCCACAGGCTGAGGAAAATGCTAGAACCGGTGGCGGAAACATGGAGTGTAACAACAGAAGAAATTACAGAATGGACGCCTACTAGCTTGACTTTTCTAGGCACAGAGCTAGACTCTTTTTAGATGGTGTTATGACTCTTGGGAGGAAACATTAACTGGCTTGAAATGATTGTTAAAGACACTGATAAGGAAGAAGAAATGTGAGTTGATGAAACTGCTAAAAGTGCTAGGACACTTAACTTTCGTTCGTGGAGTGCTGACCCTGGTTAGGGAATTTTTTCAGGCAACTGACAATTGCCATGAGAGGTGCAACAAAACCACTCGACAGAATACGAAGGACAGACAGAATCAAACATGACTTGACAATGTGGATGCATTTTGTGTAACACTATACCAGATTGACATTATGACTGCAAAACAACCCTTGACATAGGCAGTTGAGATCTTTTCAGATGCATCTGGCGCTGGTGTATTCAGAGTGTACGGCGGTGGCAATGGTATGCTGAAAGGTGACCACAGGAGTGGAGGAAAAAGGCTATACCATGGCCTTCCTAGAATTCTTCACATGGTGCTTGGTGTGCATTTGTGGGATCAGGTGTTCCGAAACTATAAAGTGACATTTCTGATTGATAACCAAGCGGTTAACAGGATGACAACAAATAATTAATATGTGTTGAGGTGGTGTGCTGGAGTTCAGTGACGTGTTTGGAAGGTAACATCTTGTTCCGAACCAGCCATATTGTGGAATTGGAAAAAGGGGTGGGTGACACTTTGTCTCGTTCACAGTGGGTGAGGCTCTGTGGTTTAGACCGTGAAGCAGATGCAAGACACCTCACAGTTGCAGAGGATTTGTGAAAGATCGGGATATGAGAGTGATGTATCTGGAGGAATCTGTGTTGGTGAAATTGACAAGGACATAGAGGATAGTCCATGGAAAAGGTTAGGGCAGTGAGGTTGAGGAAATTGGAAGATAAATATATTGAGAAGCCGGGTGAGGTTCAGATGCTCTTCCACCTGGAAGAGCATGCTGTTTGGGGCATTGTTTTTTTTTTTTTAGGGCATTTAAAGTATCGGAACTGGTGGAGACAAGATGTGAACAAGGATTGAAGATGAGGCATGTCACTTGGAGTGCACAGGGGTTAGGCCTTCGTTTGGAGAGCAGTAAGACATCAGGAGAGTAGAGGGAATGCAGTATTGCTGAGAAGGTTGGGCGAGCAAGAGGTTTTCCGGGTTTACTGACTGAGTCGGTTTTTCAAGACACAAACGTGGGGCAAAGGTTTTGGACAAGCAGGTGGGGGAGATGAGATGATGGCTAAAGCATGCAGGGATAATGAGTTGGATTCTGTGACACAGGAGAGGTGCAGTGACTCAAGACTAATGCTGCCGCTTGGAGATGAGTGCCAGTACTAGTGTCAGGTGAGATGGAGGAACGTTGTATGTCGGGATATGTGAGGCAGGGATATGTAGGGATTTGAGGCAGGCTTAACAGTGTGCTTTCATCTCACAGGCGTGGAGAGGAGAAAAGTAGAAAGAAGGAATGAGCTGGTTCTGACGCAAGCAAAGGCAAACATTCGCGATTCCGATGAGGATGCCTGGGTCTGGTTGATTCAGCACTTTATACCTACTTCCGAGTATTGGGTTGCCACCATTTGACAGGGCAAGGCTTGCAGCAAGCAAAGTCCAGGTGCTGTAGCAGGATAAGTTAAAGTCATTTGTCTCCTTGAGACTTCAGAAAACAGGAGACCAGTCAACTAGCCTTTGGAGTCACTCTGGGTTCTGGATTGTATAGACGCAGGTCCAGTCCTTCTCACTCCCAGGCAAGAAGGCAGCAGGCAGCAGTTCAGCACAGCAAAGCAGGAGTCTAGCAGAGTAGCAGTTCAGCAAAGTGGCGGTTCTTGAAGAAGCCCAGCAGTCCTTCTTCTTGACAGAGTATACACATGTGCAGAAGTGAACTGAGCTGGTGGTGTCAGAGGTCCAGTACTTATACCCAGTTGTGCCTTTGAAGTGGGTGAGACTTCAAAGAAAGTTATTTGAAGGGCACAGAGGTCCTCTCTTCCTGTCCCGACTCTAGACTCACTACAGGGGGGTTTACAGCCCTCTGTGTGGGCACAGGACACTGCCTATACTGTGTGTGTCAGCCCCTCTCTCCCATCCTGCCCAGGGTTGTCCTTTAGGTTGTGGATGGCCCATCAGTCACACCTAAGATCCCTTTGTGTGTGGCTGTCTACAAGAAATGGACAGGCCCAACTGTCACCCCACCCCAGACGTGGATTGGAGACAGGCAGCGGGCACTAGATGTCTAAAGTAAGAACATGCAACCTTATTAAAAGTGTCATTTTCAGAACTGCAGTTTAAAATCTGACTTAACCAGAAGTTGTGATTTTTAAATTGTGAGTCCAGAGACACCAAACTTGATAAACTCATTGCTTCCAGATTGTGAATTACACTTATAAAACATAATTAGGTAATCTGAATGCTATCCTATGGGTGGGATAGGCTTTGCTGTAGTGAAAAACAAATTTGGGAGTTTTTCACTACCAGGACATACAAAACTTAAAAGTAAATGCCCTGACTTTTTCACTATTTTGCACCCTGCACTCTGGATTGTCCGGGGCCTATTTTAGGGGTGACGTACATACATGAAAGGGGAAGGTTTGGGCCTGGCAAAAGGGGTATTTTGCCAGGGCACCATGGCAATGTAAAATTGCACACACTGGCTCTGCAATGACCTGAGGCATGGTTAAAGAACTACTTAACTGGGTGTCACATTCAGTGCTGCAGGCACAAAAATAGCATTTAATTTACATGTCCTTGGCACATGTAGTGTACTTTACGAGGGACTTATGAGTACACTAACAATGCCAATTGAGTTTAAGCCAATGTTACCATGATTTAGGGGAGAGAGCACAAGCACTTTAGCACTGGTTAGCAGTGGTAAAATGCACAGAGTCTGAAAGCCAGCAGAAACAAGGTCAGAAAAGTTGAGGAGGTAAGCAAAATGTTTGGGGGAAAACCACACTAAGGCTATCAGGTCTAACAATAACTGAGACAAAAATATGCAACGGAATGTGTTTTATTGAACCAGAAACAACAAGAGGAATTCATAATCCTTCTACTGCAGACAGCACATCAGACCCAAAAGACATTGAAACCAGATCCCCCATCCAAAGTTTATAACGAGAAACAAAGGTGTGAGGACTCAACCACGTTGCAACCGCACATATGTCCTTCAAAGAGAAGCCTTTAACAGAGACCCAAGAGGAAGAGACCCATCTAGTAGAACTCCCCTTCAAGACCATAGGCAGATAGATACTTGTGTTCTGGTAAGCTAAGGAAATTACAGTTTTTAGCCACTTACTCAAGGTGGACACTGTAAGACTTAGACAAGCCAAAGAAATGAACAGAAAGTCCACCTTGTGGAGAGAAGCTTTCCAAAACGATAATCAGAGGCACGACCAAGTCCAAGGAATGCCAGAGAACTTTCTGTTCTGAAGTAGTAGAAGGATAGAAAGAAGGCAGAATAAGGTCCTGAGTTACGTGAAAAGAGGAAGAGACCTTTGGAGGGAAAGAGGAATCTGGCTGCAGAACCACTTTATCTGGAAAGATCTTCAGAAAGGGCTTCTGACATAAAAGCGCCCTTATTTCCCCCATCCTCCGTCGTCAGGAAATGGCCACCACAGAAAAAAGCTTTTCAAGGTGAGAAATGTTAAAGCAACTGAAGAAAGAGGCTCAAAAGGAGCTTCTTGGAGGAAGAACAAAACCAGAGGAAGGTCCCAAGGGTGAACAGGAGCATAGACCACTGACCTCAGCAAATGGAAATGTTGCTCAACCGTGAATTAACCTTGAAAAAACAACAGACAGGAGGTGTTTGGCAAAACAGGCACAGTTCATTTAATTAAACATTTTGGCTGGGAGAACAGTTACAGAACCGGTGTCTGAGGACTGTCTCAAGGTACAGTTGATTTGCAGTGTTTTATACATTTCTCTGGGTACCATAAACAATTACAACATTCCTTGTTGAGTAATGAATGCAAGCAGTTGTCTTGGAGTCATAAATAAGGTTCTGATGCAGGTAGACCTCGATCTTGCATGGACACAATGTGGAACAGTGGGTAGGTGTCCAGATGTCCAGTCTGAGGGGCATGTGATCCTTGTGTTTTGCTGTACATGCTGTGCTCTGATGCCATCTGACTATATGGTGTGTTGGGACTGTGTGCACCCCTCTGGCCAAGTCAGTTTTATTACAGGGGGGGCAGAAACCTCTAGGGCACCAGGGATCTTTTTTCTTTTTTTTTTCTATTTGTTTTGTTTTTTGTTTTTTTTAGGTGGGGAGCGACCCCTTAGGCAAGGGTCGCTCCCCTAGGGGGCAAATTATATTTAGGCCATTTCTGCCCCCCTTGGGGCTAGATTGGCCTATTTTGATGGGGCCAATCTGCCCCCAAGGGGGGCAGAAACCACTAGACACCAGGGAGTTTTTTTTGTTTTCGTAAATTTCACGCAAAGGGGAGCAGGGATTTTTTGTTTTTTTTTGTTTTACAGATGGGGAGCGACCCCTTGGACAAGGGTCGCTCCCCTGGAGGGGAAAATTGTATTTAGGCCATTCAGATCGGACGTTTTTTGCTACGCCAATCTGCCCCCAAGGAGGGCAGAAACCACTAGGCGCCGGGGATTTTATTTTTGGCGCAAATGTCATGCAGGGGGAGCGACCCCGTAGGCAAGGGTCACTACCGGGGGGTGGAGGGGTTGGAGGGGCAAATTTATTTTAGGCCATTTCTGCCCCCCCCTGGGGGCAAATCGGCCTATTATTAGGCCGATCTGCCCCCAGGGGGGGCAGAAACCTTTAGGCACCAGGGCAATTTATTTTTTGTGGTTTTTTTTAGAGATGGGGAGCGACCCATTAGGCAAGGGTCGCTCCCCTGGGGGGCAACTTGTATTTAGACCATTTCTGCCCCCCTTGGGGGCAGATTGGCCGATTTTAGGTAAATCTGCCCCCAAGGGGGCAGAAACCACTAGGCACCGGGGATTTCTTTTTTGGTGCCAATGTCACGCAGGGGGAGCAACCCATTAGGCAAGGGTCGCTCCCCTGGGGGGCAAATTGTATTTAGACCATTTCTGCCCCCCTTGGGGCAGATTAGCCGATTTTGGGTCAATCTGCCCCCAAGGGGGCAGAAACCACTAGGCACCGGGGATTTGTTTTTTGGCGCCAATGTCACGCAGGGGGAGCGACCCCATAGGCAAGGGTCGCTCCCGGGGGGTAAATTTACCCCCCCCCCCCACACCCCCGTGGGGCCAGCTGAGCTAGAGGCCAAAATCCACAGGTAGGCACTTTGCAAAAAACACCTCTGTTTTCTGTGAAAAAATGTGTTGTGTCCACGTTGTGTTTTGGGCCATTTCCTTTCATGGCCGCTAGGCCTACACACAGAAGTGAGGTACCATTTTTATCGAGAGTCTTAGGGGAACGCTGGGTGGAAGGAAATTTGTGGCTCCTCTCAGATTCCAGAACTTTCTGTCACGGAAATGAGAGGAAAAGCTGTTTTTTTGGCCAAATTGTGATGTTTGCAAAGGATTCTGGGTAACAGAACCTGGTCAGAGCCCCGCAAGTCACCCCATCTTGGATTCCCCTGGGTCTCTAGTTTTCAGAAATGCATAGGTTTGGTAGGTTTCCATAGGTGCCAGCTGAGCTAGAGGCCAAAATCTACAGGTAGGCACTTTGCAAAAAACACCTCTGTTTTTTTTAAAACAATGTGATGTGTCCACGTTGCGTTTTGGGGCATTTCCTGTCGCGGGCGCTAGGCCTACCCACACAAGTGAGGTATCATTTTTATCGGGAGACTTGGGGGAACGCTTTGTGGAAGGAAGTTTGTGGCTCCTCTCTGATTCCAGAACTTTCTGTCACTAAAATGTGAGGAAAATGTGTTTTTTGTAGCCAGATTTTGAAGTTTGCAAAGGATTCAGGGTAACAGAACCTGGTCAGAGCCCCACAAGTCACCCCATCTTGGATTCCCATAGGTCTCTAGTTTTAAAAAATGCACAGGTTTGGTAGGTTTCCCTGGGTGCCGCCTGAGCTAGAGGCCAAAATCTACAGATAGGCACTTTGCAAAAAACACCTCTGTTTTCTTTAAAAAAATGTGATGTGTCCACGTTGCGTTTTGGGGCATTTCCTGTCGCGGGCGCTAGGCCTACCTACACAAGTGAGGTATCATTTTTATCGGGAGAACGCTGGGTGGAAGGAAATTTGTGGCTCCTCTCTGATTCCAGAACTTTCTGTCACCAAAATGTGAGGAAAATGTGTTTTTTTAGCCACATTTTGAGGTTTGCAAAGGATTCTGGGCAACGGAACCTGGTCAGAGCCCAACAAGTCACCCCATCTTGGATTACCCTAGGTCTCTAGTTTTCAAAAATGCATAGGTTTCGTAGGTTTCCCTAGGTGCCGGCTGAGCTAGAGGCCAAAATCTACACGTAGGCACTTTGCAAAAAACACCTCTGTTTTCTTTAAAAAAATGTGATGTGTGCACGTTGCGCTTTGGGGCATTTCCTGTTGCAGGCACTAGGCCTACCCACACAAGTGAGGTATCATTTTTATCGGGAGACTTGGGGGAATGCTGGGTGGAAGGAAATTTGCGGCTCCTCTCTGATTCCAGAACTTTCTGCCACCAAAATGTGAGGAAAATGTGTTTTTTTAGCCACATTTTGAGGTTTGCAAAGGATTCTGGGTAACAGAACCTGGTCAGAGCCCCACAAGTCACCCCATCTTGGATTCCCCTAGGTCTCTAGTTTTCAAAAAGGCATAGGTTTGGTAGGTTTCCCTAGGTGCCGGCTGAGCTAGAGGCCAAAATCTACAGGTAGGCACTTTGCAAAAAACACCTCTGTTTTCTTTAAAAAAATGTGATGTGTCCACGTTGCGTTTTGGGGCATTTCTTGTCGCGGGCGCTAGGCCTACCCACACAAGTGAGGTATCATTTTTATCGGGAGACTTGGGGGAACGCTGGGTGGAAGGAAATTTGTGGCTCCTCTCTGATTCCAGAACTTTCTGCCGCCAAAATGAGAGGAAAATGTGTTTTTTTAGCCACATTTTGAGGTTTGCAAAGGATTCTGGGTAACAGAACCTGGTCAGAGCCCCACAAGGCACCCCATCTTGGATTCCCCTAAGTCTCTAGTTTTAAAAAATGCACAGGTTTGGTAGGTTTCCCTAGGTGCCGGCTGAGCTAGAGGCCAAAATCTACCGGTAGGCACTTTGCAAAATACACCTCTGTTTTCTTTAAAAAAATGTGATGTATGCACGTTGCGTTTTGGGGCGTTTCCTGTCACGGGTGCTAGGCCTACCCCCACACAAGTGAGGTATCATTTTTATCGGGAGACTTGGCGGAACATAGATTAGCAAAACAAGTGTTATTGCCTCTTGTCTTTCTCTTCATTTTTTCCTTCCAAATATAAGAGAGTGTGTAAAAAAGACATCTATTTGAGAAAAGCCCTGTAATTCACATGCTAGAATTGTCACCCCGGAATTCAGAGATGTGCAAATAACCACTGCTCCTCAACACCTTATCTTGTGCCCATTTTGGAATTACAAAGGTTTTCTTGATAGCTATTTTTGAATCTTTATATTTCAGCAAATTAATTGCTGTATACCCGGTATAGAATGAAAATGCACTGCAGGGTGCATCTCATTTATTGTCTCTGGGTACCTTGGGTTCTTGATGAACCTGCAAGCCCTTATATATCCCCGCAACCGGAGGAGTCCAGCAGACATAACGGTATATTGCTTTCGAAAATCTGACATTGCAGGAAAAAGTTACAGAGTAAAACGTAGAGAAAAATTGCTGTTTTTTTACCTCAATTTCAATATTTTTCTTTTTTAGTTGTTATTTTCTGTAGGAAACTCTTGTAGGATCTACACAAATGACCCCTTGCTGAATTCAGAATTATGTCTACTTTTCAGAAATGTTTAGGTTCCAGCATTGGTTTGACGCTCATTTCTGTCACTGACGGGAAGAAGGCTGAAAGCACAAAACATTGTAAAAATGGGGTATGTCCCAGTAAAATGCCAAATTTGTGTTGAAAAATTGGGTTTTTTGAATCAAGTCTGCCTGTTCCTGAAAGCTGGGAAGCTGGTGATTTTAGCACTGCAAACCCTTTGTTGATGCCATTTTCAGGGAAAAAACCACAAGCCTTCTTCTGCAGACACTTTTTCCCATTCTTTTGAAAAACCGAAATTTTCACTGTATTTTGCCTAATTTCTTGGCCTCCTTCAGGGGAACCCACAAAGCCTGGGTACCTCTAGAATCCCTAGGATGTTGGAAAAAAAGGATGCAAATTTGGCTTGGCTAGTGTATGTGGACAAAAAGTTATGAGGGCCTAAGCGCGAACTGCCCCAAATAGGCAAAAAAAGGCCTGGAACAGGAGGGGGAAAAGGCCTGGCAGCCAAGGGGTTAAAATTGTTTGTCAAGAGACATACAATACAAATATAATTATAAATAAACTAGGAATCAGCAGAAAACAATAACATTTCAATTAAATCATCCATTCTAGCCAACTGGAAGAGTGAACATACCGGCACATTGCGGCTCACAGCGTGTTCTGTTCCCGCCTCTGTCTTCTGGGCTTTTTCTGGACCAATTGAATCCTTTGCAGGAAATCCACCCTTTACTTTTGGAAAAGAGTGCGAGGGATCATTTGTGACTATTATTTTATAGGGCACTTCCTTTAGATGACGTACATAAGATGTGTGTTCAAAGTCACCACTGCCTTCTGTCGGACGAAGATAAAATGTATTCTGCAGAACGTCTTGCTTGAACCGTCCATCATCTGTCAGATGAGTTTCTCTTGTCTCCTTCCCCGTGCCAGGTTGAAGAGGCCGTGATACAGGCACCTCTGGTGATCTTTCCAGCTTCACCTTCTGTAATGAGAGACAGTAAACCATGAGTACAGATGAGCATGTGATGTTGTGTGTATGGTCATAGGGTTCCAGTGAAAATCTGGTTAAACACTCCCTGCAAGGGAGGGGGGGGAGAGAGAGAGAGAGAGAGAGAGAGAGAGAAAGAGAGAAAAGACTTTGCATTTGTCCATAAAATGTGTTTCTCTTGAGGATGGGTCTTCAAACTGAGGGGGTGTACTGCCATTTGATAAAGTTTGTTTTGACCAGTGACTTTGTGTTTCACCACTGCGCATATTAGTTGCTCAATGTTCACCAGTAGCACATGGTATGTTTTGTTCAGTTGAGCCGCCTATGGGCTTTGACATGGCATTAGCCATTACTTTCTGTATTCAGTTGAGCCGCCTATGGGCTTTGACATTGCATTAGCCATTACATTCTGTATTCTGCCTATTGGCTTTGACATGCTGTATCCAGTCTAGCCGCCTATTGGCTTTGACATTGCATTCCTATTGGCTTTGACATGATGTATTCAATTTAGCTGCCTATTGACTTTGACATGCTATTAGATATTCTGCCTATGGGCTTTGACATGATATCATATATTACATTTTGTATTCAGCTTAACTGCCTATTGGCTTTGACATGATATTATACATTGCATTTTGTATTCAGCTCCGCTGCCTATTGGCTTTGACATGATATTATACATTGCATTTTATATTCAGCTCAGCTGCCTATGGGCTTTGACATGATATTATACATTGCATTTTGTATTCAGCTCAGCTGCCTATTGGCTTTGACATGACACTAGACATTGCATTTGATATTTAGGTTAGCTGCCTATTGCCTTTAACATGACATTGCATTTGATATTTAGGTTAGCTGCCTATTGCCTTTAACGTGGAGTTAGACATTGCAGTTGAGAATCCAAGCTGTATTTTTCCAAGCTGTGTTTTTGCACCAGAGAACCAAGATGTTTTTCTCACAGTAGACTAGACATGATAAGAGAGAGTACATGGGTGTTGTTTTTCTCTCCGCTGGAGCTTGGGAACAGGAGTAGTCTTGGAGACCTGGCCAGTCTCCAAAAGGCTTGCTCAGTTTCCCAGGTCTGAGAGGAGGGGGCACACCTTTGTAACGAATGTAACAGGCTGCAGAGGGTCAGATTCGAATCTGCCGGACCTCGTGCTGGAGCTTGGCGCCAGCTGCCAGCAATCCCGTGTGGGTAGATGAATCTCTCTTTCTCGCGGCTGACAGGGGTCATCAGCTTGCAGACCTTAGAAAGATGAAGCTGTGAATAGTTCCCACACGGTGAAGTATTTGTTTTGCTTTGCATTCAATATCTTATAAATATAACCTGCTGTGTATATTGCAAACTGATATATTTTGTTTGATTAACGCGGACTTGAAAGCTACTAATTCGTCATACATAAAATATTGTGGTTGGGGAAGAATTAACAACAATAAAAGTCTTCTTTGACCTCAGAAGTGCATTTCTGTTGTGTTATGTTAGTGCTTAGAAACTAGCTAAGAGGAAAGCACTACAGGGGGCGGGCCCCCCTAGAGGGGCCTTAAATGATCCCGGGGGGCACCAGGCTCTGGTCAAGAGAAGCATGAAGCTGATAACAAGCCTTTGTGTGAAACTGAAAAAAGAGCATCAATAAACCGCTCTGTAATGGGCCATCACTAACATGTTTTGTCATTTAAATCCAAGCTGGGAGCATGTGTCAAAAGGAAAGGGACTCCAAATGCTCTTCAAAACTGTCACCCCCGCTTCTAATAATCAAACTGTGGAAACTTTTACACGTTAGTAAGGCCTGCTTGACCAGAATAGTATGTTTGGCATCATGTATTTGATTGCATTTTTAAAACAGTAACAGAACTTAACTGGAATGTTTAAATAAGTTTAGACACATTTAAACATTGCCAAGTTAATAGAATGTTTGAGAAAAATTTGGAGGGGGACCCGATTTTTTTTTTCCACTGGTGGGGACGCGGCATTAAAAAGTTTGAAGAGCACTGCTCTAGAGAGAGGTCAAGAACTAATAGTACAAAGAGGTGTGAAACCAGAATATCGACCACCGAATATTGATGGGATACAAATTCAAGGAAAGAAATCTGACAAATAATATCAGCAGGTAACCAAGTCTAGGTTTTCTACACACTAACTCCACAAACATGTACCTATGTGTTGCAGATATCTTCAAAGGATGTAAATGTGGACTTAGGAATAGTAAATCTATACTTCCTTATATGCACTTATCTTTCAATATTTTGTCCCTCGATATTCATGTATCTCGATATTGTTGGTGTTGATATTCAGTAGTACAATCAAACAAAGGGATCAAACTGCGCTATCTCAAGCCAAAGGCCAGGGTAAAAACTGTAATAATGTGCTAATTGTTGCGAGTGGAAATTTGCGCCTGGTGAACGAGAACTATCATTTCTCAGTACATCACAGACAAAACGTTCAGTAATCTGCTAGGCAGGGGTTTCTTAGTGTCACTGTGGGCTGGCCGAGGTCTGCGACCACCTGTGAGATGAGGAGAAGAATCAGGAGACACAAGGGTGTGCAAGGGTGTTTGCATTGGTGCAAGGCAGCTTAAAGTCTACCAAACAGGGAGAAAGAGGGAACAGCACAGGTCTGCTCTCCTTTGATGCACCACTGTGCAACAGCTTTCGTTGCTTTATTTCGTACGTTTGCCCCTAGAGAGGTTCTAGCTTAGAGCTTTGGCATTGACATGAGAGAGAGTTAGGACCATGTTTCCATAGGAAAAGTGTTTTTTTATCTTGCCTATATCTTTGGTGCCGTTTGACGGATCTTCACGAAATTGCCCTAAAAAAGTGTGCCAGTGATTCTTGTTGTACTTGGAAAGATTCGGGGTGATCCGTCAAGCTAAGGGCCGAGAAAAAGGGAGGATAAAAAAAAAATGTGTTTCTCATGTTAATTCCCATAGGAGCTTTGAACACGACTACAGCCTGAACCGCTGGCAGGAATTACACCAAATTTGGCAGAAAGCTAGATTTTGTTTTGCAGATTGTGCTTTTTGTTATTTGGTGTAAATCTGTTCAGTAGTTTTTGAGATATTAAAGGAGAAATACATTTGTATATCTAGGGCCATGGATCCGTTGTGATGTTTTTGCGGCGATTGCAGCATATTCATGAATGCGCGCGCCAACAAGAATGCTGTGATTGGCTGGCTGCACCCTGACAAGAAAGGCTGCCATTTTAGGTTACAGGACACGGTCCCCGGGCCTGAAAAATAAAATAAGTGGCATCAGGGGTCAGAGTGGAGGTACCCTTACCATAGGGGTGTGATATAGGGGTCTTTGAGGGTCAAATTATGACCTTAAAATGATTTTTTTACAACATGCGATATTCGCGAATACCTTGCGCCGCTCAGCGCGGCCACCATGTGACATTGCAAAGAATTAGCGAATATCTGCAAAAATTATTTTTTAAAAATTCACAGACTAATACATAAACTAAATCATTCACTCATAGAAGCACTGAGACACTCATTCACTCACTCACATACCCACTCAGAGTCATACACCCTCTTTCAGACCCACTTAGACACTCACGCACCCACTCACAGACCCACTCACAGACCCACTCAGACCATCACAAATCCACTCAGACCCACTCAGACCCTCATCCACCCACTCACAGACCCACTCAGAAGCTCACGCACCCATTCAGACTCACGTATACTCTCACGTACTCACTCACAGACCCACTCAGACCCTCACAAACCCGCTCACAGACCCACTCAAACCCTCACGCACCCACTCTCACACCCAGACAGACACTCTCACACCCAGATGCACCCTCTCACAACAATTCTCACACCCAGGGAGACAGACCCTTCTGCCATGTGTGGTGCAGTGTTGGGTGGTTATGGGGGTTGGCTGCAGGGCCTGGCCACAGACCAGGCCCTGTGGCCAACCCCCACTGCACACAGCCGAAGGCTGTACTCGGCGGTGGTTGGATTAATGTATAGTAATTAAAATGACTTTACGTTAAAAAAAAACATACAAATTCACTGAAAAAAACAAAGGTTACAGGTGATTATATATATATATATATATATATTTGTATTTATATGTGTATATATATATATATATATATATATATATATATATATATATATATATATATATATATATATAAAAACCAAAGGTTACAGGGACATTATAGTTAGGCTCTAAACTTTCACACACAAAACCATAAAAATTCAGTTTCATTGATATTTTTATTGACATTATAAAAGTTGTCATGAGTGCTGTAATATCTGCAGTAATTAGCAGTGCATGGGGAGGGCGCGAGTTATAGTTACCTTAAGGCGCCAGTTATATTTAGACGAAATACCTTTAACTATAACTGCTGAATTTCTATGGTTTGTGCGAGTAAATTCAGAACCATAACGTCCCAGTAAGCTTTGTTTTTTTCAGTTAATTTCTATGGCTTTTTTAGTTCTATATCCTAACTATAACGTCCCTGTAACCCCTGCTTTTTTTCAGAGGATTTCTTTATTTTATATAATGTAAAGTAATTTTATTTACTATACGTTAATCCAACCACCGCTGCGCATGGCCAAAGCGGGGGTTGGCTGGAGGGCCAACCCCCTATAACCACCCAACCCCATGCGAAGCAAGGCCTTTGGCCGTGCGCAGCGGGGGTTGGGTGTAGGGCTTGTCTCTGGGTGTGAGAATAGGTGTGGAAGGGTGTCTCTGGGTGTGACAGTGTCTTAATGTGAGAGTGGGTTTGAGAGGGTCTATCTGGGTGTGAGAGTTGGTGTGAGAGTGTCTGGGTGTGAGAGTAGGTGTGAGAGGGAGTCCCTCGGTGTGACAGCGTCTCTGAGTGGGTGTGTGAGGGTTTGCGTGGGTCTGTGAGAGTCTGAGTGGGTCTGTGAGTGTTGTGCGTGAGTCTGAGTGAGTCTGTGAGTGGGTACATGAGTGTCTGCGTGGGTCTGTGAGTGGGTGTGTGAGTCTGAGTGAGTCTATGAGTGGGTATGTGACTGTCTGCGTGGGTCTGTGAGTGGGTGTGTGAGTCTGAGTGGGTCTGTGAGTGGGTGTGTGAGTGTCTGTGTGGGTGTGTCAATACCTGTGTGAGTGACTCTGTCACAAAGGGATCTCACCAGCCCTTTCATGCAACAAGAACCACAGCTTTGCACCAAATATCTACCCAAGTGCAGTTCTTTCTGCCTCCTTGGGTAAATGACCAGTATGTATTCTACACTACAGCTGTGTAATGGACCACGAGGAAATATCACCAGTGACCTTGTGTGAGTTTGGCAATGTGATTCTTCCTCCTAGTATTCTGTGATGTCTTTCTCCAGAATTCTGTGACAACTTGAATCCTCCTATAGAGAGACCAACGAGACTACAAAGATGTAAATCTCCACCAAACCAGAGTCCTTCATCTTATCTATATGAAGTAAGTGCTTCTTTGTTTTGCGGAGATGTTCTCATATTCCTCGCCATCAAGAACGTGCCATCAAAATTGGCGGGAAATGCACTGGGGGGCCCTCTGGGGCATATTTGTAGTCTTGTTGGCCTCTCTATAGGAGGATTTATGTTATCACAGAATTCTGGAGAAAGACGCACGAGGAACAATCACATTGCCAAACGCACACAAGGTTGCTGGAGACATTTCTTCCTGGTCCATTAGGCAGCTGTAGTGTAGAATACACACTGGACATTTACGCAACGAGGTAACACTTCCTACTAACCAGTAGAAAGTACTCCAGTTGGATAGACATTTTGTGCAACACTATGGAATCTTGTTGGATAAATGGGCAGGTGAGCTTCCGTTCTGGTCATAATGCTCATTTCACAGAAATTCAAACCTCAACAGGAAACACTTACAAATATAAATGTGGCAGGTGCCCCAGTTGAAGCTCCACATCTGGAAAGCACAAATGATCCTAACTCCTGGGCTTGGCGAAGGCATAGCAAGTATATTTACTCAGATATTCCATATTAAAAAACAATCTGAAATCGTTTGTGGAGTTGAATGCATCTTTGATCTATTGGAGCACAATCTGTATGTGACTTTGACAAGTGAGTTCTTTCTTGTCCTTTTCAGGGGGGCGGCGCGGCCCCCCTTCCTGGCCGCTTTTGGCCCGAGTACACATCCTCTGAGGCCCATCGCTATTCCATGTTTGACAGCTCTCACTTGCTGGGTGCAGAGTTGTGTTTGCTCTGACCTGGCGGCCATCCTCCATCCTTAAACAGCCCTGGGGAAATGGACCCCCTTTATTATTTCAATTGAGCCCCAGGGAGCTGGAGGTCCTTGATGCTGCAGAGTGGGGGGGCTTCACGGACCCCACCCCCCACATATAATAGATTGCTAGCCCCAGAGAGGTGCCTGGTGGAGTGGGGGCGGTGGGGGTCCCCAGGACCCCATTCCTACTATAATTAAACGTTTTTGCCACGGGGATGTGGTGGTCCCCAGGGCACGGTGGCTATGCAGCCCTGCATACAATAGATTGTTGGCTCCCAGAGAGGTGGTGTTCACCAGGGCCTGTGGGGGCCCGTAGTACACCCCTACTATAATTAAACATTTTGCCCCAAGATACGTGGTCCCCCAGGGGCGCCATGTGGGCCCCGTATACTATTTCATTTAAGCCCCGAGGAGGTGTCAGTCCCCAGGGCATAAATAAGCCCTAGGAGGAGGGCCCGTGCATCCCACTCCTATATTTTTTGTATGCCTCTTGGGACCTGGCTCACCCGGGGGCTTCACTAAAACAAGCTTGGGAGACCGTGTTCGTTTTCTTTTTTTTTTTAAATGTTGCCACGAATTCATGACCTTGTCACAAGTTCACAGCAAAAAATTAAAATAAAAGTACTTTTTTGCCCTTGAGCGGGGTCCCCTCTGGGACCTTAGCACCGGAGCAAAGGGTTAGGGTATCCCTATCCTTGTTCCTTTTCTTTTTTTAAATCTTTTTTTCTGGGACTCAGCTGAAACCAGGGCCTAGGATGGTGGCCAACACTTCCTGGTTGAAGTGTTGGCAGCCAATCAGATCTCTGTACAAGATTGGGAGGATTTGCGAAGGCTTTGTGCCTCTAGATATAAAAAATTTGTTTTCCTTTAATTTCTCTTAAACTACTGGAGGGATTTACACCAAATAACAAAAAGCGTAATCTGCGTACCAAAAGCTACCTTTCTGTCAAATGTGGTATAATTCCGTCCAGTAGTTCGGGCTGTAGTCGTGTTCAAAGCTCCTATGGGAATTAACATGGAAATGCACTTTTTTTGACTCCCCCCCCCCCATTTTTTTCACCCCCCACACCGAAACTCCATGTGCACAACAAGAATCACTGCCACACTTTTTGGGAAGATTTAGTGAAGAGTCGTCAAACAGTGCCAAAGATATAGGCAAGTTAAAAAATGCTTTTTCAAGTGAAACATGGTCCTAACTATGACTTCCTACTGGCGACCGCAACTAGGTATTAAAGAGAGAGAGAGAGTTGATGAGGAATGGGAGTTTGAACAGCCCTGTGAAAAACCTGGTGTTGGAACATTAAATCTGAAGATTTGTGACGACAACTACAGTGTATTTTGCTTTTTACAACAGCGACCACAATAGCTTTTTTCCCAAACAATTATGTGTATATTCAAGCGGACCAGAGGTCAGTATTTCTCTATGTGTTTTCTTAATAATACCTGAAAATGGTACGAGACTTCCTGCAGCCAAATGCTCACCACTCGCTTTCTCACTGGTTGATCTTCAGATTGTGATGTTGGCAAACTAGATTTTTCTCCCTGGCTTCCATCACCTGAGGCATTAGCAGTCTGGTCTGAGTTTTTGCTTGATCTCTGTGCAGAAAAATAATTCTTGAGATTTTGAAAGATACAGAACCCAACATCTAGCACTATTCACAATCAGCCAAGTTACTGATGGATTGAGTCTCTATGCTTAGTATTTATAGTTACAATGTGAGTCAGCTGAAGCTGGGTTAGGAAAAGGAATACTATCTGAGTCTAAAGTGGTTGTAGTTAATTTAGGATCTGCTCTCCATTTTGCGTGACATTCATCACTAGGGCAGGACATTGTAGAAAGTGTGTTTACTCTTTAATTACTCTCAGGGGTGTGGAATTTAATAAAATATCTACTTGTCCATGGGACAGGTTGCTTCTTAAATCTACTTGTCCTGTAAAAAAATCTACTTGTCCCTTTAGTGCCATGTAGTGCGGCGACAAATTATGGCAGCAATATCATTATGTGAGAGCTCTGATAATAGCCTCTCTGATTATGCCAGGGCTACTACTATATTAGGGCTTCCATACTTGCAATTTCAATCCCTACTATAGCAATGCCCTTATTTTGCCACCTTTCCGCAGATCTACATACTGGGGCTGGTGAAAGCAGTAAGCAATAGTTCCAGGGCTGGAATGTCATTGAGTCTGCAAACCTACTAACTTGCATGTTTTAAGGATTTTCACCAGCTCTTCTCTAATTGTTTTTCCCATAATGAGAAAGGTTGGAAATTTACTTCTGACAATGGCAGAAGTAAAAGTTCTTCCAGGGTTGGGAAAAAAGTGGTTGGAGGGAAAGTGAACTTGTAAAACACTCAATAGATTTTCACATGAGCAAGTCTGCACATGCATATTTGCTTGTGCTAAAATACAGTTCACAAATATTTTGTAGGAGTATGATTTCCTGATCTACTTCTGTAAATTCTTGTTAATTCATGAAAGCCACTAATTCAAAGACATATACCATGGGTGCGCTTTTGTGACATTCTTTAAAAATTGGGTCCCTAATTAGGTCTGGCGTTAACAAAGACATTTTGTTTTTATTAAACTTCTATTTCTCTCTCTATCTATCGGTTGGCTTTACTGTGAGTGATCGCATTCTGCTCTTCCACAAGGAGCAAATTGGCACACAAAGTAGTTTTGTTCAGTGCCAGGAACTACTGTAGCAATTAGTGGCATAACGAAACTGGAGGTGCCCGCCCTGCAAAGAACACAGAGGGAACCCTTCCTCCAGACTCCCTCAATTCAGGTGCTATGCTGAGTGGGCCCCCTGGAGGGGGCTGCAGGGCCTTTGTTATGCCACTGGTGGCAATGTGTGCTTTTTGAGACCAAAAAAACTGTTTTTTGCTTTTTGCCAATGTTTGTTACAATGGTTAGGGCCTGGTAGCTCCCACAACAAAAAATGTTTACAAAAGTCATGTCAAAACAAGACACGCATTGACAAAACCAAAAGACTCACAACAAATGTTGGATTGGTTGGCTTTGCCAGTGCTTGTTTATTTTCATGCTTCCCAGGAATATTTTTGGGAAATACTAGCATGCATCAACACATTTTACTAAATGATGCTTCAAAGAAATAGCACTTAAATTCTATAGTAGCAAAACTTTTTTTTCCAACTTGCATTTTTTTCTGAACATTTTATTTTGAAAGCAAAGAATCATCACTCTTGCTTACAAGCTTCTGCAAACATTTGCATCTAATCAGAGAGTATTCTGGGAGCATTATACTTAGCCTCATATTGTTAAACTTTTCAAATATGTATGTACACTTTTGTTTTTTTACTTGAACCACTGTCAGTAGTGCAGTGTGACCCTAGAAAGTTTATTTACAGTGCTCACCCTAATAATGAAGGCTTTTCATTAATGAACCATAAATACAAGTTCGAACAGCGCTCACATATTAACACACATATTACCTCAACTGCAGACAGTTCCCTTCTCTGTAAACTGGCAGCCAAAGGGTTTGCTTGCAGAGAGTTGGGCCTACTTGTCCTAAGGACAAAAAAAACACAGGCAATTCTGCTGGGAGAGATTTGAGCACAGTCCTTGGTCAGGGGTCTTGGCTAAGCCTGTTCCAACCCACTCCATAAGCCTGGCTCTAAAGAGAAATTAATTTGTGGAAATGCAAATATCCTGTGGCACCATTCACTTTCATGAGATCCTAAAGCCCCACCAGATCCCACAAGCTACTCATATATGGTGACGATGCAAAGCATCTAGGGAAGAATGTCAGGAGTTCCTTTGAGGCTGTGATCCACTCCCAACAGATCCCTGTCCAAAGACGTCAGAGACAATGTGAGCTTGCTATTCGGTGCTCACACGTGCAGCATTACTGGTTGAATGGAGACCCCTGGCCGGATGGTGCAGTGACCAGACTGTTTTCACTTCATGCAAGGTTTTCAGATTCCATACAATGAACCACTCAAGGGTAGATGGTTAAAGAATTAAGGATTCTGTTGGGAGGACCACAGGGTGAGGGAGGTAAAACTAAAGAGGTGGCATGCGGCAGAAATACAGGCCCGTTCGGAAAGCAGCTGTTGAAATACCGCATTGTATTGACACTGGCAACAGTCCCTAAGAAAAAGTTGGACAACTTGTTTGATTCATCACCTTTTTTGGCCTGAAGAGACATCAGTAAATGACTTTATTGACATGCACAATGACATACACTAGCATTGGCACAGCCACAGAAAGGTAAGGGAGAGGGATTGGGGAAAGCAGACAATAAATCAGCAGTCTGTAGATTGCCGGTCCAGCCAGTTGACTTTCAGCTCCTGTGGATTCAATTTCAAGGATTCCACTACATGGGCAGGTCCATGTCAAATGGGTGATAGTGGCTTGAGAATTTCATAACCTGTGCGAAGTGGGTTGAGAGACAGCTGTCCATGTCTGAGCAGGTGCTGCATTCCCTCAACACTTTGTGATGGTTGGCAGAGGCACCACAGGCTGAGGAAAATGCTAGAACCGGTGGCGGGAACATGGAGTGTAACAACAGAAGAAATGAGAGAATGGATGCCTACTAGCTTGACTTTTCTAGGCACAGAGCTAGACTCTGTTTAGATGGTGTTATGACTCTTGGGAGGAAAAATGAACTGGCTTGAAATGATTGTTAAAGACACTGATAGGGAAGAAGAAATGTGAGTTGATGAAACTGCTAAAAGTGCTAGGACACTTAACTTTCGTTCGTGGAGTGCTGACCCTGGTTAGGGAATTTTTTCAGGCAACTGACAATTGCCATGAGAGGTGCAACAAAACCACTCAACAGAATACGAAGGACAGACAGAATCAAACATGGCTTGACAATGTAGATGCATTTTGTGTAACACTATACCAGATTGACATTATGACTGCAAAACAACCCTTGACATGGGCAGTTAAGATCTTTTCAGATGCATCTGGCGCTGGTGTATTCAGAGTGTTTGGCGGTGGCAATGGTATGCTGAAAGGTGACCACAGGAGTGGAGGAAAAAGGCTATACCACTGCCTTCCTAGAATTCTTCACATGGTGCTTGGTGTGCATTTGTGGGATCAGGTGTTCCGAAAGTATAAAGTGACATTTGTGATTGATAACCAAGCGGTTAACAGGATGACAACAAATAATTAATATGTGTTGAGGTGGCTGCTGGGGTTCAGTGACGTGTTTGGAAGGTAACATCTTGCTCCGAACCAGCCATATTGTGGAATTGGAAAAAGGGGTGGCTGACACTTTGTCTCGTTCACAGTGGGTGAGGTTCTGTGGTTTAGACCGTGAAGCAGATGCAAGACGCCTCACAGTTGCGGAGGATTTATGAAAGATCGGGATATGAGAGTGATGTATCTGGAGGAATCTGTGTTGGTGAAATTGACAAGGACATACAGGATAGTCCATAGAAAAGGTTAGGGCAGTGAGGTTGAGGAAATTGAAAGATAAATATATTGAGAAGCTGGGTGAGGTTCAGATGTTCTCACACCTGGAAGAGCATGCTGTTTGGGGCATTTTCATTTTTTTTTTTTAGGGCTTTTAAAGTATCGGGACTGGTGGAGACAAGATGTGACCAAGGATTGAAGATGAGGCATGTCACTTGGAGGGCAGAGGGGTTAGGTCTTCGTTTGGAGAGCAGTAAGACATCAGGAGAGTAGAGGGAATGCAGTATTGCCGAGAAGGTTGGGCGAGCAAGAGGTTTTCCGGGTTTACTCACGGTTTTTCAAGACACAAAAGTGGGGCAAAGGTTTTGGACAAGCAGGTGGTGGAGATGGGATGATGCCTAAAGCATGCAGGGATAATGAGTTGGATTCTGGGACACAGGAGAGGTGCGGTGACTCAAGACTACTGCTACCGCTTGGAGATGAGTGCCAGTACTAGTGTCAGGTGAAATGGAGGAATGCTGTATGTTGGGATATGAGGCAGGGATATGTAGGGATTTGAGGCAGGCTTAACAGTGTGCTTTCATATCACTGGCGAGGAGAGGAGAAAAGTAGAAAGAAGGAATGAACTGGTTCTGACGCAAGCAAAGGCAAACATGCGCTGATTCCGATGAGGATGCCTGCGTCTGGTTGATCCAGCACTTTATACCTACTTGCCAGGATTGGGTTGCCACCATTTGACAGGGCAAGACTTGCAGCAAGCAAAGTCCAGGTGCTGTAGGAGGATGAGCTGAAGTCATTTGTCTCCCTGAGACTTCAGAAAACAGGGGAACAGTCAACTAGCCTTTGGAGTCACTCTGGGTTCTGGATTGTAGAGACGCAGGTCCAGTCCTTCTCACTCCCAGGCAAGAAGGCAGCAGGCAGCAGTTCAGCACAGCAAAGCAGGAGTCTAGCAGAGTAGCAGTTCAGCAGACTGGTGGTTCTTGTAGAAGCACAGCAGTCCTTCTTCTTGACAGAGAATACACATGTGCAGAAGTGAACTGAGTTGGTGGTGTCAGAGGTCCAGTACTTATACCCAGTTGTGCCTTTGAAGTGGGGGAGACTTCAAAGAAAGTTCTTTGAAGGGCACAGAGGTCCTCTTTTCCTGCCCTGACTCTTGACTCACTACAGGGGGGTTTACAGCCCTTCGTGGGGGCACAGGACACTACCTATACTGTGTGTGTCAGCCCTTCTCTCTCATCCTGCCCAGGGTGGTCCATTAGGTTGTGGATGGCCCATCAGTCACACCTAGGATCCCTTTGTGTTTGGCTGTCTACAAGAAATGGACAAGCCCAACTGTCACCCCTCCCCAGACGTGGATTGGAGACAGGCAGCAGGCACCAGATGTCTAAAGTAAGAACATGCAACCTTTCTAAAAGTGTCATTTTCAGAACTGCAGTTTAAAATCTGACTTCACCAGAAGTTGTGATGTTGAAATTGTGAGTCCAGAGACACCAAATTTGATAAACTCATCTCTTCCAGATTGTGAATTACACTTATAAAACGTAATTAGGTAATCCGAATGTTATCCTATGGGAGAGATAGGCTTTGCTATAGTGAAAAACAAATTTGGGAGTTTTTCACTACCAGGACATGCAAAACTTAAAAGTAAATGCCCTGCCTTTTTCATTATATTGCACTCTGCACTCTGGATTGTCCGGGGCCTATCTTTGGGCTGACGTACATACATGAAAGGGGAAGGTTTGGGCCTGGCAAAAGGGTTATTTTGTCAGGGCGCCATGGCAATGTAAAATTGTACACACTGGCTCTGCAATGAACTGAGGCATGGTTAAAGGGCTACTTAACTGGGTGTCACGTTCAGTGCTGCAGGCACAAAAATAGCATTTAATTTACATGTCCTGTCCTAGGCACATGTAGTGTACTTTAAGAGGGACTTATGAGTATACTAAAAATGCCAATTGAGGTTAAGCCAATGTTACCATGATTTAGGGGAGAGAGCACAAGCACTTTAGCAATGGTTAGCAGTGGTAAAGTGCACAGAGTCCGAGAGCCATCAAAAACTAGGTCAGAAAAGTGGAGGAGGTAAGCAAAAAGTTTGGGGGAAAACCACACTAAGGCTGTCAGGTCTAACAATAACTGAGAAAAAAATGAGAAACAAAGGTGTGAGGACTCAACCACGTTGCAACCGCACATATGTCCTTCAAAGAGGATCCTTTAACAGAGGCCCAAGAGGAAGAGACCCATCTAGTAGAACTCCCCTGCAAGACCACAGGCAGACAGATAATTGTGTTCTGGTAAGCTAAGGAAATTACAGTTTTTATCCACTTACTCAAGGTGGACACTGTAAGACTTAGACAAGCCAAAAGAAATGAACAGAAAGTCCACCTTGAGGAGAGAAGCTGTCCTTTCCAAAATGATAATCAGAGCCACGACCAAGTCCAAGGAATGCCAGAGAACTTTCTGTTTTGAAGTAGAAGAAGGATAGAAAGAAGGCAGAATAAGGTCCTGTGTTTCGTGAAAAAAGGACGAGACCTTTGGAGGGAAAGAGGAATCTGGCTGCAGAACCACTTTATCTGGAAAGATCTTCAGGAAGGGCTTGTGACATAAAAGCACCCCTATTTCCCCCATCCTCTACCCTCAGGAAATGGCCACCATAGAAGGACAAAACCAGAGGAAGGTCCCAAGGGTGAACAGGAGCAAAGACCACTGACCTCAGCAAATGGAAATGTTTCTCAAATGTGAATTAACCTTGAAAAAACAAAAGACAGGAGGCGTTTGGCAAAACAGGAACAGTTCATTTAATTAAACATTTTGGCTGGGAGAACAGTTACAGAACCGGTGTCTGGGGACTGTCTCAAGGTACAGTTGATTTGCACAGTGTTTTATACATTTCTCTGGGTACCATAAACAATTACAACATTCCTTGTTGGGTAATGAATGCAAGAAGTTGTCTTGGAGTCATAAATAAGGTTCTGATAACAAATGCAGGTAGACCTCGATCTTGCATGGACACAATGTGGACCAGTGGGTAGGTGTCCAGATGTCCAGTCTGAGGGGCATGTGATCGCTGTGTGTTGCTGTACATGCTGTGCTCTGATGCCATCTGACTTTATGGTGTGTTGGGACTGTGTGCACCCCTCTGGCAAGTCAGTTTTATTGGGGCCTTTTACCTTGGACCATTGTGGTGTTGCTGCGCCTATCTGTGGGACTGTTCTAAGATTCCTGACTGCGCGTTTGTCTGCCGGCTACGAGTCACTCCACCTGTGACCTATCATTCTGTAACCTCAGGCCTAGGTCTAAGAGCCTGCCTGTTCACGTACTTCTGTGTCAGGTTTGATGGAAAGTTCATGACGGGTGAATTTATTAATGGTTATGTGGCTTTGTTCTTATATATGAATGTATCATTGTGTGCATTGGCATCAATTTTTCCAATATTACAATTTTCCCCCTCTAGCTGAATTTTCAACTACATCATCTAATCCATACTTCATGAAAGTCACATTTTTGGGGGCTACCTCCCTAGTTACCTGCATTCTACCCAATCTGAGGACTGTGTTTTTACAGCAGGAAACTCCCACTTTGACAAAACCACACGAAAACAATAACCATATGAAAACAGGCAACAATGACATGCACAGACCGGTCAGCCACTGGGGGAGCCCGGAGAACCAGTTTGTGAACCACTCCTGCTCAGTGGCACCTCCCTCCTCATGCATGTCTTTTTGTAATCGGTGCAATGCTTGGACGGCAAGAGTCAGAGTCCCATTTTCCATGTCATTTCCTGGTATATACATGCAGCAGGATGCACTGATCTTCAAACACCCCCCCCCCTCCATTGCGGACAGATCAATGTTGCATCACGATGTGGCGGATGACTCTCTGTTCTTCCTTGATCACATTAAGGCCGAGCTCAGTGCTATTCGTCACCTTGAGCATTTACCACCTG
Organism: Pleurodeles waltl; assembly: GCF_031143425.1. NCBI lineage: Eukaryota > Metazoa > Chordata > Amphibia > Caudata > Salamandridae > Pleurodeles > Pleurodeles waltl. The sequence goes on along the minus strand of NC_090443.1, from coordinate 1,019,308,914 downwards.
TTTTTCTGTAACCAGCGGGTGTTCGCTTTTGTTTGCACAGTGAAGAAGGGTATGGACCCTTCCGCTGACATCTGTGCATCAACAGTCTGATGTGTTCTGGGATATCCTTATTCTGAGCAAAGCTAAAATAATCAACAGTTCTTTTTTCTCAAACCTGATGCAACACAGTTGTCTACTTCTTTAGCGGGTGTTGGTACAGTTCTGACAGAACTTCTTCGGGAATGGCCAGGGTCGGGGTGTGTATGGTGATGAGGGAGCAGAGGCCACACCATCCGGAGACAAGCTGAGTGTAGGCAAACTCGCCACATGGCCAGTAGGTGTCAATCAGCATGGAGATTCCTCATTCTGTGTCTGGAATGTGTAGGATTGTGCCACAGTTTTGATTTGTACCCAGAATAATTTTTCCTTTGCCTCTGAAACACAAGGAATACAGTGTGACTTTCAGTACAATTAGGGATTGCCCCTTCCCTTCTATCCCCGTATACCTATCTATCTCACCATCCCAGATTTCATGACTTGGGGCATCCATGCTGTTTTTCTACCCACCCCTACGAGAATCATTTCCCTTTGTATCATCGAGGTGGATGGCCCTACACTGAAACTCCATGCCTAGGGTCCATTTGTTGTTAAGGAATACAGCCCCAGATATGCTAAGGGCCACCCTGGGACCACAGATGGAAGGAGGACTTGACGTTTTGTGCATTGGTTTGGTGGTTTTGCTACCTCCCAGAATATCTTTTCTGGAATGTTTCGGGCAAAACAGTATCCTCCCCTATGGTGCCCTTCCTGCGCATCCTGTCTCGCTCAGTCTGAAGATCGCTAGGCTTGGTGAGAAGGTATACTGCTGTGGGATTGGTCTTGCAGTGGGTCAGATTTATTACTTCCCTATGGGGTTCTACTCTTTTGGGTTGTATGTTGGCCCTAATCCTACATAGGTATAGGTGGAGAAAGCATTTTGCTTTTCAGGGGCTTCCTCTTGGGACAAGCAAAGCCTGTCTGCGCCTACTGCATGCGGTATCAGCGAACAGATGTAACATGACCTGGCTGATGTCTTGGACCCCACAGCAGTCATGTGCTGATACCATTTGTTGTGTAAGAGGGAGCTGCGTAGTACACGTGGAATTCTGGTGTTGTGTTTGGTGTAATTATGGGTGACATTGCAGAGGTCCCAACACAACCGCAGTGACATTTTCTGGATGGACTCCATTACACGCGGCCGTTCCTTGGCAATAAATGGATGCAGCAGTGTCGTGAGATTATTTTAGCATTTAAACTGACATATTATTTACCTCTGAGCCTGCGGCCTGTGCCCTCTCACCTAGTTACATTTCACTTTTATTCATTTTTATTATTTTAGCAGTTTAATTTTAGTAGAGATGTTTTTATTTATATCAGTTGCCCCGCCTCGCAGAATTTGTTATTTATTTCTTTGCACAACATTGCTCAACCAAAGGCTGCACACAATAGTCTACCAGGTATTGCCGGTCCAAAGAGTACATTGTCTACCTTGCATAGAAAAATATGTGTAGTTGTGTCAGGGCAGTTCTTAGAACAACAGGTGTGATATTATAAAACACTACACTGCCCACACCATCTTAGAGCGGACATTCCAGCCAGCTTGCCATCTCATGCTGCACGTTGTTGTCGCAGTTTCTGCAGAAACTTTGCTTCTTCTCTTCATCCATGTTTGTGAATTCCCAACAGACCTCTTCTCTACCTATAGCACAAGTATGGGGACTGGGTTGCCTTCCAGAGACTAGATGGGCAGATTTGGGCTAACACGGCTAATGCTCTCAGGTAGAATCTTAGTAGTGAAGGTAGGATTTTAGAATCACTACTGTGACAGTATCGCTATAATAGTATTGTGTTTCATTAGCCTGATAATCGCAGTTCATGCCTTTTTACATAGAACGCAGTCGCTTCGATAAAATGTATTGAACCAAATCCTGCCTCTGTTTATCTTTGCATGTATGAGACATATGTAACTGAGAGAAAGGGGTAAGATCCGTTCCACTACGACTTCCCTGCGGAGTCTCCGAGTGTTATGTGATAGGCTGCCTCAAATCACCGCTATCCTTGGGTACTGGTGAGGTGCTGCTAGGTAGCCAAAAGGGTTAGGTTGACAGCTATCACACGGTGTGGGATCAGACTCAGTGCTCCAACCTCTGTGGTGCTACAACCCAAAAGCCAGCAGTATCGTTCTTACTTCGAGAGTCCTACGACAGCAGTACCCATCATAAACAGAGAATATATACATGTGCAAAAATACATAACTTTTTGAACATTGCAGGTTTTGGGTTGAACTCCAGGGGAGAGGTCTGTAGCCCTCTGGTGGTTGTAGTTTCTTAGTTTTGACAGTTTAAAAGGTTTGTGGTGCAGTTCGTAGTTCTTGATTCGGTAGGAATTGTTGATGTGGTACAATTCGGGAAAAAAGTTCACAATGTGGTTCACAGTAAACTAGTCCAGTTGGGATTATTGATGTGGTAGCTCAAGAGTTGATGGCCCGCTGTAAAGGTGGTGCACTTGGAGGCTCGATTGCGGACCTGGTGAATAAGAGATAGGTTTGGTTTGTTATTTTAGTAACCATTGCATCCTTAGATGTGTTGTCGCCAATTTTAGTTGTTGTCTGGTGCTCTGTGGCTGTCGCCAGCCCTCCAGTATCCTATGGGGTGCCAACGGTGTGGGTAGTGTTCTTCGACCTACATGTGCATGGGGCGATGTATAAAGGGGAGGTGTGTCTCACAGAACATTGTTTGGAGATCACAAAGTGCCTTGAGGCCACATGTATACCCTTCTAGTCCCAGCACGTGGCGTGCAACATGACTCTCTCATGTGGCGCTAGGTGTCTTGACTATGAGCTTTCCTAGAGACTTTTTTTTGGGCAAGCTTTGGGCTTCTTTTTATTGTACGTTGGGTGCTACCCTAGATCTTCACATGATCTGTTATCTTAATTGTAGTGAAATGGAGGGGGTTGGATAATTGTTCCGTGGCCCCCATGTGTCTCTGACTTGCTGTGTCCGAAATTGGGATTGGGAAATTGGGATTGGGAAATTGGGATTACAGACGGTGTGTGTAAGGTCTTGTGTGTTGGCTGATTGATAGGCTTGATACACGGGTGAGCATCTTTCTGCATTCTACTCTACTCTGCTCAGAGCTGTGATGGATCTTTTCGGACTCCTTTTCTCTGGCACCCCTCTCTCCCACAGACCAAACCCACTCTGCGGGATCAGCAACAGAATGGGGCCTAGGTTCTCATAGGCAACCTGAATGGTGGACTCTAGTGAGGATACCCGATCGACAAAACACGTACAGCAGCCCTGAGCTTCCCAAACGCAAATAAAGGTTTGAATCCATAATGTTATCTTGTTGGTTCTTCTTTTGAGTTTTTGGGTACAGTGACGTTTGAGGTGTGTGTGAAATGGAAGTTTTGCATTTGGGATTTTAACTTACTGCACATTTGGGTTCTATGTTTATGCAAAGGCATTGCTTCCTCAAACAGAAAACTCCTCCTTGTTGTGCTTGTGGACCCGGTCCTTGTTTGGGTGGGTTCCCTATCTGTGGTTGCTATTGCCATATGTATATCCAACTACCTGACCCCTGTTGAGGTGGTGCAGCAGTTGACGGACTTCCCTGTGGCTGAGTGTAACCTGCATTCGGGATTCCCTGGGATGGTTTTGTGGATGGAAATTTTGCAGGGCCAGGGCCTGGCACCGGCTCATCAACCTCTGTTTGTCAATCTTTTGTTTTAACCGGCATCTGTCTGCCTTGTGGCCCATTCGGCATCAAAATAGCAAACTTTACTTTGGTATCAAATAGCAATTTGTGAGAATTGGCAACGCCTTCGCATAGCACATTGAGTCAAAGACAAAACACATACCCAAGACAAACACAGTAGCATTAATTTACTAGTGCCACTATATCAAAAAGACATCATTTTTCAACTAGAACAGAGAAAAACTGAGAAAGCACAAAAAATGTATGACTTTGTCAAAAATACCTTAGTCCACTCCTGGTGCATACTATCCTGTGACAAGGGGAAGCTCTGTGTGGTACACGGGACTAAGGCGGTCATTATGAACATGGCAGTAAAGACCGCCGACCGCCGTGGCGGCGGTGAACAGAATCCCGCCGGCGGCCGCAAATGGAAACCCACCATATAATGAACAAAAAAAACAACACCGCCAAACATTCCCACACCACCACTCCCCGCAAGGACCCTGTTGGCGGGAATTACGGCCCACCCCACCCCGCCGCCACCAAGCACACCCACATCCCACCCTCCAAATAAAGATGCACAAATCACCTCGGCGGACAGTGGAGGCTGGGCGACCATTGGCAGCTGCGACCGCCACGGGCGGCAAGTGGGCCCAACAGCAACCACTGCACACATTGGCTAGGCTTAGTACCCACACACCTGACACACATCCAGAACACCATAAAACACACCCAGACACACACCACAATTCCTGGCAATGAAACCAGGACCAGAAGACGGAGAGCACCAGAGCCAGACTGAGAACGCCAGCAGACAGGACACTTACATCGACCCACACAGGAGCACCCAAACACTGTCCCAAGTCCCGACGCCATCCACCACCCTCACCATGTCCCCCCAAAAAAATCCACGCTTCACTGTAAGGGAGCTAAGGACCATGGTGGACGAGATCCTAAAAGTGGAGCCACAAATATTCTGCTCCGAGGTGCAGCACACACCCATCAGCCGGCAAATGGAGCTGTGGCAGACCATCGTCAACAGGGTGAATGGAGTGGGACACCATCCACGCACCAGGGACGACATCCGCAAGAGATGGAACGACCTGCAGGGGAAGGTTCGGGCCATGGCATCCAGGCACCACATCGCAATGCAGAAGACTGGGGGAGGACCGCCACCAATACCACCGACTACACCGACTGGGAGGAGAAGGTACTCGCCATCCTGCACCCAGAGGGACTCACTGGAGGAATGGACTTGGGTAAGTCGTCTACATTTACCCCATATACACCATACCTGTAATGCATGCACCACCCCACCCCACCCACACCCACCTGGACCCACACCCCTCCCAGCCATTACCCACCAAATCCACCACCCTGCATCACCAACAACTCACTACCAGGGCCACATCACTCCTGCTGTGCACAGCCACCCACCCCTGCACGTTCCCACAATGGAATAATAACCCCCACCACAATGTAACGCCACCACTGCCACTAGATGCTATGTCCACCTCACAAAGGCACCCCTGAAGGCCACTGAAAGGCACACCAGCACTAAATTGTACAGTACTGGCCACCTCAAACCCTCATTCATATGTAACAAACACTTCTATGTCCCCCAACAGGCACCACCACCCATGCAACCCTAATGGAGGGGACAAGGAGTGCCACAGCATTCCAGGGAGACAGAGGCACATCACAGGACACTGGTGAAGGATCCCTGGACACTGATGAGCAGGCAGGCCCTTCACACAGCCCTGGATGCTCACCATGCAGCAGCACCACCCAGGAAAACACTGTCACCCCTAACACCCAGTCAAGAACAGCAGGCCAGGGGAGGCGTGCCCACACCAGTGGACCCAGGGCACAAACAGGTGGAACACAGCAACGGAGGCCACAGTCTTCCACCCCCAACATGCAGGAAGATGAGGGCCCCAGTACTAGTGGCACGTCCAGACCTGCGCAGGGGACACAGGCACAGGGGGCCAGGGCAAGGTCAAGTGCCCCAGTGGGTCAGGGGGTAGGGCACCGGATAGATGCAGCAGCCCAGGACGTCATTGCAGAGGTATTGCGGGCATACCAACATACCCAGGACAGGTTGGCACAGATTGTAACCACCCTGGAGCAAAGTCAGAGGATGCAGCTGGAACACCACCAACAGGCCATGGAGCAGTGGAAAGAACACAATGGCCACCATTGCTGGAGCACTGCTGCAGTTGGTCAAAAAACCCTCAGACACCCACACCGGACAAGAGGCCCCCACAACAGCCCTGGACAACCAGCAACAGTTGTCACAAGCAGCTGAAGCTGCACAGGAAAAACCCTACCAGGAATCACAAGGGCCGACCATGTCACCCCAAGTAGCTCCACAGCAGGCGCCCAAACGTAGCCTCAGGCTAAGATATGGCACTGGAAACCCAGCAAAGTACAAGCCCCCTACCAACAATTGACACTGCTGCTATTGCCAAGCAACCAACACAACCCATTCACAAACTGCACTTAGCTGAGGGCTAAATGATGAACAGAACTACAAATAGGGCCCATCTCTAAAATCAAATAGGCCTGCCACCAAGTCGGTTTTGAGGACAACCAACCATAACGACTTCCATCACTGTACATAGCACATTTCACTGTATTCCACCAATAAACAACATATCTCACCTGTAACACTGTCCCCTGTCTTCAATGTTGAACAAAGTGGAGTAATGATACAACAGGCAGGGATAACCTTTGTTGTCAAATTGTGCATGCTGCTGGTACAGTGTGTTTCTAAAAAGTCAAGAAGGGAATGCTTATGTTGTCTGTCTGTACCATGCTGAAAACGTCCTTGACTCGCATATCATGACCAATTCCCCCTAGTTGACATGGCAGACTTACAGTATCAGTCACTAACCACATATACAGGCTGAAGTCCAAGACAGTTATTGGAAGTTGAGTTGTATCAGTTGGTTTCTGGAATTGACATCTTCCCCTTCCTCATCCTCACCATCACTCTCCTCACCTCTCTGAGGTAACTGATCCAGACCTATAGCAACCTCCACCTCCAAAAGGGGGATTAAATGTCTCACTGCTGCGTTGTGCAGCATGCAGCAGGCCACCACTATCCTACAGACCTTATCAGGCCCATAGGCCAGGGAACCCCCAGAGATATGGAGGCACCGAAATCTAGCCTTAAGGAGACCTATAGTACGCTCTATCACCCTCCTAGTACGTCCATGGGCCTCATTATATTTCCTCTCTGCATCCGTCCTGGGATTCCTCACTGGTGTCAGGAGCCAACGCAAGTTTGGATAGCCAGAATCACCTAGAGAAATGGTCAATACAGAGTTGTCATTGGAATGTCCTTAGTCTGACAGGCTGTTTTTCAGCAATGTGTCAGTTAGTGACAGGCACACTTACCTATGATCCACCCTCTGTCCTCTTGGAGTTGTTCCATCTTTTGTGGCACACTACTGTTCCTCAAAATAAATAAATCATGGACTGAACCAGGAAACATGGCATTCACATGGGATATGTACTGGTCTGCTGTACATACCAATTGGATGTTCATGGAGTGAAAGTTCTTCCTGTTTCTGTACACCTGTTCACTCACTCTTGGGGGATGATGGGTATGTGGGTTCCATCGATGGCACCAATAACATGGGGAATGTTTGCAAAGGCATAGAAGTCTGACTTGATGGCAGGGAGCGAAGCACTTTGGGGGAATCACACATAGGATTGCAGATGTTGTACAAATGCATTTAGAAATCTTATAAGTACCTGGCTGAAAACTGGCTGTGAGAAACCAGCACCCATGCCCACTGTCACTTGAAAGGAGCCTGTGGCCAGGAAATGGAGTGCGGAGAGCACCTGCACCTCAGTTGGAATGGCATGCTGATTACGATTTCCGGGAGTCAGTGCAGGATCCAGTAATGCACATAGGTCCTGAATAGTTGCACGTGTGAGTCTGTAAGTGATAATGATCTGATGCTCCACCATGGTCCCCATATCCACAAGTGGTCTGTACACAGAAGGTGCCCTTCCTCGCCACAAGGGTCTGTACCTGTGAGGGGTAAGAACAAGGAGTCATGTTGTTGGAAAATGGGTTATTGGTAAGGGCAGGTAGGTACCTACACTTAGCAATAGGCCACTAACCTCCACTAAGGTCCAGTTAGGTCTCAGTAAATTAACCCCAGCTCAAACCTTGGTAGCTTGGCAACGAGCGTCAAGGCTTAACTTAGGAGACAGAGTGTAAAGCATTCAAATATCACAAAACAGTAATTAAATAAAACACAGGAAACAGTTTAAAAATCCATAACCAATTCATAAAAATAGATTATATTTTTATCTTTAAAATGACACCAAAACGAATAAAATCAGATAAGGGGAACCGGAGATATGAATTTTTAAAGAATTATTATTTTTTTAGCGCTTAGAAACAAAAAGAGCCAATCGGGTCATCTGGTTGCACCTCGACCGGGGCAAAGTCAAAGTTTCAGGCCGACTGCGATGGAGCCCTGCTCGGCTGCAAGTCGCGGGAGGCCTCGGTTAAAAAGTTACCTTCTGACTTAGGGGGTCATTCTAACCCTGGCGGTCGGTGATAAAGCGGCGGCCAACCCGCCAACAGGCCGGCGGTCAAAAAAATGCAATTCTGACCCTGGCGGTCACCGCCAACAGCCAGGCGGCAGACAATGTACCGCCCACCCTATCACGACCCACCAATCCGCCACCTTTTCCGGGGCGGGAGCCCCGCCGATAAAAACACGGCGGAAACAGACATTTTCAATGGAAAACGCTCACCTCGAGACACTCCACGCGGAAGGAGGACAGCATGGAACCCGAATTGAACATCATACCGGCTCTCGTCTACCTGCTCATCTACCACGAGTACGAACTCCGGCGCAGACGTCAACGGTGAGTACTGCACCTACGACACACGGGAGGGGGTAGGGGGAAAGGTTACGGGCACACACATATGCGTCCGCCCCCACCCCCCCCAATATGTACACACCAATGCAGAGCAACAAGTCACAGTGACACCACACAAACACCCGTAAAAAATACAATGACACAACCAAATTTAGAATAAATATTTATGTACAAAAAAAGCTCCTGGAAATTATTGACCAACCGTGATAAATATATACAAAAACAAAAAATATATACACATCAGTGTATAACTGGAGTAACAAGTCCTGCACATCCTACGAATCTAGCATGTCCGTGGGCCAATGTTCTGCGAAACAAGGGCAAAGCCCACACACGAGACCTGAGTCCTTTGGAGAGAACACTGCAGGGGCATCTGATGACAAAACTACAGGCACCTCAGGGGGAAGGGAAGGGGGGGCCACCACAGCCACATGAGTCCACGACGCCAGATCCACGAGGAGCCACCATGCCCACTGTACCATCCTGGGGAGTGCAAAGCCACAGTCTCTCAATGTCTCTACAGTGGGTGGGCTGCCCACTGGACCATCCTGGGGAGTGCAAAGCCACAGTCTCTCAATGTCTCTACAGTGGGTGGGCTGCCCACTGTACCATCCTGGGGAGTGCAAAGCCACAGTCTCTCAATGTCTCTACAGTGGGTGGGCTGCCCACTGGACCATCCTGGGGAGTGCAAAGCCACAGACCATCCGGTGGATGACAGTCTCCACTGGTCAAGGAGGAGGCATGGTGGGCACAGTGAACCATAAACAGTGCCTGAGACGGCGGTTCCCAGCGGAGCGGTGCATGAGATGAAGGGCCCAGCGGAGCGGTGCTTGACAGGAAGGGCCCAGCGGAGCGGTGCTTGGGATGAAGGGCCCAGCGGAGCGGTGCTTGACAGGAAGGGCCCAGCGGAGTGGTGCTTGAGATGAAGGGCCCAGCGGAGCGGTGCTTGGGATGAAGGGCCCAGCGGAGCGGTGCTTGAGATGAAGGGCCCAGCGGAGCGGTGCTTGAGACGGCGGTGCCCTGTTCAGCGGTGCTTGAGATGAAGGGCCCAGCGGAGCGGTGCTTGAGACGGCGGTGCCCTGTTCAGCGGTGCTTGAGATGAAGGGCTCAGCGGAGCGGTGCTTGAGATGAAGGGCCCAGCGGAGCGGTGCTTGAGACGGCGGTGCCCTGTTCAGCGGTGCTTGAGATGAAGGGCCCAGCGGAGCGGTGCTTGAGACGGCGGTGCCCTGTTCAGCGGTGCTTGAGATGAAGGGCCCAGCGGAGCGGTGCTTGAGACGGCGGTGCCCTGTTCAGCGGTGCTTGAGATGAAGGGCCCAGCGGAGCGGTGCTTGAGACGGCGGTGCCCTGTTCAGCGGTGCTTGAGATGAAGGGCCCAGCGGAGCGGTGCTTGGGATGAAGGGCCCAGCGGAGCGGTGCTTGAGATGAAGGGCCCAGCGGAGCGGTGCTTGACAAGAAGGGCCCAGCGGAGCGGTGCTTGAGATGAAGGGCCCAGCGGAGCGGTGCTTGAGATGAAGGGCCCAGCGGAGCAGTGCTTGGGATGAAGGGCCCAGCGGAGCGGTGCTTGGGATGAAGGGCCCAGCGGAGCGGTGCTTGAGATGAAGGGCCCAGCGGAGCGGTGCTTGAGACGGCGGTGCCCTGTTCAGCGGTGCTTGAGATGAAGGGCCCAGCGGAGCAGTGCTTGGGATGAAGGGCCCAGCGGAGCGGTGCTTGAGATGAAGGGCCCAGCGGAGCGGTGCTTGGGATGAAGGGCCCAGCGGAGTGGTGCTTGGGATGAAGGGCCCAGCGGAGCGGTGCTTGGGATGAAGGGCCCAGCGGAGCGGTGCTGGAGATGAAGGGCCCAGCGGAGCAGTGCTTGGGATGAAGGGCCCAGCGGAGCGGTGCTTGGGATGAAGGGCCCAGCGGAGCGGTGCTTGAGATGAAGGGCCCAGCGGAGCGGTGCTTGACAGGAAGGGCCCAGCGGAGCGGTGCTTGACAGGAAGGGCCCAGCGGACCGGTGCTTGACAGGAAGGGCCCAGCGGAGCGGTGCTTGACAGGAAGGGCCCAGCGGAGCGGTGCTTGAGATGAAGGGCCCAGCGGAGCGGTGCTTGAGACGGCGGTGCCCTGTTCAGCGGTACCTGTCTTCACGGCGGTGCCCTGTTCAGCGGTACCTGTCTTCACGGCGGGGCCCTGTTCAGCGGTACCTGTCTTCACGGCGGGGCCCTGTTCAGCGGTGCTCTTCTGCACGGCGGGCCCTGTTCAGCGGTACCTGTCTTCACGGCGGGGCCCTCTTCAGCGGTGCTCTTCTGCAAGGCGGGCCCTGTTCAGCGGTACCTGTCTTCACGGCGGGGCCCTGTTCAGCGGTGCTCTTCTGCACGGCGGGCCCTGTTCAGCGGTACCTGTCTTCACGGCGGGGCCCTCTTCAGCGGTGCTCTTCTGCATGGCGGGCCCTGTTCTGCGGTACCTTTCTTCACGGCGGGGCCCTCTTCAGCGGTGCTCTTGCAGCATGTCAAGGGAGTCAGACCTGGCCTGGACACCCTGCTCACTCGCCCTCCGAATGTGCATGGTCAGGCCCCTTCGGGGACGGAGTCCTGGGCCCTTTGGTGTCGTCCCTTGCAGCCGGGATGGGGCTTGTGGGGCCCTCCTGCTCCGCGCTCTTGGTGGCTGTCCTCTCCGCCCTGCTGTCCTTCCGCTCCTTAGATGGGGCTCTCGGGCCCTTGCCTCCCCTGGCTGTTGTGGCAGGTGAAGTGGCCGGAGTTACCTCCTTGGGGGCAGCCGTCTCTGTCCGCTCACGGCGGCCCTTAACTTTCCGGGTCCTCTTGCCTGGGGGGGGGCTGGCTGTCCCCTTGCTGCTCACCGAAGTGTCACTGCCGCCAAAGTGTGGACTCCACATGCCATGCACCACTTGCACTTTAGAAGCTGGGCTGGTGGTGGCTGAGGTGACCTTGGGACTTTTCCCAGTTGGAGGGGGTGGGTCAGGGGAGGGAAAGAGGTCAAGATTGGAGAGGTAATATTTCTTGGGACCAAGGTAAGGGGTAGGAGTAGTGGTGAGAGAAGTGGAGGAAGAGGATGTGGTTGTAGGAGAGTCAGGTGTGCTGTCCTTGGGTGCAGGTGACTGGGACGTAGGCTGTCGTGAGGTGGTTGGCTGTTGTTTGGGTGTCTGCCTGCGTTTATGTGTCTTGGAAGAGGGGGTGACAGACACAGTGGGTGAGGACACAGGGGACGTGTAAATGCCAGTGGGGTGGTGACTGCAGGTGTGCGGACTGTAGTGGAGGGTGTGCTGGTGGTGGAAGAACTGGCTGATGTTGGTGTGCATGCAGGTGTGAGTGTAGACGTCACAGGGAGGGAGGAGGGAGACGAGGAGGACGGGGACACAGAGGTGGTAGTGACTGTTGATATGTCTGCATCTGTGTGTTGCTTGGGTGAATGCTTGTGTTTTCTGTGGTGCTTATGTTTGGATGAGCTGGCCTTGGGTGTTGAGGTGTGTGCAGGCTGGTTTGATGGTGTGGATGGGATAGGCTGAGGTACAGGAGACAGAGACAGGCTGGAGGCAGATAGAAGAGGGAGACTGGAGACAGGAACAATGGCTGCCGTCAGTGCTGAGGCCAGAGCAGTGAACGCTCGTTGATGGGCAGCCTGACCCGAATGAATGCCCTCCAGGTAGGCATTGCTCCGATGCACCTCCCTTTCCACCCCCCGGATGGCATTCAGAAGGGTAGTCTGCCCAACAATGACCGTCCTCACCAGGTCAATGAGCTCCGCACTGAGGGCAGCAGGGGTAACAGAGGCAGGGGCTGAGGTGCCTGGGACGAAGGAGACGCGCGCCTTCCTGGCCGAGCGGCCACGGAGCGAAGACTGAGGGGCTGCTGGGAGGGCGGTGGTGGTGCGCTGGGTGGCGGCTGTACCTGTTGGTGCGGGGGGCACAGATGGTGCCGCCACCGCTAGGGAGCTCCCAAACGAGGACGTGTCCGTGTCGCTGGTGTCTCCACCGGCCCCCGTTGTGGTGCTCCCCTCGCCCTCCGGATCACTGGTGCCCTCGGTGTCTGTGTCAGTGCCCACCGGGGCCTGGTGACCTGCAGCTCCCTCTTGCTCCGACGCCAAATCTCCTCCGCCTGATGATGCTAAAGCACAAGAAAACAAAGATTTAGGGTGGGGGGAGAAATAAAACAAAGTTGAGTGCATGCCTTATCAATGCCCTTTGCGGAGAGGACAGACACAGGTGCCTCATGCACTAAGTCGCGACCTAGGGGTACACTACTCAGTACTTCTGACTAGGCCAACAGGTCTAGGGCCAACAGACGCGCAAATGGGTGATGCTGGACCATGGGTAGCTGCGCTTGGCACCCTACAGAGGTGGGGGGCGGGGGCACAGGGCCATGCCTAAGGGAGAGGACTACACTACAGAAAGCGCCCTGGCCTAATGTCACCCACAGCCCTCCTCCCCCACCCAGACGCCTCCACTGCGCATACAGATAGGAGAATGTGCAGATGCTCACCCCCTTGTGTCTGCTGTGCTGTCCTCAAGCGCCCATCCAAAGCAGGGTAGGCCACCGCCAGGATCCGGGACATCAGGGGGGTCATGGTGCGACTGGCACCCCTCCTAGGTCGGGAGGCCATCCCCAGCAGTGTTTCTGCGGTCTTCCTCGTTCCGCGGCGGATGTCCTCCCACCTCTTGCGGCAGTGGGTGCCACGTCTGTTGTGGACCCCCAAGTTCCGGACCTCCTTGGCGATGGCACGCCAAATATCGATTTTCTGATGGGCGCTCACCTGTTTGACATGTACAGGGTGGGAAAGAGAAAAAGTCACATATCTGTCTGTTTGGAGTACATGCCCCCCCCTCCCCAACCTTGCCATGGGTCCCATTCTCTCATCTGTCGTGCGTTGCACTCCTCATTTCCTCCACACCCACCAACTTGCATCCCCCCCACACCACACAGGCATAACCCATTCAATGTGCACTGAGTGTACTCACCTGTTGGTCTGGAGGACCGTAGAGTAGCGCATACAGGGGGAGGACCCCGTCCACGAGCTTCTCCAACTCTTCTGAACTGAAGGCGGGGGCCCTTTCACCAGTAGCAGCAGCCATTGTCACTTCCAGACCGAGTTCACAGCAGCACTTGCAGTATAGGTCCTCTCCTGTGGATGATCAGGTCTCGAGTGATTAAGCAGATAGGAAATGGCGGTCACGCCCGCGGCGGTGCGTACCGCGACCGCCGGCGCACATCGTCATTGGCTCCTGAAACCCATAGGCTTCAATGTTAACCAATGCGTCTTCGCACAGCAGTCTTCGACCGCCTACCGCCACGGTGTGTCCCGCCAGCGCAGTGACCTCACATCCCATTGTCCCACTTCACAGGTCAGGCAGCCGCCATTTCAAGGGCCCACATGGCTTAATTTCTACTGCGTCACACAGGCCTAGGCCTTGCTATGGCACACATACAAACATAGCAACCCATACATTTACCTGTACTGTGCAAGCTGTGTTGTACGTACCTGTGAGTGGATTGACTCTGTACTCCATATTCTCCTTCCTAGGCACCGTCCGCTGGGACTTGCGATGAGAAGGAGGAATCCTCGCGTGTACCGGCCGCTGGTGGACCTGTCGACAATGGAAGAACGCAATATAATACTACGATACCGACTTGACCGAGCCACCATCCATGAACTGTGTGGCCAGCTGGAGCCAGCCCTGATGTCCCCCATACGCCAACCCACAGGAATTCCCCCTCTAGTGCAGGTTCTGTCTGTCCTCCATTTCTTTGCAACTGGCTCATTCCAGACAACAGTGGCCATGTCATCTGGGATGTCTCAGCCTATGTTTTCAAAGATCTTGTCCAGAGTGTTGTCTGCCCTGATGAAACTCATGCGGAGCTACATCATTTTCCCAGAGGAGGGTGATTTGCCTACAGTGAAAGCTGATTTCTATGCCCTTGGACACATCCCAAACATCATTGGTGCAATTGATGGAACCCATGTGGCTTTAGTCCCCCCAAATGACGATGAACAGGTGTACAGGAACAGGAAGAATTACCATTCTATGAATGTGCAGGTGGTCTGTTTGGCTGACCAGTACATCTCCCATGTAAATGCCAAGTTCCCAGGGTCAGTGCATGACGCGTATGTTATGCGAAATAGCAGCATTCCCTATGTGATGGAACAGCTACAGAGACAGCGTGTGTGGCTAATAGGTGACTCTGGTTACCCCAACCTGCCGTGGCTATTGACCCCAGTGAGGAATCCCAGGACCAGGGCAGAGGAACGGTACAATGAGGCCCATGGGCGTACTAGGAGGGTGATTGAGCGAACCTTTGGGCTCCTGAAGGCCAGATTTAGGTGCCTGCATATGACTGGTGGATCCCTAATGTACTCACCAAAGAAGGTGTGCCATATCTTCGTGGCGTGCTGTATGCTTCACAACCTGGCTTTGCGACGCCATGTGCCTTTCCTGCAGGAGGATGGTCCAGATGGTGGTGTTGTAGAAGCCGTGGAGCCTGTGGAGAGTGAAGAGGAGGAAGACTCAGAGGACGACACAGACAATAGGGACAGAGTGATACAACAGTATTTCCAGTAACACACAGGTAAGAATCACCCACGCCATTTCACAATTGCTTATAGCCTCCTGCATCTGTACTTTCTGTAGTTCCCCCCAGATCTTTATCATTAATTTTTGCCTTTCCCTTCCCTTCTCAGTGCTGTCTGACTCAGTACCTGACTTCTGCTTGGTTTGCCCATGAACTACAGCGTATTGACATTGGTATGTTGTCATCAGTAATTGACAGAACAGATATTGAACAGTAATATGTAATACATTTGTTAATAATACAGCATGACTCCAAACAGATTTGTGTGCAATATGTGATTTATTTACAGTGCTTGATATCGGTACATGTGATTCTAAGGGTGATGGGTGGGGGTGGAGGAATATCCATGGCAGAGTCCAGTTCTCAGTCTCACAGGTGCATTGTCCTTTCGCCTGTGGAAGGATGGAGCAGAGGCAGTTCATGGTTGGACAGGGTGGCAATGTGGGACAGTGGGAAGACTTGAGGGGGTATGTCCTGCTGGCGGGGGTCTTGACATCCTGCTCTGTCTTTTTTTTTGGTCTCAGGCTCCTCTTACGGGGTGGTTGTTCTTCAGCAGGAGGTGGGGTTCTGGGGGGCTGTCGTGGTGTTGGGGCCTCCTGTCCACTAGCGCCGGCGGAGGTGGTAGGTTGTTCCTGGTCCGGGCTAGTGACAGGGGCCCTGTGTGGTGCAACATGGTCCCGCAACGCGTCCTCTATCCTGTTGAGGGCCAGGACGATGGCCCCCATTGCGGTCCCGATGATTCTCAGCTCCTCCCTGAACCCCATGTAGCGTTCCTCCTGCTGTGCCTGGATCTCAGTGAACCTGGCCAGTACCGTCGCCATCGTTTCTTGGGAGTGGTGGTAGGGCCCCATGAGGGTGGTGAGGGCCTCTTGGAGAGTGGGTTCCCTGGGCCTCTCCTCCCCCCCCTGTCGCACAGCAGCCCTCCGAGCTGCCCGGTTTCCCCCGGCCTCTGTCCCCTGGACGGTGTGCCCGCTACCACTGCCCCCAGGTCCCTGTTGTTGTTGGGGTGTTGGGTTAGCCTGGGTGCCCTGTAGTGGCAGACACACCGCTGATTGACGTGTCCTAGAGACAGAGGCATGGGCCCGCTGGGTGGGAGCTGTGCTGGTGTTGGCAGAGGGGGTCGGGTCTGGTGTGGCCTGTGGCTGCCTGAGGGGAACCGACTGCGCAGAGGTCCCCGATGGTCCGGGCTGGTCATCAGGTTCACTGTCGACAGAGCTGCTATCCTCAGTGTGGGCCTGTTCCGGTGGTGGGATGGACACTTCTGGACCCTCCTGGCTGGTGTGTTGTCGTTCGGGTCCTGCATGGGGTAAGAGAGTTTGGTTATTGTTTCTGTGTGTGCAATAGCGTGCGTGTTATGGGTGCCCTTGTCCCCCAGTGCAGGCATTCCCTTGAGGGAGGTGTTGTGAGGGTAGTTGGTGGGGGGGGGGGGTTAGTGCAGTGGTCATGCTTAGGTGATGGGTGTCCATGGTTTGTGTTGGCATGCAGGGGTTGGTGTTGAGATGGGTGGGTTGTGCTGGTGAGACATTGTCAGGGAGGATGTGTGCTGGGGGGTTGGGGGTGAGGGTGGGGGTGTGGGTTGGCATGCTGGTGGGGTGGGGGGGATATAGTAGTTGAGATTGGACTTACCAGAGTCCATTCCTCCGGCTACTCCAGCGAGGCCCTGAGGATGCAGGATGTTCAAGACGTCTTGCTCCCACGATGTAAAATCGGGAGGGGTGGGTGGGGGTCCGCCGCCAGTCTTCTGGACCGCGATGTTGTGCCTGGAGACCATCGATCGAACCTTCCCCCGTAGGTCGTTCCATCTTTTGCGGATGTCCTCCCTATTCCTGGGATGCTGTCCCACCGCGTTGACCCTGTCCACGATCCGCTGCCATAGCTCCGCCTTCCTAGCTATACTGGTGTGCTGCACCTGCGAGCCGAAGAGCTGGGGTTCCACTCTTAGGATTTCCTCCACCATGACCCGGAGTTCGTGGTCCGAAAAGCGTGGGTGCCTTTGGGGTGCCATGGGGTGGTGTGGGTGAGGTGTGGGGTGGTGTATGTGATGATGACTATGTTGGTGTGTGGTGCTTTGTGCTTCTATGTGGTGTGTGTGATGGTGTAGTGTGCCTCAGTGTGTCTTGCTATGGTTTGTCTGCTGTGTCTCTCTCTATTTCTCTCAATAATTGTGGTCGCAGGAGTTTGTGGGTGATGTGGGTGTGTGTTTTATAGTTGATTGATTGTGTGGGAGTGGTGTGTGTATGTGTATCAGGTGTGTGTATTTTGAATTGTCCAATGTGGCTGTGTTTTGGTGCTGGGTGTGTATTTTGACTGCGGCGGTGTGTAGCGCCAATGGAATACCGCGTTTGAAAGACCGCCATGTGGATTCGTGGGTCAGAATGGCATGGGCGTATTTCTGTTGGCGTGACGGTGGAGGTTTGGTCATCTCCAGTTTATCGCTGCCCGCTGATGTGGCGGACTGCAGTGGAGGTCGGATTTTTGGAGGTTTGGCCGTTGTGGGTCAGAATGACCGTGGCGGCTTTCCGCGGCCGCGGCGGTGTTATGGCGGTCTTCTGACCAGCGGTAAGCGCCTTTTACCGCCGAGGTCAGAATGACCCCCTTAGTCTTTATTTTGAAGATTTTCTTCAGCGGGACGAACCTGCCAGTTGAATCCGACCTCCTGGAGCCCTTGTCCGGATACGCGATGCTGGATTCCTCGGTGGAGATTTTTACCTTCGGACTTAGTAGTTTTTTCGAGGTGAAAATCCTTCGACCGGGGTAAACCTGGATCTTGATCCGACGTCCATGGAGCCCTTCTCGGATACGATGGCTGGGAGGTCCCGGTCAACTTTTTACCTTCGGACTTAGTCTCTTTTTCGGAGGTTTTTCTTTACCGGGACGAACCACCAAGTCAGGCCGGGTCGCGGTTGAGGCAAGCCGGCTAGAATTTCCACTGCGGGTCGGTCCCTCTATGGAGCTTTTTTTTAAAAATTTGCAAATCTTCTCCAAACTTCTGGGGCTTCACCCAGATGTTCTTTTAAGGTTCTTTTGGGTTCCACAGCTCACCCCAAGGGTCCAGAAGTTCTGAGATGGTCCTTGGGGGGTGCGGACTACAACTCCCAGAATGCACCTGGCGCAAACTCCTTTTTGGCCACTGGACAGTGGTCAGCTGGTCACTTTCTTCAGGAGCTGGTGCAGGGGACTCTGGATAGCAACCAGTTGAAGCCAGGCAAAGTCCTTCTTGTGGTGAAGCCCAAGTGTGCAGCTGGTGCAGTCCTTCTGAGTGCAGGTTCCAGGTGCAGGCCAGGGGTCCAGCAGGGCTGTCCTTCTTCTTCTGTCGTTCTTCCTTGTTGGATGTGGTAGGGAACTGAGGTGTGGGTGCAGGTCTGCCAGTTTTATCCTTGCTCCTGGGTGAAAAGCAGGGGGTTCCTGGTTCTCCAATCAGGTGCAGGGTCATTCCCCCTGTGATGATCACTTCCTGGGAAGTGTGGCAAAAATCAATCCCAGGAGGCAACATTCTCTAAAAATCCATCATGGCTGAATCTGATTTTTGGAGGTTACATCTGGCTGAGCCCACCCACTGGTGTGGCTAAAAATCCTAAACACACCTCTCTCCTGCCCTCTCCTAATCTAATCAAGGGGGCACCTAGTTGTCTGGGGTTGCAGGATGTGGGGGTGTTGCTGGTTGCTCCAAATGTCCTTCTCTGCCTTTGAAGACCAGTTTGGCAGCCCTCCCCCTTCCTGCCTCACCATCTGCTGAGGGGAGATTCCTTCCCCCAGGCACATTCCTTTGTGTGAAGCCAGGCCCCTTCACACCTCATCAAGGCAGCTTGCTCAAGCTGCTACAGGCTGGCCAATCAGAGCACAGCAGCAAAAACAATGCAGGGCTGAAATTGGCAACTTTTTAGGTAAAGTTTAAAACTCTTTACCTGAACAAGTTATATTAAATCCAACAACTGGAAGTTGTGGGATTTATTACAACAATTAATTTGATACCAAACTCTTGGTATGCATCATTTAAGGAGACTTTAAAAATTAAAATAAAGTCTCCCCATTCTAGCCTATGAAGGCCATTTACTACAATGAGGGAAACACGAATTTGGCTGTTTTTACCTCACCAGGGCTTATAAAACTATTTTTATAAGGTCCCTGCTTATAGTTCCATGGCACCCAGCCCTAGGGGCACATAGGGCACACCTTAGGGGTGACTTATATGTAAAGATAAGGTAGTTTAAGACTTTGGAACTACTTTTAATTCCAAAGTCGAATTTGCATATAACTTTAATTTAAAAGCAGCCAGCAAGGCAGGCCTGCCTTTAAAATGACACTGGGCACCTCAGCAGTGCACACATGGGTGCACTACCTATGCTGTGGTCCCTAAACCTACATGCCCTACCATATACTAGGGACTTATAGGTAGGTTAACTTAGCCAATTATAATAAACCTAATTTGCATATTGATTTTACACAGAGCACAGGCCCTGGGACTGGTTAGCAGTACCCAGGGCACCATCAGAGTCAGGAAAACACCAGCAAAAAGTGGAAAATGGGGGCAAAAAGTTAGGGGGCCTCTGCAATCAGCCCTGTTTTCTCACACATGTGCACACATACTCAAGCATATTTCTTAAACACATTCACTGCATTCTTCATAGTAGTGTCTGTACAATAACTGCAACCTGACAGATGTACATTGTCACCACTGAGATGGAATGGAGTAAATCATGTGTGATAATATACTCTATGGATAGAGACATATGTGAATCATATGGCTAGTAGGCCCAGCATTGTGACTAAATTTAATATCAAGATGCGTAGGTGATGGCAAAATGTCTGCCCACTGTAGTTCTGCCCCTTCATTATGGAAGTGACCTAAGACCGCTAGCGGTTGACGTCACAGCGTTCGGCGGTGTTCACCGATATTCGCACCCTCATTGGATAACATGGATGCCAATGGGGAATCTTGCCGTTTCATGATCGCCGCCAGCAGGTGCCTGACCTCTGTGTTTCTTCTCTGTGTCTTGCTACTAGGTCAGCGCCCACCAGAAGAGGGCACATTGCCATGCAATCGCCAAGGACGTACGGACCCTGGGGGTCTACAACGGGCGAAGCACCCACTGTCGGAAGAGGTGGGAGGACCTGGGGCACTGGGTGCAGAAGATCAGTGAAGCCAAGCCGGGGAAGTCCTTCCAACGTGGTAGGAGTGCCTGTTGGGCACTGACCCCCTTAATGCGAAGGATGCTGGCGGTGGCGTACCCAGACCTGGATGGGCGCTTGAAGGCTGCACAGCAGTCACAAGGGGGTGAGTACTCACAGCCCATACTTCAGCCTGGAAGGATGAAAGTGTGTGCAATAGGGTCATAGGACTTACAGCAGGGTTTTGACTGGTGTCCAGCTAATGTCTGCTCCCCAAAGGGTGTAGGGGTGTCCCTGTCAGGTTTAACCTACCTCAGCTTCAGTGCAATGACAGGATATGGGTGTAGGTCACTATACTGCTCAGTAGTCAGGGCCAGGTTCATGGGCCTAGCGCACGGTGCAGCCTGTTGGGTGTGTCCGCTGGGTAGGTGTATGTCTGGCCATTGTGTATCAGCATTCAGCTACTTACAAGTGTCTCCCCTGTTTTGTCTCCCCATCCATGTTCTCTTTTGTGTGTCTGATACACCATCAACATCAGGTGAGGGAGCTGAGGCACCGGCTAGTGGGGAGACAGCGGCCCACGGATCCTCGGAGGCAGAGACAACAGACGCCCAGGGGACCAGTGGGTGGGAGGGCGAGGGGACTTCCACAGGGGAGGCTACTACCACCGGTGGTAGTGACTCTGAAACCTCCTCTGATGGGGGTTCTCCGGCGGTGGCGGACACTAGTGGACAAATCACGACCGTGACATCTTCCACCACCACCCAAACCATCAGTGCCCTCCCTTCTGCTCCCCACCGAGTTGGCCGTGCCTGCCCACCTAAAAAGGTGGGCGTCTCCTTCGCCCCAGGCACCTCGTCCCCTGCCCCAGTCAGCCCTGCTGCCCTCACAGAGGAGGCTATTGACCTCCTGAGAACCATCTCTGTAGGGCAGACAACCATCGTCAATGCCATCCAGGGGCTAGCATCAGAGGTGCAGCAGACTAATGCCTATCTGGATGGCATTCACGGTGCTGTGTCTGCCCTACAGAGATCTTTTCAGGCTCTGGCCTCCTCTTGGACGGCAGCCAGTTTCCCTGGCCATTCCGTCCCCCCTCCAACCTCCTCTACCCCTTCCAGCACCCCACTCCCTTCACCCGTCCAAGGCACACATTCAGACACGCAGTCAAGCACTTCAACACACAAAAAACACACTTCCAAACACAAGCACCACACCTCCCACCACAAGCATTCACACAGCCAACATACACCTACACACACAACAACGTCCACTTCCCCAACTGTGCCTGCCTCTTCCGCCTCCCTGTCTGTCCCCTCTACATGCACACCCTCATGCACTGCACCATCACTCACTGTTACTGCTCCTCTTCCTGCACTCACCACAATAGCAGACAGCCATACATGCGCCCCATACACCACACCTGCACTCACCACCTCCACTGTAGTTGGCACATGCAGCACACTCATCCGACTTGCAGACACACACCCAACATACATCCACACTAGCTGTCTGTCTTCTCCCACTGTGTCCACCCCCCACCTCCCAAAACACTCAAATGCAGCAAGACACCCACCCATCAGACATCCACCACACCACAGCATACTGAGCAGTCACCGGCACCCAATACACGCACACCTACACCCCATACATCAACTCCCTCTGCCTCCACTCCCATGCCCTCATCCACGCCCACCCCACTTGCTCCCAAGAAACTTTTCCTCTCCTGTGTAGACCTGTTCGAACCCACTGGCCCACCCCGTCTTGACCCTCCTTGCCCTTTCTGCACCTTCCACATTGCAGCCCACCCCGGTCCAGCCTTCCCATTCCCGTGCCCCTTCTCCAGTGAAGAAGAAGGACTGCTCAGAGCCTAAGGCATCCAGCTCCACCCGAGCCAAAAAGCCCCCACCCCCTTCAAAGGAGAAGCCCACCCCCCTCCTACCTCTCCCACAAGTCTAAGTCCCACCTCTGTCGTAAATCCCCACCCCCACCTCTCCACCCCATTCCGTGAGGTGCCTGGATCCCCCTATGGTGCCCTGTTTTGTGGAGTACCCAGCACTTGTGGGAGTCAGGTGTGGCCAGTTGTGGCCAGGGAAAATTGAATCTTGTTGGACTGGCCATTGGCCCTGTTTGCTTCATCTAGCTCACTGAGTGAGTTAATAAAGTGTCAGTGTGGCCTGTGTTTGGGCTGCACGCAGTCCCACCCTGGTGTTTGTTTAAATGATTTATGTGTATGGGGCTATTGTATGTCCTATGGCCACGTTGCAGTGGCCTCCAGTCGGGTACGTCCCTCTTGGTGTGGGGTGTCTGACTAGTGCTGCTGGGAATGGTTGGGGGAGGCTTTTCGGGGTGGGTGTAGTGAGTGAGTATGTAAGTTTGCCCTTTCCTCCATTGTGTCGTAGGTTGCGGTACTTACCGTTGTCGTCTTCGTCGGCGGTCTCGGTCATGTAGATATATGGCAAGGAGCAAGGCTGGCATGATCTGCAGCTCTCTGTCTATGTCTGTCGCTGCACGTTTTGTTGTACTCCAGTGAGTGTTACCTTCTATTTGTTTCATTTCCGCCTGGCTTTGTGTGGCAGTGGTTCCCGCTCCGGAACTGGCGGCAGAATGGTGTTCATAATTTGATGGGCGGGTTGGGCCTTTTCGACGGCTTGTGGGTGGACTCTGCCGTCATCAGCGGGACTACTTTCCTGGCAGTGGGTGGTGCGCGTGATGCAAGAGTTTCGTTTGGTTCATTATTTGGCGTCCGGACCGCTCCTCTGTTGGCGGTTTCTGCCGCCACCGCCGGCGGTGTGGAACGGACCACCATGTTCATAATGAGGGCCTAAGTGACCCTGATAGTCTTGTCAATATCAGCTCTGGGGCAAAGATAATAATTTATGTGGAGAAAAAAAGGATAACTCAACAACCATAGGCCCTTCTTGGCCAAACACAAGCTACATCTAATCTCCTAGATCAAAATCTGTTATTCCCTGACGTGCAAATCACACCCTATATCACAACCAGGGATCATGTGTACCATCTGTGTCACGCCCAGAGGTCCAAGCAAACAACACCTCTCATTTCTTTCAGATACCAACAGTGTTAAGAAACTGGTAGCACGGAGAAACCCTTTTAGACTAAAAAAAATAAGATTGAGGTGCAGGACCTATATCACGCTCAGGGCCTATGCATACCATCTATGTCACGCCCAGCAGTCAAAGAGACACCTCTCAAAATTGAGGTGCCAGCCAAAATCACACCCAGGGCCTATGCATACTATCAGTGTCACGCCCAGCGGTCCAAGCGATCAAACCTGTGTCACACCCAGGGAACAAGCATACCATCTGTGTCATGCCCAGCGGTCCAAGCAATAGACACCTCTCATAACTGAGGTGCAAGCCCGATATCACACCCAGGGCCTATGCATATTATCTGCGTCATGCGCAGTGGTCCAAGTGACAAACAACTTTCACCTTTCTTAACGTGCTTTTGAAAAAGGTGACTTCCGCAGGTTATGCTTCTTTCTAGTTTGACGTACTCCAAATGCTGGGACTAATTCTCTAATATAGTTTCTAACCCTTCTGACAGTGGCTTCAGGACAGACCTCCCCACCACAGATTCAGCAGAACTTCCAGTCAATTGGGATGTCTCATCACCTTCCTTGTTACACAAATGTGGATCCGTCCGGGCAGAGTCCCCTGAAGAATGCGAGCAGTTGTCTTGGAGTCATAAATAAGATCCTGATAATGTAGGAGGCTGGACTGGCTTGTAGTGAGTACCAAGGGGTACTTACACCTTGCACCAGGCCCAGGTATCCCTTATTAGTGTAGAGGGGTGTCTAGCAGCTTAGGCTGATAGAAAAGGTAGCTTAGCAGAGCAGCTTAGGCTGAACTAGGAGACGAGTGAAGCTCCTACAGTACCACTAGTGTCACTTGTACAATATCATAAGAAAACACAATACACCAATATACTAAAAATAAAGGTACTTTATTTTTATGACAATATGCCAAAAGTATCTCAGTGAGTACCCTCAGTATGAGGATAGCAAATATACACAAGATATATGTACACAATACCAAAATATGCAGTAATAGCAATAGAAAACAGTGCAAACAATGTATAGTTACAATAGGATGCAATTGGGGCACATAGGGATAGGGGCAACACAAACCATATACTCCAAAAGTGGAATGCGAACCACGAATGGACCCCAAACCTATGTGACCTTGTAGAGGGTCG
The DNA here is from genome assembly GCF_031143425.1 of Pleurodeles waltl. Taxonomy (NCBI): domain Eukaryota; kingdom Metazoa; phylum Chordata; class Amphibia; order Caudata; family Salamandridae; genus Pleurodeles; species Pleurodeles waltl. Next base: position 1,019,284,405 of record NC_090443.1, on the reverse strand, counting down.
CTGGGACTGTAAGAAAACAGTGAGGGTTAGAACAATAGCCCACCCCAAGAACCTGAAAAGTGAGTGCAAAGTGCACTGAAGTTCCCCAAAGAGCACAGAAGTAGTGATAGGGCAATTCTGCAGGAAAGACCAACACCAGCAAGCAACAACGATGGATTTCCAGACGAGAGGACCTGTGGAACAAGGGGACCAAGTCCAAAAGTCACGATCAAGTCGGGAGTGGGCAGATGCCCAGGAAATGCCAGCTGTGGGTGCAAAGAAGCTGCAACCGGATGGTAGAAGCTGAGGATTCTGGAAGAACGACAAGGGCTAGAAACTTCCCCTTTGGAGGATGGATGTCCCACGTCGTGAAGAGTCGTGCATTAGTGTTTTCCCGCAGAAAGACCGCAAACAAGCCTTGCTAGCTGCAAAGCTTGCGGTTAGGGTTTTTGGATGCTGCTGTGGCCCAGAAGGGACCAGGATGTCACCAATTGCGTGAGGGCACAGAGGGGGCATCCAGCAAGACAAGGAGCCCTCTCAGAAGCAGGCAGCACCCGCAGAAGTGCCGGAACAGGCACTACGAAGTGGAGTGAAACGGTGCTCACCCGAAGTTGCACAAGAGAGTCCCACACCGCCAGAGGACAACTCAGGAGGTCGTGCAATGCAGGTTAGAGTGCCGTGGACCCAGGCTTGGCTGTGCACAAAGGAACTCCTGGAACAGTGCACAGCAGCCGGAGTAGCTGCAAAACATGCGGTTCCCAGCAATGCAGTCTGGCGTGGGGAGGCAAGGACTTACCTCCACCAAACTTGGACTGAAGAGTCACTGGACTGTGGGAGTCACTTTGACAGAGTTGCTGAGTTCAAGGGACCTCGCTCGTCGTGCTGAGAGGAGACCCAGAGGACCGGTAATGCAGTTCTTTGGTGCCTGCGGTGGCAGGGGGAAGATTCCGTCGACCCACGGGAGATTTCTTCGGAGCTTCTAGTGCAGAGAGGAGGCAGACTACCCCCACAGCATGCACCACCAGGAAAACAGTCGAGAAGGCGGCGGGATCAGCGTTACAATGTCACACTAGTCGTCTTTGCTACTTTGTTGCAGTTTTGCAGGCTTCCAGCGCGGTCAGCAGTCGATTCCTTGGTAGAAGGTGAAGAGAGAGATGCAGAGGAACTCTGATGAGCTCTTTCATTCGTTATCTAAGGAATTCCCCAGAGCAGAGACCCTAAATAGCCGGAAAAGAGGGTTTGGCTACTTAGGAGAGAGGATAGGCTAGCAACACCTGAAGGAGCCTATCAGAAGGAGTCTCTGACGTCACCTGCTGGCCCTGGCCACTCAGAGCAGTCCAGTGTGCCAGCAGCACCTCTGTTTCCAAGATGGCAGAGGTCTGGAGCACACTGGAGGAGCTCTGGGCACCTCCCAGGGGAGGTGCAGGTCAGGGGAGTGGTCACTCCCCTTTCCTTTGTCCAGTTTCACGCCAGAGCAGGGCTGAGGGGTCCCTGAACCGGTGTAGACTGGCTTATGCAGAAATGGGCACCATCTGTGCCCATGAAAGCATTTCCAGAGGCTGGGGGAGGCTACTCCTCCCCTGCCTTAACACCTTTTTCCAAAGGGAGAGGGTGTAACACCCTCTCTCTGAGGAAGTCCTTTGTTCTGCCTTCCTGGGCCAAGCCTGGCTGGACCCCAGGAGGGCAGAAACCTGTCTGAGGGGTTGGCAGCAGCAGCAGCTGCAGTGAAACCCCTGAAAAGGCAGTTTGGCAGTACCCGGGTCTGTGCTAGAGACCCGTGGGATCATGGGATTGTGCCAACAATGCCAAGATGGCATTGAGGGGGCAATTCCATGATCATAGACATGTTACATGGCCATTTTCGGAGTTACCATTGTGAAGCTATACATAGGTAGTGACCTCTGTATAGTGCACGCGTGTAATGGTGTCCCCGCACTCACAAAGTCCGGGGAATTTGCCCTGAACAATGTGGGGGCACCTTGGCTAGTGCCAGGGTGCCCACACACTAAGTAACTTAGCACCCAACCTTTACCAGGTAAAGGTTAGACATATAGGTGACTTATAAGTTACTTAAGTGCAGTGGTAAATGGCTGTGAAATAACGTGGACGTTATTTCACTCAGGCTGCAGTGGCAGGCCTGTGTAAGAATTGTCAGAGCTCCCTATGGGTGGCAAAAGAAATGCTGCAGCCCATAGGGATCTCCTGGAACCCCAATACCCTGGGTACCTCAGTACCATATACTAGGGAATTATAAGGGTGTTCCAGTATGCCAATGTGAATTGGTGAAATTGGTCACTAGCCTGTTAGTGACAATTTGGAAAGAAATGAGAGATCATAACCACTGAGGTTCTGAATAGCAGAGCCTCAGTGAAACAGTTAGTCATAACACAGGTAACACATATAGGGCACACTTATGAGCACTGGGGCCCTGGCTGGCAGGGTCCCAGTGACACATACAACTAAAACAACATATATACAGTGGAATATGGGGGTAACATGCCAGGCAAGATGGTACTTTCCTACAGATAACAAATGCAGGTGGGCCTCAACTTTAAGCGGACACAGTGTGTGCCAGTGGGTATGGGTCCAGATGCCCGGCCAGAGACGCACGTGATCGCTGTGTGTTACTCTACATGCTGTGTTCCGACTGGCTGTGTTCCTAACTTCATGTGGCATCTGACTTTATGGTGTGTTGGGACTGTACGCATCCCTCCGACCATGTGTTTTTTATTGAGGCCAATTTCTTAGAACCATTATGGTGTCACTGCGCCTATCTGTGGGGCTGATTTAAGATTCCGGTTTGTGCGTTTGTCTGCCGGCTACACGTCACCCCACCTGTGACCTGTCAATCTGTAACCTCAGGCCTAGGTCTAAGAGCCTGCCTGACCACATACTTCTGTGTCGGGGTTGATGGAGAGTTCATGACGAGTGAATTTAATAATGGTAATAATGGTGATGCAACTTAGTTCTTATATACGAATGTATCATTGTGTGCATCGGCATAAATTTTCCAATATAAACAAAAACTATACAATAATATAGAAGACAGGGAATCAAACTGCAAAACTGACAGGAACCTAATTGCTGTAGTTGTGGCCTGTTGACTCTGCGGGGTAGGAAGTGACAGGCCCAAAAGGAACCCATCTCTTCGAAATTCCCAAAACGGATCCCCTTTCACATGTGGCTGTAAGAATATTCCTGGAAGAGCATCATTTAGAAAAATCACCCCCATGACGCTCGCACACCTTCAAACTGCTAGACTTCCTAGAGGTCTGAATCAAGGAAACAATGTCAGATGAACATGCTAAAGACTGCAGTCTCCTCCTTTCATTTTCCAAACCCCCTAGAGACAGACACTGCAGCGAGGTCTCTGGAAGAGATGGGGCTCTGAGAGAAGAAAGATCCAGCAGGAAGACCCAGGGATGATGGACAGCTACGTAAAACGGGAAGGGAACCCAAGGCTGCCTCCACCATAAGGGAACCATTAAAAGAATCTCCACCTTTTCCTTCCGAATCTTTGCTACATCCTTGCTGATCAAGGAGAAGGGAGGAAAGGCATACAGAAGGCCCTGTCGCAAAGGAAAACTCATTTCATCCACCCCCACCAGGCCTCCTGACAAGAAAGTAGAAAGCAGAACCTGGGAAGAGGGGCATCCGTGGGAGAGGTAAATTAGCCCACCCATGGAGCCGCAAACCAATCCGTGATGCCCGAAGAGACAGAAACAAAGAAGAAGGCAGGGAAGGACTGGCTCATGTGGTCAGCAAGCCAATTTTCCCTCCCCATAAGATAAATCGCCTTCAGAGACATCAAGTTTGCTTCAACCCAACTGCTGATCTCTTCTTCCAGCAATCCTAGATGTGGGGACTGAGGTCCACTCCATGGTTCACATAGGGGGTCATTATGACCTCGGCAGTCAGAGATAATGTGGCGGTAGTACTGCCAACAGGCTGGCGGTACTTACCGCCACGTTATGACTTTGGCGGATTGGCTAAAGCCAACCCGCCAATGTACCAGTCCGACCGCCATGGCGGTAGCAGCCAGCAGCCAGCAGCCGCTATAGTAACTGCCGGCAGTATCATGAACCTTCCTACTGCCTTGGTTTCTGTGGCGTTCGTAACGCCACGAAAACCATGGCGGTAGGCCCTATCAGTGACAGGGAATTCCTTCCCTTCACTGATAGGAGGCCCTCTCCCCCAACACTCCCCAGACGCCCCCACCCCCCTCCTTCATCCACGCTCTCCCCCTTCCAACCTCCCCCCATATACACACACACATGCAGACACACACTCATTCACACAGTCATACAAGCATACATACACGCATGCATCCATTCATTCATGCACACATCCGTACACACATTCACACTGACACGCAGACACGCTTTCACATTTCCATTCATACACGCACTCACACACATGCATACACGCATGCAAACAACACTACACACACACTTGCATTCACGCACACACTCACACATACAGGCACACCCCCCACACACACACAAGACTCCCACCCCCCTCCCCTGTCGGAAACCCGACTTACCTGGATCCAGGGGATCTTCAGGCAGGGGACGGGATGGGGCGCTGCTACCGCCAGCAGCGCCCGCCAGCAGAACACCGCCAGGCTGTATTTTTTTTCATAATACGGCTGGTGGCGGTCTACTGGCGTGGTGCTGCTGATGGTAGCAGCGCCACCTTACCACCATCCGCCAGTATGGCCACAGCCGGATTTCCGCACTTCTTGTGGCGGAAATCCGGCTGTGGTCATAATTTGGTGAACGGATGGTAGACACGACAACGGTCTTTTGGTGCCCCTCGCCGCGGCTGTAGGCGGCATTTACAGCCAAGGACAAAATGAGGGCCATAGTCTTTTACCACCTGATCATCTGTCCTGATCTGTACTGGACAGTTCTGGATTTGAGGGGAAAAGAAGAGAAGAGCACTGAGAATCGCTGACACTTCCCTCCGGTTCCCTCCACTCTGTCTTGGTCCACAGTCCCTGAACCGTGGAGCTCCCTAGTGCTGCCCTCCCACCAGCCGACACTGCTTGCAGCCGTATTAATTGTATCAGGAACACGGGGAGAGCGGATATCCCTCTTGTTCAGGTGTGAGGCTTCCAACCACCACTGGAGCTTAAGACAAACTTCAGGAGAAACATGGACCGGAGTGTTGTAGTCCTGAGCACTGGGATCCCACGGAGTGAGGAGATGGGTGATCAGATGATACAAGTGCAGCTGAGCCCTGGGAACTCGGAATAGTGAAGCTGCCATGTCCCCCTGGACTCTCAGCCATTTTTGAGCAGGGGCATGCTGAAGGGACAATAGATGCGAGAGGCGAGACACCATCTTCTTTTGCCGGGCTTGAGGGAGAAAGACATTGCCAATCCTTACATCGAGGAGGGGCTCAATGAACTGGCTCTGTTGTGAAGGAACCAGGTGGGAGTTGTTTAGATGGAATCCTTGGATCTGAGGCATTTGGAGACCAATTAAACAGCATGAAGAGCCTTTGAAAAAGAGGTTGCACAGATTAGCCAATCAACAAGGTATGGAAACACTTAAACACAAGAAGTAGAGATTCCACACGAGGAGAACCAGTCTTAGTAAACCACCTAGGTGCTGAGGATAGGCCAGAAGGAAGGACACAGAGTTATAAATGACAATTCAAAGCAAAGCAATTAAGAAATCTCTGAGAGTAGGGATGGATAGGGAAATGTAGATAGGCATTCAGAAGAGAGGACAGAAATATACTGGGAGACGGAAGAGGCAAGATATTCTGTAAACTCACCATGCTGAACTTCTGATGAGGAAAGAACAGGTTTACTGGCTTTCGAGAACCGGACAAAAGGCGCCCAAAGGTTTCTGAACCAGAAACATCAAAGAACAGCATCCCTGACCCCACATGGCTTCCCGAAGTGTAGTTATACCTCCTTTGAAGAGAAGATTTTCAATGCTGTGCTGCAGCTTGTTCAGTCTGCGAGGTGTTGGGGTTTGAGTAAAGAAGAGAACTGGAGGAGAGAACAACTCTATCCAGTAGCCCCATCTCACCAGCAGAAGTACCCACGAGTCTGAAGCATCTTTCTCCCAGGTGGAGAGAAAAAGAAAAAAAAATTCCGCCCACGCTTCTGGATAATCATTCGGTTGTGCTGGAGGAGGAAGGATTGGTGGAGCTTTGCTGCCAGGATGTATCCTGGGATGAGTGCCACAGCCATATCCACTCATAGCCATATCCTCTACCCTGGCTGAAAGGCTTAACCAGCATTCTTAGTGACAAGACCATGTCCACTCACCTGAAATCCAGGTCCCGCAGGAGCGAAGAGAATAAAACCCTTACCCGTAAACACTATTCTCTTGTATCTGAACTGAACAGGGAACGAGCAAAAAGTATCTGGGGGAAAGGGATAGGGAACAGGGATTTGGTAAGGGAAGAGAAACAAAAACACTGGTTCACAAAGGCACATCACTGTTGTTCCAAGAAAGTTGCCTCTGGGTTTGGTGCAGGAATTTCTAAGACCAAAAACAAATCAAAAACAAAAGAACTACAAATATCACAGTCTTTCAGAAAAATGACAATAATTATTATCATTCAATTGAGCAATCACCGAGTCTTTCAGCTAAATCACAACAATCATTAGCACTTGAATGCTCAACTATTAAACACACTTTTGTAACTCACAACAAAATCATTATAAAATCAAACTTATGAATTTGTCTTTTGTTATTCGTTTTCTCACAATAGACTCGCTCCAAAAGTAATCAGAATAAACGTCTAATTTTGCATAGATATCGAGCGATGCTTTCAGGAGTTCACAACAAATAACTTCAATGCTGCCTTTAAAAAATAATTCTCAACCTGTCTTTGGAAAATAATCTTGTATCACGGGTTTCACAGCATCGACAAATGTTTTTCATAATGCACCAAAAGATCACTAACCTCGAGAAGGTTGCAAACAGGGGAACGAGAGGGGGATTACTCATGAACCGACTTCTCCTGGAATGTTTTCGATTATTTGCGGGAGATGGAATACTTTTCGTAAATTCTCCAGCCGCTGTGAAAGTTATCCGCTCCAGAGAAGGAAGCTCCGATGAGGCCTCGCACTGAAATGAACGACTCCAGAAAAGATTCACAGAAACTCCATCTGACCCGGGAACACCTGCGAGTGAAGGAAGGCTCGAAGCCAAGCACCAGAAACACCTTGGCAGTTTTATTTATAGACTGGTGATGAGTCATCAGACACATGCTGGTGATGAGGGTGCAGCAAGAAGCATGCGTGTGTGAGTGTGAGTCCTAACACATAGCGATTAAAGGGTACCCATAGTCTCTCCTGAATCTGAAACCTCAACAGCGACTTCTGAGAGTTGTCAACCTTCCAGGTCAGCATCCAAATATGAGATCCACAGGAAACAGCAGAACCAGAAGCTGCTACTACTGCAGACAAGGAATCAAACGCCAGGTCCTAGAGGAACCTGACCCTCTATTCCAATACTGACAACTTATAGGTGCCTTCACTGCCATTTTGGAGCTCCTCAGCCAGATCCCGAAAGCCATGGAACAGGAACTGAACCACATATGGTGCATAAGGCCCTGCCAGAATAGCAAAGGTCATGGCTGAATATACTCATATGATGGTACCCTCAAACTACTCGTCAACCTGGTCATGGGACAAAGCCTCCTCTGAAATAATGAAACCGCTGGAAGTCATGCCCTCTGTCAGGGAGTCAACCTGCACCATAGCTGGAAATTCCTCAGCAAAATCCTGAAAAGGATAACATTAAGCAAGAAACCGGGCAAAACCTGAGTTCTCCACACTGACCTATTCTTTAACCAAAAGTCCCCGACTGGCATTATGAATGGAAAGGGACTTAAGATAATTTTTTCTATGTTGAGAGAAAAAAATCTTCATCCTCCACACGTCAGAGAACAAAACATTTTCCAAAATATACGCAAGCACGACCCTTAAATCTGAGCCCTGGATGTATCTGCCTCAAACCTACTCTTCATCTGACTGGTCAGAATCAGGATCCGCAGATGAAACCATAGGAGGTAATTTCTGAGGTAGAACCCTCCCAAGCCTCAAATGTAGCTTCCACTGTTTGATTAAGGATTTTCTGCAGGGCTGACAAACCATGGGAGCCCCTCTCCCCAGAAGCAGACGCCGTGACAGTCCTCTTCAAATGTGGAGACAATAATATGCTTCAGTTTGGACGTGTGCTTCCCTCCGTGGTTGCACTCAAAAATACACCAGGAAGTGTGTATCCTCAAAAGAGGAAAATACCACTTTCCACGTCAATGTCTGATACTAGGCAACCAAGAAACCCCAATCAAAGTGTGCTGCAGGTGCTAAACTGTGCCCCCGCATCTCTCAGCGAGGTGAAGGACTAACTTCCTATATCACCCAGCAACAAATCTGATAGAGGCAGGAGAGACCAACCCTGTCCCCCGTTCAGCAGTTAGGCTGAGAATGTGGGAGAAAGACATTTGCATCACTGCCCAACAACGAGGACACTGTAACATGCCCACTCCACGCCCAGCATGGAGGCAGGAGACATAATCCTAGGCAGCGGCTGCCACCTAATCACTTTGCAGGGAGGGGGCAGCATATCATACAAGCTCCAAATGAAGCCAACAAAGTACTGCCGCAGGCCCTACACTTTAAACAGAAAAAATTACATACATACCTAGGAAGATAAAAAAAGAATATTACTTATCTGACGATGGGTGTGTGTCCACGTGCCACAGAAGAAAAAAGAGGAATTCCTAGTGGTTAAGCCCCACTTTTATGGGCAGTGGTATTCTACTTAATGTGGGCCATGTAGGGTTGGGCTTAGTTTCTTTTTTGATCTGGGTGAAATGCTGTGCACAAGCTACAGATAGCTCAATTTAAGTGTGGGTCGTCATCCATGGCTGCAGGCAGGTCGGAGACCACTGAATGGCAGAGGAAGGAGACCACTGACAGAGGGGGCCATCATCCTTGACTGAGACCAGGTCAACAACCCCATACTGCCAAGAAAGGGGCCACCATAAAGTGTGGGCCGCCGTCTGTGGTAAAGTACAAGTCAATGACCCCCCTGTCTTGCCAGACGAGGGAGCCGGCATGTAGACCAAGCCGTCGCCGCCAGCTGGCCGAGGTGTGTGACCTCCTGTAAGACCAGGAGAAGGGGACCACCATAGAGGAATGAGGGACAATCACCCATCACTGCTGGAGCTGGACAAGGACATACCACAATGAAGCAGGTCGTCCAGAGACCGAGGAGCCCATCAGGGAAGAGATTAGGATGCCCTAGCTTGCAAGGAGCATGCTGGTCCTCCTGGGATTGCCAGCTGTCACTGGGTCAGGCAAGTCTGTTCCGGGCCGGTGGGGATTGCGCAAACCTAGAGCTTGAAAGCTGCTAACAAACTCTTAAGGCAAAACTTAGCCTCTGGGGGGCCTGGGACTAGTGTGGCAGCATCTTGTGAGTCGACTCAATTAATCGAATACTGAATAACCACTTCTATTAGAAGGGGCAGAGAGACTCTGGAGATGCCGCCCGGTGTAGCACAGGTACGCTGGCCTTAGGAGGGCTGTGTTTATTATTTATTGTGTAGCATATGCCTTGTTTGTTTACATTAACTTTTTTTTTTTTTTTTTTACAAAAGTTAGTATTTGACTGGACAATTATCTATTGCCACTGGTGTTTGTATGATGGGTTATGATTCCCATTTATGCCTAGCAGCTACTTCCTTCTGAACATCCATGGACTGCTCGACCTTTACTACCAATGAGAGTCAAGTGCTGGTTTAGGTTTTACTTGGTCCAGCTGCTTAGGACCAATAGAAGGATGAGCACCGGGACGTCAGGAGTTATGTTCTCCAACCCCAGGGTTGGGCCCAGTAGCTTCTGCTTGCCCCATGGCCCTCTGAAACGGATCCTGACAGCCAAATTTAGAGCTCATCGTCTGGCCAGAGGTGATCTCTGTGCAGTCACAGAAGCTGCTGTGACAGCAGCTCCTCTGAAACCACTGAAAGTTTGGTGTGTGTCTGTCAAGTTTTTAATCGGCATGCACTAACCTTTTATACTTTTTATTCATTAAAAAAGAAAAACTGAATGACCTATCAGGGTGTGAGTGTCATTTGTTTCTGTCCATGATATACAGAAAAAAAACCTTCAGACCATCCGCTCTTAATAATGTGGGCAATCTGATGGCCTTACACCAACAGACCATACTCCCTTGGTCCATCGGCATAAGCTTTAGGATGGTGGAGCCAGCTGGAGCACAGCTGGCTTAAACATGCCGGCCCGCCGGACTCCATAAGTTTGGTAGAGAGGATGTACTGTCACTTCTGTAAGCCCTGTCCATTATACTCTAGATTATTCCCTAAATCTGTCTCTGACTATTGAAGAACAGGGACAGTTAGGAACGTGTGTGCACTCACAACACTGTCTGCCCCTTGCCTTACTGCACGGGATCAGTCAGTGTGCTGGTGACACCTAAGGATGAAGGTAGTGTGAACAGCAGCTTTGCACAGAAATGCCTTGGCATGGGTGGGCAGGTACATTTAATGAAGCCTAGAGAATAGTACCAGTCCCCACAAATATAGTTAAACGACAAGATATTGGTAAACCCATGTTTTAATTAGTTAATCCATGTCTTCACATCCAGGGTCTGTTTTAAATTAGCATATCCAGCCAAATCAGTAAGTCCAGTGAAGATTTATTACGAAGTACTTAGATGAAAAACAAAACAACAGTATGACGTGCAGAGATGAGAAACAAACCCTGACACGTGTTTCGCCCCTAATACATAAACCTAAGGCTATCTCAAGGCTAATCAAATATTCTTAAGGTTTCTAGTCTAAGTGAATCTGTGGTCATTTTCTACTTTAGTTTCTTTTCAACTGGAACTAGAACTTTTTAAGTAACATACTGAAAGGTGATTTCACTCTTCTTTATTGGCGAAAACATATTCTTTTAAATTTGTCCGGAAATATCTCATTCTAAGTATATCATTCATCAAAGCCTAAAACGGTCTCTCTCTCAATCTCTCACTTTCTCTCTCTCTGTCTCTCTCTCTCTTTCACTCTCTCTCTCTCTCTGGGGTTGGGTGGTTAGAGGGGTTGGCCGCAGAGACATGCCACAGGCCAGTTCCTGCTGCCAACTGCTGCAAGGCTGAAGGCCATACACGGAGGTAGTTGGATTAGTAATGAAAATTACTACACCTTGAATAACCATAGAAATTCACTAAAAAAATCAAAGGTTACAGGGACATTATAGTTAGAAAATAAAATTAAAAAAACGCAGAAATTCACTTTAAAAAAAGAAGTTTACAGGGAAGTTATAGTGACATTTTAAACTTACAAAACCATAGAAATTAACCTGTTAGAGTTATCTCAAGTAACTATAACTCGTGCCCTAAGGTAAATATAACTGGCGCCCTTGCCATGCACTGCTAATTAGCCCACAAATTACGGCACTCATGACATCTTTGATAAAATCATTGATAATATCAATGTAATATTTGCAGTAAAAGTGTTGAAAAAAACTGTGCATGGCAGGGGCGTGAGTTATAGTTACTTGAGATAACTCTAACAGGTGAATTTCAATGGTTAAGTGAATATAAGAGTATATATATATATATATATATATACATATATATATATATATATATATATATAGATATATAGTTGATATATAAATATATATATGAAATCCATGTTTGCTATTTAGTAGGCTTACCTTTTCATTGCACACAAATGTCTGTGAGGTGTTCTATGTGCGCCACAGCCCGAAGTTTAGCATGTCGCCATCTAATGCAAGCACATATGCTTCTCTTCCTAATTCTCCTCTACCGCTGGGGTGTCCTCCAGTTCATCATTTGTATACTTTGGTGAACAGCGGGAGACTATGGAGGTTTAAAGCATTCGCATTATTCCACGATACCCCTACGGGGGTGCAGAAGGAGGATGTCCCATGACAGATTAAGGCTGTGGCTGCTCCCAGCATAGTTGTTCACAATGGGGGATTTATTTAATATTTCAGTGTATTACTACACTACCTGATTTAGTCAGTGATGGATGAGGAATGGGAGTTTGAACAGCGCTGGGAAGAACTTGGTGCTGGAACAAGTACCTTGTGTTTTGCTTTTTTACAACAATGGCCATATTAAATTTATTTCCAGCCGATTATGTGCATACTTGAGTGTACTAGAGGTCAGTATTCCTCTGTGTTTTATTTAATGCATGAAACATGCCTCAAGGTTTCCTGCAGCCAAATGCTCACCGTTCGCCTTGTCACTGGTTGAGCTTCAGATTGTGATGTTGGCAAGCTAGAGCTTTCTCCCTGGCTTCCATCTCCTGAGGCATCAGGGGTCTGGTCTGAGTTTTTCCTTGATCTCTGTGGAGAAAAATAATATTTGAGATTTTGAAATATACAGAACCCGACATCTAGCACTATTCACAATCAGCTAAGTTACTGATGGATTGAGTCTCTATGTTCAGTATTTATAGTTACATTGTGAGTCGGCTGAAGCTGGGTTAGGAAACGGAATTTTGCCTGAGTCTAAAGTTGCTGTAGTTAATTTAAGGTCTGCTCTCCATTTTGTGTGGCATTTATCATTGGGGTAGGACATGGCAGACAGTGAGTACAATCTCTGTTTACTCTATAGGTTGTTGTTCACCTATTCCTCATGTCTGCAGTATTGCTTCTTCATCCATGGCCATCACTGCATGTGGTCAATTCTGCCAGGAGAGATTTGAGCACAATCCTTGGTCAGGGGTCTTGGCTAAGCCTGTTTCAACCCACTGGAGTCCAACCCTTTCTCCATAAGTTTGGCTCTCAAGATATATTCATTTACAGAAATGCAAATGCAACTGTCCTGTGCCAGCATTGACTTTCACAAGATCCCAAAGCCCAAGCTAGACTGTTTCAGAGCACCAGGTCCCATCAGCTACTCTTAAGGATGGTGACGATGCAGGGCAGCTAAGGAAGAATTTCAGGACTGCCTTTGAGGCTGTGATCCACTCCCAACAATTCCTTGTCCGAAGACTACAGAGACAATGTGAGCTTTCTATGCTCTGTTCTGCTTGATGCTCACACGTCTGTAGCATTACTGGTTGAAAGGAGACCCTTGGCTGTTGAGATATCCTGATGGGGCATTGACCAGGTTATCATGGGTTGACTTCATGCAAGGTTCTCAGATTCCATACATTGAACCACTCAAGGGCAGATGGGTAGAAAATTAAGGGTCCTGCAGGAAGGATGTTAGAAATGGGGTCTCTAGTTGGCAGAGGTATACACCCTTGTTCAAGTAGGGACCACAATCCTAGTCAGGTTAAGTCACACACAATCTAAATTATCCTGTGCCCACCCTCTGATAGCTTGACACTGAGCAATCAGGCTTAACTTAGAAGGCAATGTGTAAAGTATTTGTGCAATAAATCATACAGTAACACAATGAAAACAAACAAAAATACACAACACAGGATTAGAAAAATAGCAACTATGTATCTGGATAAAATACTGTTGAAACAATGAAAATCCAACTAAAGCACCTAGAAAACACAATTGCGCCAACTGGGGCTATTACAGCATCATTGACGGAGTCGTTCATAATCCGACATCACCGGTGCTCGTCACAGAGTCACACGGACCCGAAGTAAAGTACCTTTTAAAAATGAAGAACAAGGATGTCGCACGGAGTCGGAAAGAGGCATTGGTGGAGTCAGTGGGACGTCAGTTCCTTGCTGCTTTTGAGGAAAGAGGTGTAGGTCCCACGCTGCGAAGCAGGTGGAGGTGAGGTGTCGGTTCAGTCCAGATGAAGGGGGGATGATGCTATGTCCTTCGCAATGCATCTATTCCTTGTGACTTGGCAGGGTCGCTGGTTCCGGTCCGTCGACTTTGCAGGGTCGCGATGGCCCAGTGTGACGTCAGCAGAGTCGCAACATCAGACTTGCATTGCAGGTCGAGGTCGTTGCGTGCAGCGAGTTCCACGAAGCAGGAACAGGCTGCGGCATTACTGGCATCACTGAAGCCGTTGTACTAGCACAAAGCTAGCAGTAGAGGTCTTTGTAATCCCTGAGGCCCCAGAACAGGAGGCAAACTCAATCCAAGCCCTTGCAGAGCACTTTGGGGGGAAGGCAGAGTCTTTCCAGCACTGTCAGAGGCCAGCAGGGCAGCAGTCCTTTGTAGCAAAACAGTCCAGAGAGTCCTTTGGGCAGCCAGGCATGTCTTCTGACAGAGTTCGGGTGCAGGTCCAAAAGTGCCGAAGTTGGTGGGGTCAGAAATCCGGTTTATATACCCAAAAATGGCTTTGAAGTGGGGGAGACTTCAAAGAGTGGTTTTGAAGTGCACAAGTTCCCCTTTCAGTGCTGTCCTGTCTGCCAGGGTCCCATTAGGGGATTAGGCAGTCCATTGTGTGAGGGCAGGCCACTAGCCTTTGAAATGTAAGTGTCAGGCCTTCCACCCTTCCAACCCAGGAAGACCCATTCAATATACAGATAAGTGCAGGTGTGACTGAGTGTCCTGTGTATGTGGTTGTCTGGGTGAAATGCACCAGGAAGCTGCCAACCAGCCCAGCCCAGACGTTGATTAGAGATAGGCTGTAAGGCACAGATGGTTTTTAAGTGCAGAGAAAAGTCCACTTTCTAAAAGTGGCATTTATAAAATAGTAATATAAAATCCAACCTCACCAATAAGCAGGATTTTCTATTACCATTCTGGCCATACTAAATATGACCTGGTTACTCCTTTCAGGTCAGAATCTACCACTCAAAATGTATATGAAGGCAGACCTAATGCTAGCTTATAAAGGGAGCAGGCCACACAGTGGTGGAACACAATTTCACTACCCGGGCATATTAAACACATGTGTACATGTCCTGCCTTTTACCTGCATAGCACCCTGCCCTATGCGTTACCTAGGGCCTGGAGTGACTTATATGTAGAAAAAGGGGGGTTTAAGGCTTGGCAACTACTTTTAAATGCAAGTAGAAGTGGTAGGCCTGAGACATAGTTAAGGGGCTGCTTAAGTGGGTGGCACAATCAGTGCTGCAAGCCCACTAGTAGCATTCAATTTGCAGGCCTTGGGCACAAGTATTGCACTTTACTAGGGACTTATAAGTAAACAAAATATGCCAATTGGGGATGAACCAATGTTACCATGTTAAAGGGAGAGAGCATATGCACTTTAGCACGTTAGCAGTGGAAAAGTGAGCAGAGTGCTAAAACCAGCAAAAACAGTGTCAGAAAAGTGGAGGGAGGCAAGTAAAAAGTTGAGAGATGACCACCCTAAGGCTGTCAGGTCTAACAGGGAATCTCAGACTCAGTTTGTTGACCAGAAAAGGAATGAGTGGGAGAGGGGGAAAAGCGTAAGCAACTATCCCTGACCAATTGATCCATAGAGCATTGCCCTTGGACTGAGGGTGTGGGTACCTGGACGCGAAGTTTTGGCATTTTGCGTTTTGTTTTGTGGCAAACAGATCTATGTCTGGTGTCCCCCACTGGCGAAAGTAGTTTTGTAGTATCTGGGGATGTATTTCCCACTCAGGCATTTGCTGGTGATCTCACTGAGATTGTCCGCTAATTGATTGTGAATGCCTGGAATATATTGCGCTCTTAGGCTAATGTTGTTCTGATTTGCCCAATGCCAAACTTGCCAGCAGCTCTAATTGATTTATGTGTAGTTGTTTCTGTTGACTGTCCCATTGTCCTTGTATATTTTGATTGTTGAGGTGTGCTCCCTGTAGGAAGTTGGCTCTGTATGTACTATTTCAAAGTAACAAATAGCATGCACAGAGTCCAAGGGTTCCCCTTAGAGGTAATATAGTGGCAAAAAGAGATAATTCTAATGCTCTATTTTGTGGTAGTGTGGTCAAGCAGTAGGCTTATCTGAGGGTAGTGTTAAGCATTTGTTGTACACACACAGGCAATAAATGAGGAACACACACTCAAAGACAATTCCAGGCCAATAGGTTTTTATACAGAAAAATATATTTTCTTAGTTTATTTTAAGAACCACAGGTTCAAGATTTACAATCAATACTTTACATGAAAGGTATTTCACTCAGGTATCTTAGGAACTTTTGAATAGTCACAATAGCATGTAAAGTCTTGGCAAAATGGCAATAAGCTATTTTAAAAGTGGACACGGCAAAAATCAACAGTTCCTGGGGGAGGTAAGTAAATGTTAAGTTCACAGGTAAGTAAAACCCTTACAGGGTTCAAAGTTGGGTCCAAGGTATCCCACCGTTAGGGGTTCAAGGCAGCCCCAAAGTTACCACCCCAGCAGCTCAGAGTCGGTCAGGTGCAGAGGTCAAAGTGGTGCCCAAAACACATAGGCTTCAATGGAAATAGGGGTGCCCTGGTTCCAGTCTGCCAGCAGGTAAGTATCCGCGACTTCGGAGGGCAGACCAGGGGGGTTTTGTAGGGCACCGGGGAACACACAAGCAAGCATAGAAAGTACACCCTCAGCGGCACAGGGGCGGCCGGGAGCAGAGTGCAAACAGGCATCGGGTTTTCAGTAGAAATCAATGGGGAGACCCGGGGGTCTCTTCAATGATGCAGGCAGGCACAGGGGGGGGCTCCTCGGGGTAGTTACCACCTGGGCTAGTCAGAGGGCCGTCTGGGGGTCGCTCCTGCACTGGAGTTCGGTTCCTTCAGGTCTTGGGGGCTGCAGGTGCAGTGTGGTTTCCAGGCTTCGGGTTCCTTGAAGCAGGCAGTCGTGGTCAGGGGGAACTTCTGGATTTCCTCTACAGGCATCGCAGTGGGGGCTCCGGGGGGGTCAACTCTGGCCACTCACGGGCTTGCAGTCGCCGGGGAGTCCTCCCTGTAGGGTTAGTTTTCCTCAGGTCGAGCCGGGGGTGTCGGGTGCAGAGTGGAAAGTCTCACGCTTCCGGCGGGAAACGTGTGGTCTTTAAAAGTTGCTTCTTTGTTGCAAAGTTGCAGTTTTGTTGAACAGGGCCACTGTTCTCGGGAGCTTCTTGGTCCTTTTAGATGCAGGGCAGTCCTCTGAGGCTTCAGAGGTTGCTGGTCCCTGTTGGATGCGTTGCTGTTGCAGTTTTTCTTGAAGTGGGGAGACAGGCCGGTAGGGCTGGGGCCAAAGCAGTCATAGTCTCCGTCTTCTCTGCAGGGCTTCAGGTCAGCAGTCCTTCTTCGTCTTCAGGTTGCAGGAATCTATCTTCCTCGGTTCTGGGGGCCCCTAAATACTCAATTTAGGGGGGTGTTTGGTCTGGGAGGGCAGTAGCCAATGGCTACTGGCCCTGAGGGTGGCTACACCCTCTTTGTGCCTCCTCCCTGTGGGTAGGGGGGCACATTCCCAATCCTATTGGGGGAATCCTCCATCTGCAAGATGAAGGATTTCTAAAAGTAAGTCACCTCAGCTCAGAACACCTTAAGGGCTGTCCTGACTGGGGGGTGACTCCTCCTTGTTTTTCTCATTATCTCCTCCAGCCTTGCCGCCAAAAGTGTGGCAGTGGCTGGAGGGGCGAGCATCTCCACTAGCTGGGATGCCCTGTGGTGCTGTAACAAAGGGGGTGAGCCTTTGAGGCTCACCGCCAGGTGTTACAGGTCCTGCAGGGGGAGGTGAGAAGCACCTCCACCTAGTACAGGCTTTGTTCCTGGCCACAGAGTGACAAAGGCACTCTCCCCATGTGGCCAGCAACATGACTGGTGTGTGGCAGGCTGGCAAAAACTAGTCTGTCCACACTGGAAGTCGGGTATGTTTTCAGGGGGCATCTCTAAGATGCCCTCTGGGTGTATTTCACAATAAAATGTATACTGGCATCAGTGTGCATTTATTGTGCTGAGAAGTTTGATACCAAACTTCACAGTTTTCAGTGTAGCCATTATGGTGCTATGGAGTTTGTGTTTGACGGACTCCCAGACCATATACTCTTATGGCTACCCTGCACTTACAATGTCTAAGGTTTTGCTTAGACACTGTAGGGGCATAGTGCTCATGCACCTATGTCCTCACCTGTGGTATAGTGCACACCTGCCTTAGGGCTGTAACGCCTGCTAGAGGGGTGACTTATCTATGCCATAGGCAGTGTGTGGTTGGCATGGCACCCTGAGGGGAGTGGTATGTCGACTTAGTCATTTTCTCCCTACCAGCACACACAAGCTGGCAAGCAGTGTGCATGTGCTGAATGAGGGGTCCCCAGGGTGGCATAAGATATGTTGCAGCCCTTAGAGACCTTTCTGGCATCAGGGCCCTTGGTACTAGGGATACCAGTAACAAGGGACTTACCTGAGTGCCAGGGTTGTGCCAATTGTGGAGACAAAGGTACAGTTTAGGGAAAGAGCACTGGTGCTGGGGCCTGGTTAGCAGGGTCCCAGAACACTTTCAAATCATAACTTGGCATCAGTAAAGGCAAAAAGTCAGGGGGTAACCATGCCAAGGAGGCATTTCTTTACACTCCCCACCCGATCATTGATGCATCTGTTGTGAGAATGGCGTGAGGCACAGGGTCTAGAAAAGGCTGCCCTTTGTTTAAATTTACGGGGATCTACCATTGAAGCGAATAGTGTGTTTGGCCGTCTATTAACACTAGGGGCCAGATGTAGCAATGCATTAGCGCCTCGCAAACGGCGAAAAACGCAGTTTGCAAGGCGCTAATGCCTGCGCGCAAATCAGAAGGGTGTTCCCTTCCTATTTGCGACTCGCACCGCGATGTAAGTTGATTTGCGACCGCGAAAGCGGTCGCAAATCAACTCGCAGTTACCATCCACTTGAAGGGGATGGTAACTCATTCGCAAACCCATGGGACCCCTTCCCCTTTGTGAATGATCACAAAATTATTTTTTCAGAGCAGGCAGTGGTCCTATGGACCACTGCCTACTCTGAAAACACCCGAAACAAAAGGTTTCAGTATTTTTTTCTATCTGCAGCTCGTTTTCCTTTAAGGAAAACGGGCTGCAGATAGAAAAAAAAAACTGCTTTATTTAAAAGCAGTCACGGACATGGTGGTCTGGTGTCTCCAGCAGGCCACCATCCCCGTGAGTGCCCAGACTCGCTATGGGGTCGCAAACTGCGACCCACCTCATTAATATTAATGAGGTGGGTCTTTGCGATCCCATAGCGAGTCGCGGAAGGTGTCTGAGACACCTTTCTGCATAGCAAATTGCGAGTTGCAATTTGCGAGTCGCTCTGACTTGCAAATTGCAAGTCGCAATTTGCTGTCTACCTACATCTGGCCCTAGATCTTGTAGTTGACCCATTGCCTGCGTCCATTGTTTTGCAAGGCACTGCTGTAAGGGCCGCATGTGTAGCCGCGCATTTGGGACAATTGCGATGCATGATGCCATCATGCCTAGGAGTTTCATGACAAATCTGACTGTGCAGTGCTGATTTGGTTGTATTTTTGGTACCATGGTGTGGAATGATTGTACCCTTTGTGGGCTTGGACTGGCAATCGCTTTTTGAGTGTCAAGTGTTGCTCCCAAGTATTCTTGAACTTGGGCCGGTTGCAAGTGTGATTTTTGGTAATTTATAGAAAACCCTGGTGTGTGTAGGGTATCTATGACGTAACGTGTGTGATTTTGACACTGCTGTTGAGTGTTGGCTTTTATTAGCCAATCGTCGAGGTATGGGAATACATGCATGTGTTGTCTCCTTATATGGGCTGCTACAACTGCAAAGCATTTTGTAAATACTCTGGGGGCTGTTGTTATCCCGAAGGGTAGTACCTTGAATTGGTAATGTTTTCCTTGTATGACAAATCTGAGGTATTTTCTGTGAGATGGATGGATGGGTATATGAAAATACGCATCTTTTACATCCAGTGTTGACATGTATTCTCCCTGTTTTAGTAATGGGACTACATCTTGTAGTGTCACCATGTGAAAGTGTTCTGATTTGATGAATAGGTTGAGAGTCCTGAGATCTAAAATTGGCCTTAGTGTTTTGTCCTTTTTGGGAATAAGGAAATATAGGGAATAAACCCCTGTTCCTTTTTGTTGGTGAGGTACTAGTTCTATGGCTTTTTTTGTTAACATTGCCTGCACCTCTGTTTGTAACATTGCTAGATGTTGCAACAACAGTTTGTGTGCTCTTGCTGGAATATCTGGAGGAAAATGTGTGAATTCTATACAGTAACCATGTTGGATAATTGACAGGACCAATGTGTCCGTGGTTATGTCTGACCAATGTTTGTGGTAAAATCTCAGTCTTCCTCCCACAGGTGGTGTGTGTTGGGGAGGCTGACGGGCATGTCACTGCTTGTTATTAGTGGCCTGCTTAGTGGGCTGAAATTTCCCCCTCGACCTTGGGAACTGTCCCCTGAAGGACCCGCAAAACCCCCCTCTCTGGTATTGTGACTGGTAGGTGGGTTTTGTTTGAGAGGTGGATGTTGCTGAAGACTGTTGTCTGAAACTTGCCCTATATTGCGGCTACTTGAATGTCCCTCTATATTGAGACGAGTAGAGCGCACCCATGGCTTTGGCCGTATCAGTGTCTTTCTTCATCTTTTCGATGGCTGTGTCCACTTGTAGCCCAAACAGTTGTTGTTGGTTAAATGGCATGTTTAAGACTGCTTGTTGTATCTCTGGTTTGAAGCCTGAGGATCTCAACCAAGCATGGCGTCTAATCGTGACAGCAGTGTTCACTGTTCTTGCGGCAGTGTCGGCAGGATCTAATGCAGATCGTATCTGATTATTAGATATTGTTTGTCCCTCCTCTACCACTTGCTGAGCTCTTTTCTGATATTCCTTGGGGAGATGTTGGATGATATCGCTCATCTCGTCCCAGTGAGCTCGATCATAACGTGCAAGAAGGGCCTGCGAGTTTGCGATGCGCCATTGATTGGCAGCCTGTGACGATACCCTTTTTCCTGCCACGTCGAACGTCCGACTCTCCTTATCTGGAGGTGGTGCATCTCCAGATGACTGTGAGTTGGCTCTCTTTCTCGCAGCTCCAACCACTACAGAGTCTGGGGGCAACTGTTGTGTGATGAACACTGGGTCCGACGTTGGTGGCTTGTACTTCTTTTCCACCCGTGGTGTGATGGGTCTCCCTTTCACAGGCTCCTGAAAAACTTCTTGGGCATGTTTAAGCATGCCTGGGAGCATAGGCAGGCTTTGGTAGGAAGCATGCGTTGTAGACAAAGTATTAAAGAGAAAATCGTCCTCCAATGGCTCTGAATGCATGCTTACGTTATGGAATGCAGCAGCCCTGGCCAAGACTTGGGTGTATGAGGTGCTATCTTCAGGTGGAAAGGGTTTCGAAGGGTAGCACTCAGTGCTCTTCTCTGACACAGGGGGATCGTACAGGTCCCAGGGGACTGCATCGTCTTGGGACTGCACAGTGTGTGTGGGTGACTGTGCAGTGGGCGTGGCAAGAGGTGACACTGTTCTTTGTAGTGAATGTGGAGGGGAAAGTTCTGGTGAAAAATGACAAGTGGGCGATTTTTCACTGGCACTTTAGCCTTTGGCTGTTCAGTCCCTGATCATGCCTGAAAAGCCAGTTTTCTTTTTAATTTGAGAGTAGGGGCAGTTTGGATCTTCCCAGTATCCTTATGGATCTGTATCCTTGCCTGTGTTTCGTCAAACTCTTCCATTTGAAATTCCTCCTCAAATCTGTGTCTCTCCTTTAGTTGTTTAGAGAGTGTCAGAGTCACCAGATCCTCGGGGTCTGTGCACGTTCCCAACACTTCCACCAGAAGACACTTCCAATACTCTCAATAGAATTGTCACAGAGTCTAAGAGAGAACAGGTGGGGAAAAGGGGATTAAGAAGGGAACAGCTGGGAAGAAGACCTGTAGGAAGCAAAAAGGTTAAAACACACAATATCAAGATTATATCATATTAATCAGTACTAGGCTATGGCTCTAAGCATTATCATTCTGAAAACATAGACAACCTAAGCATAGACTTAAATAACTAGGCTTCCAGATGACTAGATACCTGTGAGGGATTCAAGAAAGGATTAAATGCAACTTTCAAATTCAAGTATTATCTTTTGCATGAGGATCAGGAAATAATCTGAATGATTTTTTATCCATCATATGAATTGTGCTTGAGGAACTTATTATGTACATACAACATCACATCTAGAACTCTAGCATTTTTTATGTTTTCTCAAAATTGCAGGAACATGAATTGCGCACATTGCAGATTTTCACAAAGGTTGTTAATACCACGGAATGATTGTGCACCATGAATAACATTAGTTAGACTCGAGAAATAAATTGGGCGTCTTGCCGACTCGGAGGTCACCAAGGAAATGCCATGAAGTGGTAGCTCATAATGAACACCGTGATTTGAAACACAAGAAATGAAATGCGCAAATTGCCGATTGGAGCACCCCCAAGTAAATGCCATGAAATGGTAACGCTCGCTGAATAGCATGAGTTCAACACAAGAAATGAATCGCGCGCTCTGCCGATTCGAATGTCAGCCAATAAATGTCATGAAATGGTAACACACAATGAATATCATGAATTAGACACAAGAAATGAATTGTGCGTCTTGCCGATTCGAAGCCCACCATGTGAATGCCAAAGAATGGTGGCGCACATTGAATATCATGAATTAAACACAAGAAAAGGAATTGCGGGACTTGCCGATTCGAAGACTACCATATGAATAACAAGAAATGGTAGTGTACAAGGAATAACATGAATTACACACAAGAATTGAATCACGCGTCTTGCCGATTTGAACGCCACCATGTAACTGCCAAGAAATGGTAGCGCACAATGAATATCAAGGGTTAAAGCACGAGGAACGAATCGCGTGTCTTGCCGATTAGAATGCCACCGTGTAACTGGCAAGAAATGGTAGTGCACAGTGAATATCAAGGTTTAAAGCACGAGGAACGAATTGCGCGTCTATTAACATGTAAATGCCTGAAAAAACCCAGAGCATATTCACACGCACAAGGTAAAATCTCTCAACATGAAAATTAGGCCCAAGAGCTCGGATGCCTTTGAAAACGGGATCTGGGGCCCAGCCCGACCTCCGTCTTACCGCCCTGATCAAGGATCACCAATGTAAATGAAGGGCAAAGGCCTGGAAGATCAAAGTAGGCCTCCGGAACAGGAACTCAGGGAGTTGCTGCTGCTCTGCACCGGGACCTGTGAATAGTGAGCACGTGGAGCTGGGCTGGCTCCCTTTTATAGAGTCTTAGCCCAGCCCACCACCCACACCCAGGCATTCTGCAGGAAAAGCTTCTAGAAGGCCCTGGAAAGGGACCACACCCTGACACCATCTGAAAGCCTGCAGCAGTACATTGCATGTGAACATTATTTATATGCATGCTGAACATAAGTCTTCAGGATTGAACTCTGTAATGCAAAAGGTTAAACAACATCATATCAGCACAATGCATAAATTATGTTAGCTTGAAATTGTTAGGTTTTTGCATTCTAGTCGCCAGTAGAGCACGCACAGCCCTGATGTTGACACTACTCCCTCTCCCAAACGCGCTCTAGGGCCTGGTTTGTCCGGATTGATACGATGAAAACGTCTCACAAGTACTGGAGCATGGATATCAGATGCGGAAACCCATGAGTTACTTTCAGGGCCATAACCTTTCCATGAGATTAAGTACCATAAATTACGCCCTCTCAGTTTAGAATCCAACACTTTCTTGACTTCGTATTCTACTTCCCCCTGTACTAGAACTGGAGCTGGATGAGGGCGGACCTTCTGGACAGCCTTTTTTAAGAGGGAAGTGTGGAACACTGGATGAATCCGTAATGATCTTGGCAATTGCAGTTTATAGGTCACAGGATTGATTTGCTGAAGGACAGTGTAAGGACCTATTAATTTGGGGTTGAACATGTGCTTCTTCTTGAAGTCTATATGTTTTGTGGAAAGCCACACTTTATCACCTGCTTGATACTGTGGTCCCTCACAATGTTTTTTATCACAATGCTTTTTGTATTTTTGTTTGGCCTTTTCTAAATGCTGTTTAATCAATTTCTGGGTTTGATGCAGATGTTGAATGTTTTCTGACACAGCTGGTGTAAGAGAACTTTATTGAAGGATTGTGATGGGCAAGGTGTCAGGATGATAGGCAAACAAGCCAAAAAAAGGTGTAACGCCAGTAGAAGTGTGGAATGAGTTATTGTAGGCTAACTCAGCTAACCAGAGCATTGATGTCCAAGAATTAAGTGCTTTTTCAGCGTAAGCACGCAGGTATTGCTTCAAAGTCTAATTTAGTGTCTCAGTTTGACCATCTGTTTGAGGATGGTGGCTAGTAGATAGTGTGGATGTCACTTGGAGTGTTTTGCACCACGTCTTCCAGAAATTGGAGGCAAATTGCGACCCTCGATCGGAGAGGATCATTTTTGGCAGTCCATGATAACGAACCACTCTATTCAGTAAAATAGTTGCCAGTTCACTGGAGGTTGGCAATTTCTTGCAGGCAATGAAATGTCCATATTTCGTGAGACTACCTACTACCACCAGGATTACTGAATGTTGTTGAACCACTGGTAGACCTGTAATAAAGTCCAAAGAAATGTGCTCCCAAGGACGACTTGGAGTTGGGAGTGGATGCAACAACCCTTTTGGTTTTGAATGACTTGTTTTAGTGCGAGCACAGACTTCGCAGTTGTTTACCATCGCTTTTACATCTTTTGTTAGGGTAGGCCACCAAAAATAGCGTTGGATTAATTCAAGAGTCTTAGGAGTACCTGTATGACCTGCCGTAGGTATAACATGCAACCAATGAAACACTATCTTGCGAAGTTTGGTAGTGGGCATGAACAAACAAGTGTCATGAAAAGTTAATCCTTGCTTGATCGACCTTTTGGGATCTGCTTAGGCCCATGTCTGCCATTTCTCAACAGTGAAAGAATTGCAGATGTGTTCAAAGAAATCTTCAGTTTTTATGATACATAGGACTTTGTCTGGAGCAATGATAGCTCTGGAGGTTTGAATTGCAGGCAACTTGGTAGACTCTTGGCGGGACAAGGCGTCAGCTTTGCGATTGTCTTTACCAGGTCAGAAAGTTACCAGAAAATCAAATTCGGCAAAATACAGCATCCAGCGTAATTGCCGAGGAGTCAAAAGTTTGTCGGAACTCATGAACTGAAGATTGCGATGATCAGTATATACCGTGACAGTGTATTTGGCACCCAACAAATGATGTCTTCATTCTTTAAAGGTGCCACGAATCGCCAGAAGTTCTTTTTCAGCAATGACATAGTTCGGTTCGGCTTTGTTCAACTTCCGAGATATGTAAGCTACAGGATGAAGTTGACCAGTGTCTTTGTTTCGTTGCGACAAGACTGCTTCAATTGCCACATCTGAAGCATCAGCTTCCACTATGAAGTCAAGATCCGCATCAGGATGTGTCAAGACTGGGGCAGTGGAGAAAGCTTCTTTCAAAGTTGAAAAGGCTTGGTCAGCTTCTGGGGACTATGCTAATTTTTCTTTCTTTCTTAGTAGCTTAGTGATTGGAGCCACTGTCTGGGAGAAATGATTTATGAACCTCCGGTAAAAATTTGCAAACCCCAGGAAACATTGTACATCACGAACAGTCTTTGGGATGGGCCAATCAGATACGGCCTTTACTTTCTTTTCTGCCATCCCCATACCTTGAGCAGTAAGGATAACCCCGAAAAACTCAACTGTGGTAACATGAAACTCACACTTGGTTAGTTTGCAATATAAATGGTGCTTTCGAAGGGCTGCAAGAATTTTCTTGACATGTTGTACATGTTCATTTTCATTGTCTGAGTAGATCAAAATGTCATTGTTGTAGACTATGGCAAATATGTTGAGGTACTCTCTAAGAACGTCATTCAAGAAAAATTGAAATGCTGCTGGAGCATTACACAGACCAAACGGCATGACGGTGTATTCAAAGAGGCCATATCTTGTCTTGAACGCTATTTTCCATTTGTTGCCCTTTCTCATTCTGACCAAATGATAAGCACCTCGAAGATCAAGCTATGTGTAGATTTTTGCTTTCTTTACTTGTTCCAGCAAGACCAGAATGAGGGGCAAAGGATATTTATTCTTGATGGTGACTTTGTTCAATCCCCCATAGTCGATACAAGTTCGAAGTTCTCCATTCGCCTTCAGAACAAAAAACAAAGGAGAAGCTGCAGGAGACTTAGAAGGGCGAATGAAACTATTCTCCAAGAATTGATCTAGATACTTTCCTCAGTGTTGGTTTTCATGTTCTGACAGGGCGTATACACGATAGTTGGGGAGTATCGCACCTGGAACTAGATCAATTTGACAGTCATAAGATCTATGAGGAGGTAAGTTCTCTGCTTCTTTCTCATCGAATACATCTTCGTAAGAGGAATACTGTTTGGGCAATTTAACTTCTTTATCCGCTGCAGTGGCTATGTAAGAGTTGCAAACTTTTATATAGCGCAGATGAGAACACGACTTTTCGTTCTGCCCAATTAATCTCTGGATTGTGATGAGTTAACCATGGTAAGCCAAGGATAATTCCATACTGGGGAGCATGGATCACATCAAGAATTAGTTTCTCTTTATGTTTCTTTCTTTGATTCTTATCTTCACAAATCACTGACAAGGGGACAGTCTGAAGAGTTACCGGACCTCCAGTCAAGAGTTTTCCATCTACTGCCTGGATGATTTCTGGGGTATTTTTTTCAGTACATGGGATCCCCCATGCACGAACCAATTGGGCATCAACAAAGTTCCAGGTAGCCCCAGAATCGATTAGAGCCTTCTTGAAATAGGTCTTTTTCTTTACCTGAACGTTTATACCCAATTTGAGATGTCTAGATTGTGAAGGGTCCACAGTGACACCCAAGAGCAACCCTTCTCTGCATCTTGGGTGCTTTAGTTTTCTGACTCGACTTGTGCATTGGCTGCGACCTTCTGGACCGGACCTCGTTTGCTCTTTGGTTTGATTGGACATTCTTTAGCAAAATGACCCTTGCACCCACAATAGAGACATTGTCCATTCTTTCTATGTAGGTCCTTTTCGTCTTTGGTCAAAGGTCTCCTGATTGTTCAAATTTCCATAGGTTCCGGCGTTCTTTCTTTCGGAGTTCTTGAGTCTCTATTATCATGAACACACCAGGAATATTTTTCAGTCTTTTTGCGTGTTCCTTTTGGTTCTGTTAAACGATGATCCAGCCTCAAAACAAGGTTTATCAATTCTTGACAGTCTGTAGTCTGCGGGTCTATTTGAGCTAGAATATCTTTTAGCTCCTCTTTGAGTCCCTTGTAGAACAAGGCCGCTTGTTTTTCTTCGGGCCAGGATGTGTCGGCAACCAGCCGATTAAAGTTGGCTAAATATGACACTATGGGCCTCATTCTAAGTTTGGCTGGTGGCGGTCGCCGCCAGCCAAACGGGAACCGCCAAATGGCTGCTCCGCGGTCAGAAGACCGCGGATGCCATTCTGGCTTTCCCGCTGGGACGTCGGGCGACTGCCAAAAGGGCGCCCGCCCGCCGGCCCAGCGGGAAAGACCCTGCAACAAGGAAGCCGGCGGAGTTGCAGGGGTGCGACGGGTGGAGTGGCACCCATCGCGATTTTCACTGTCTGCAAAGCAGACAGTGAAAATCTTTATGGGGCCCTGTTAGGGGGCCCCACGACACCCGTTCCCACCATCCTGTTTCTGGCGGTGAAAACCGCCAGAAACAGGCTGGCGGGAAGGGGGTCGGAATCCCCATGGCGGCGCTGCTTGATTCCCTGGGCCAGGGGAAAACCGGCGGGAAACCGCCAGTTCCCCTTTTCTGACCGTGGCTTTACCGCCACGGTCAGAATGGCCCTGGAAGCACCGCCAGCCTGTTGGCAGTGCTTCCGTCATTTTAGCCCTGGCGGTCGCCGACCGCCAGGGTTAGAATGACCCCCACGTCCTGATTCCCTTGTCGTAAGTCTAATAATTCTCGATCTGCTAACAATGTTACAGTTCTACGATCAAAGACTCCTTCAAACCTGTGAACAAAATTAATCCAGTTGTACAGCAGGGGACTGTCTTTACGCACAAGACAAATAGCCCAGGTAGCTGCATTTCCAGTCAGATATGATAACAAGAAAGCTACTTTGGACTGGGCATCGGGGAAAGTATGTGGTCTGCAGGTGAAGTGTAATTCCACTTGAACCAGGAAAGATTGCGCTTTCAAGGGGTCACCTGAGAAACGTTCTGGGGAACTAAAGGAATAGCTGAAGGAACATTGAGGGAAATGTTTGTCGGATTACCTCCAGAAGTCTGAGAAGAAGGACCTGGCCAATACACACCTGTGGGATTTGGTTCCTTCTTCTCTACCTTATCCTGTAACTGACTCACTCTCTCAGCTAGGCTAGTTGCCAAATCTTTTGATGATACCACCTCTGCTTGGAGCTGAGTGATAGCCTTGACTAGCTCGTCTAGTGTGGCCATGTTGCGAACATACACAAACCAGGAGGATAATCATTTGTTGGCTCACTATTCTGTCAGAGTCACCAGATCCTCGGGGTCTGTGCACGTTCCCAACACTTCCACCACAAGACAGCTCCAATACTCTGATTAGAATTGTCACAGAGTCTAGGAGAGTCCAAATGGGGAAAAGGGGATTAGGAAGGGAACAGCTGGGAACGAGACCTGTAGGAAGCAAAAAGGTTAAAACACACAATATCAAGATTATGTCATATTAATCAGTACTAGGCTATGACTCTAACCATTGTCATTCTGACAACATGGACAACCTAAGCATAGACTTAAATAACTAGGCTTAAAGATGACTAGATACCTGTGAGGAAATCAAGAAAGGATTAAATGCAACTTTCAAATTTAAGAATTATCTTTTGCATGAGGATCAGGAAATAATCTGAATGATTTCTAATCCATCATATGAATCGTGCTTGAGGAACTTATTATGTACATACAACATCACATCTAGAACTCTAGCATTTTTTTTGTTTTCTCAAAATTGCAGGAACATGAATTACGCACATTGCAGATTTTCACAAAGGTTGTTAATACCATGGAATGATTGTGCACCATGAATAACATTAGTTAGACTCGAGAAATAAATTGGGCGTCTTGCCGACTCGGAGGTCACCAAGGAAATGCCATGAAGTGGTAGCGCATAATGAACACCGTGATTTGAAACACAAGAAATGAATTGCGCAAATTGCCGATTGGAGCACCCCCAAGTAAATGCCATGAAATGGTAACGCTCGCTGAATAGCATGAGTTCAACACAAGAAATGAATTGCGCGCTCTGCCGATTCGAATATCAGCCAATAAATGTCATGAAATGGCAACACACAATGAATATCATGAATTATACACAAGAAATTAATCGCACGTCTTGACGATTCGAAACCCACAATGTGAATGCCAATGAATGGTGGCGCACATTGAATATCATGAATTTAACACAAGAAAAGGAATCGCGCGACTTGCCGATTCTAAGACTACCATATGAATAATATGAAATGGTAGCGTACAAGGAATAACATGAATTACACACAAGAATTGAATCGCGCGTCTTGCCGATTCGAACGCCACCATGTAACTGCCAAGAAATGGTAGCGCACAATGAATATCAAGGGTTAAAGCACGAGGAACGAATCGAGCGTCTAGCCGATTCAAATGCCACCGTGTAACTGCCAAGAAATGGTAGCGCACAATTAATATCAAGGGTTAAAGCATGAGCAACGAATCGCGCATCTTGCCAATTCGAATATTAACATGTAAATGCCAGAAAAAACCCAGAGCATATTCACACGCACAAGGTAAAATCTCCCAAAATGAAAATTAGGCCCAAGAGCTCGGATGCCTTCGAAAACGGGATCAGGGGCCTAGCCCGACCTCCGTCTTACCGCCCTTGTAAGGAAATGGCTCCCTGTTGCAGTTACCCCCCACTTTTTGCCTGATACTGATGCTGACTTGACTGAGAAGTGTGCTGGGACCCTGCTAACCAGGCCCCAGCACCAGTGTTCTTTCACCTAAAATGTACCATTGTTTCCACAATTGGCACACCCCTGGCACACAGATAAGTCCCTTGTAAAAGGTATAAGTGGTACCAAGGGCCCTGTGACCAGGGAAGGTCCCTAAGGGCCGCAGCATATGTTGTGCCACCCTAAGGGACCCCTCACCTAACACATGCACACTGCCATTGCAGATTGTGTGTGTTGGTGGGGAGAAAAAGGCAAAGTCAACATGGCATCCCCCTCAGGATGCCATGCACACAAAATGCTGCCTGTGGCATAGGTAAGTCACCCCTCTAGCAGGCCTTACAGCCCTAAGGCAGGGTGCACTATACCACAGGTGAGGGCATAGCTGCATGAGCAATATGCCCCTACAGTGTCTAAGTCTATTCTTAGACATTGTAAGTACAGTGTGGCCATATTAAGTATATGGTCTGAGAGTTTGTCAAAAACGAACTCCACAGCTCCATAATGGCTACACTGAATACTGGGAAGTTTGGTATCAAACTTCTCAGAATAAAAACCCACACTGATGCCAGTGTTGGAATTATTAAAAAATGCACACAGAGGGCATCTTAGAGATGCCCCCTGTATTTTACCCAATTGTTAAGTGCAGGACTGACTGGTCTGTGCCAGCCTGCTGCTGAGAGACGAGTTTCTGACCCCATGTAGTGAGGGCCTTTGTGCTCTCTGAGGACAGAAACAAAAGCCTGCTCTGGGTGGAGGTGCTTCACACCTCCCCCCCTGCAGGAACTGTAACACCTAGCAGTGAGCCTCAAAGGCTCAGGCTTCGTGTTACAATGCCCCAGGGCACTCCAGCTAGTGGAGATGACAGCCCCCTGGACACAGCCCCCACTTTTGGCGGTAAGTTCAGGGGAGATAATGAGAAAAACAAGGAGGAGTCACCCACCAGTCAGGACAGCCCCTAAGGTGTCCTGAGCTGAGGTGACCCCTGCCTTGAGAAATCCTCCATCTTGAGTTTGGAGGATTCCCCCAATGGGATTAGTGATGTGCCGCCCTCCCCACAGGGTGGAGGCACAAAGAGGGTGTAGCCACCCTCAAGGACAGTAGCCCTTGGCTCCTGCCCTCCCAGACCTAAACACACCCCTAAATTCACTATTTAGGGGCTCCCCAGAACCTAGGAAACTAGATTCCTGTAACCTGAAGACGAAGAAGGACTGCTGACCTGAAGCCCTGCAGAGAAGACGGAGACACCAACTGCTTTGGCCCCAGCCCTACCGGCCTGTCTCCCCACTTCGAGAAAAACTGCAACAGCGACGCATCCCCCAGGGTCCAGCGACCTCTGAAGCCTCAGAGGACTACCCTGCATCTAAAAGGACCAAGAAACTCCTGAGTACAGCGGCCCTGTTCAACCAACCTGCAACTTTGCAACAAAGAAGCAACTTTTAGAGACCACACGTTTCCCGCCGGAAGCGTGAGACTTTCCACTCTGCACCCGACGCCCCCGGCTCGACCTGCGGAAAACTAACTCTACAGGGAGGACTCCCCGGCGACTGCGAGCCCATGAGTAGCCAGAGTTGACCCCCCTGAGGCCCCACAGCGACGCCTGCCGAGGGAATCCAGAGGCTCCCCCTGACCGCGAATGCCTGTTTCAAGGCACCCAATGCCTGGAAAACACACTGCACCCGCAGCCCCCAGGACCTGAAGGAACCGAACTCCAGTGCAGGAGCGTCCCCCAGGTGGTGGCTACCCCTGAGGAGCCCCCCCCTTGCCTGCCTGCATCGTTGAAGAGACCCCCGGGTCTCCCCATTGAATCCTATTGCAAACCCGATGCCTGTTTGCACTCTGCACCCGGCCGCCCCTGTGCCGCTGAGGGTGTACTTTCTGTGCCTGCTTGTGTCCCCCCAGGTGCCCTACAAAACGCCCCCTGGTCTGCCCTCCGAAGTCGCGGGTACTTACCTGCTGGCAGACTGGAACCTGGGCACCCCTATTTCCATTGAAGCCTATGTGTTTTGGGCACCACTTTGACCTCTCCACCTGACCGGCCCTGAGCTGCTGGTGTGGTAACTTTGGGGTTGCCTTGAACCCCCAACAGTGGGCTACCTTGGACCCAACTTTGAACCCTGTAAGTTCTTTACTTACCTGTGAACCTAACAAATACTCACCTCCCCCAGGAACTGTTGATTTTTGCAGTGTCCACTTTTAAAATAGCTTATTGCCATTTTTGCCAAAACTGTACATGCTATTGTGATGATTCAGAGTTCCTAAGATACCTGAGTGAAATACCTTTCACTTAAAGTATTGTTTGTAAATCTTGAACCTGTGGTTCTTAAAATAAACTAAGAAAATATATTTTTCTATATAAAAACCTATTGGCCTGGAATTGTCTTTGAGTGTGTGTTCCTCATTTATTGCCTGTGTGTGTACAACAAATGCTTAACACTACCCTCTGATAAGCCTACTTCTCGACCACACTACCACAAAATAGAGCATTAGAATTATCTCTTTTTGCCACTATCTTACCTCTAAGGGGAACCCTTGGACTCTGTGCATGCTATTCTTACTTTGAAATAGTACATACAGAGCCAACTTCCTACAGCCCTGATCACGGATCACCAATGTAAACGAAGGGCAAAGGCCTGGAAGATCAAAGTAGGCCTCCGGAACAGGAGCTCAGGAAGTTGCTGCTGCTCTGCACCGGGACCTCTGAATAGTGAGCATGTGGAGCTGGGCTGACTCCCTTTTATAGAGTCTTAGCCCAGCCCACCAACCTCACCCAGGCATGCTGCAGGGAAAGCTTCTAGAAGGCCCTGGAAAGGGACCACACCCTGACACAGTCTGAAAGCCTGCAGCAGTACATTGCATGTGAAAGGTATTTATTTGCATGCTGAACAAAAGTCTTCAGGATTGAACTCTGTAATGCAAAAGGTTAAACAACATCATGTCAGCACAATGCATAAAATATGTTTGCTTGAAATAGTTAGATTTTTGCATTCTAGTCGCCCGTAGAGCACGCACTGCCCTGAGGTTGACAGAGAGTCTATGTTCCTCGGTGTACGAGGCTTTTTTCGGCTCCGAAGCCGTTTTTTTCGGCACCTAAATGCCCATGATGATGGAAGGCCTCGGCTCCGAAAGGCTTTTTCGAGGCTTCGTCGACTCGAAGAGTCGATGCTGAGTTTTTTCGGTGATGGATTCTCGGCTCGAGTCCGAAGACTTCGCCACGATTTTGGCATTTTTTGGTGCCGAAGGTGGAACTTGGTCACCGCTTAATTTTTTATGGGTCGAGCCATGGCCTTCCGGCAGTGGCGTCCCGAGGCCTTATGCTTCTTAGGCTGACTGTGGGCTTGGGCCGGGGCAGGTGTACTCACGTGTTGGCCTGCTGTAGGCGGTCAGTCTGCGTTGGAGTTGTCCGATCCCGATCCTTGGATGAAGAGAGCCATCTCCTCCTCTTCGACGGCATCTGCATCCGCCTCGCCCTCCGATCCCTCAAGGTCTTCTTCGATCGAAAGGACTTGCAGGCCTCGTAAGTATCTTCCCTGTGCTCCGGTGACAAGCACAGATTACAGACCCAATGTTGGTCTTTATATGGATACTTGGCGTGGCACTGTGGGCAGAAACGGAAAGGGGTCCGGTCCATTAGACTTCGACGTCTTCTGCAGTCGGGCCAACCAGGCCGCATTTGGGCGGGGGATCCCTGAAGGGCCACCGAAGCTGTGTTTCACCAGTGTCGATATGTCGATGCAAGGTGTTTCCCGATCGAAAACAATACCAACGCTTTTCAGTGAAATCTAGTCTTTTTCCGATTCGAATAACGGAGCGAAGAGGAACACGTCCGAACCCGATGGCGGAAAGAAAACAATCTAAGATGGAGTCGATGCCCATGCGCAATGGAGCCGAAAGGGAGGAGCTAATCGGTCCCGTGACTCGAAAAGACTTCTTCGAAGTAAAACAACTTGTAACACTCCGAGCCCAACACTAGATGGCAGGAACAGTGCACAGCATGTGTATCTGCAGCTACACATGCCATCGAACATATATATATATATATATATATATATATATATATATATATATATATATATATATATACATAAATATATATATATTTTACCTAGTGGCAATTTTTTTACTTGCCTACATCTTTGGTGCCGGTTAAAGACATCTTCACAAAATTTTCCAAAAAAGCAATTGTCTGTCTCATCAGCTAGTTTCTGAAAAGATTCAGGGTGATCCATCAAGCGGGAGCTGAGAAAAAGGGGGGTTAAAAAAGGTGCTTTTCTATGTTAATTCCCACAGGGATTTTGAACAGGAATAGCGCCCAAACCACTGGACAGAATTACACCAAATTTGGCAGGAAGGTAGCTCTCATTCCTGAAAGTGCCCTTTTTGTTATGTGGTGTAAATATGTTTAGTAGTTTTCAAAATATTTAAGAGAAAACAAATTTGTATTTATAGGGACGTGAAGGCTCCGCGGACCCTCTTGGTCTTATATAGAAAAAAGGTGAAAAAAACAAAAGGGGCCGAGGTAGGGACACCCTGACCCCTTAGCTCTGGTGCTAGGGTCCCAGAAGGGCACTGCCACCCCCCCAAAAAAAAAACATTTTTTTAACATTTTCGGCATGAGCTGCTTCGAATCTGCCAAAAATAAAAAAACAAGTGTGGGCTTCCGTGCTTGTTTAATGGCAAGCCCTGGGTGGGCCAGGTCCCGCAGGCACTAAAATTGTGAATGCGGGGGGGCGTGGGCTGCCCGACCCCTGCCCCCAACACACAGCCCCAGAGGCCACCATCTTTCCGGGTCATATTGTGAAAAAGAAATGTGGGGCCCCCCCGCAGCCCTAGGGACCACCACCTCCCAGGAGCAGATTGTGAAAATGAAATGTGGGGGGCCGTCCCGGCCCCTCCGCAGACCTGGACACAGCCACCTAACCGGGCCACAACATGCAAAGAATTGCGGGGGCAGAGTAGCGCCCGCCTCCGGGGCAGATTGTGAAAAAGAAATGCGAGGGTGTAGCCCAGCACCCACTCTCTCCCTCACCCCCTCCCTGCAGCCCAAGGGACTGCCACCTCCCCAGGGCACAATGTGTACAAAGTGGGATGGAAGAGAGAGAGAGACAGACAGTCATTGAAATGGTCTCTCCATGCAATGGCTTCAAATAGTAAGACTAGTAAGGTGTTTGGTACCAATTTTATACTTACATTGGGATGCAGAGCAGAACAGAGTCACTGGTCAAGGTCTTGTGCTGTCACTTAGTAGGCTGAAGGTTCAAATCCTAGTATCGCTTGGGAGTGTGTTTGTTTATTTACTGGTGTTTTGACTGCTAAACCTTTCTAGTGAGTGCTTTCCAATCACATGCGTGGGTTGACTGTCAGAGGTATGTCTGGATGCATCACAGCAAGTATGGCCTAAAGGTTAAGGTCACAGAGCCTCACAATGAAAGTTGACAATTCTACTCCAGGTGTGTCCGTGGTCATTTTCCTTCTTTAATTTCTTTTAAACTTCAAAAGTTTAAGGTTTATACTGAAAAGTGACAAATACATTTTTCTTTTCAATTTGTTCAGAAATATCTCATTCTAAGTATATCAATCATTAAAGGCTAAAAAGAAACCTCTATCTATCTCCCTCTCACTCTCATTCCCTCTCTCTGTCTCAATTCCTCTTTCAATCTCTTTCTCCACTCACACACCCACTCAGACCCTTACGCACCCACTCACGGTCCCACTCAGACACTCACAGACCCACTCACAGACCCACTCACACCCTTATGCACCCACTCACAGTCGCACTCAGACACTCACACACCCACTCACAGACCCACTCAGACACTCACGCACACACTCACAGACCCACTCAGACTCTTACACACCTACTCACAGACCCACTGAAACCCTCACACACCTACTCACAGACCCACACAGACACTGACACACCAACTAAGACACTGATGCAACCGATCTCACACCCAGACAAACACTCTCACAGCCACTTTCACCCCCAGATAACCATCTCACACCTATTCTCACGCCCAGAGAGAGGGGCCAGGGCCAACTCCCACAGTGCACGGCCAAAGGCCGTGCGCACCATGGTGTTGGGTGTTTAGGGGGGTTGGCCACAGGGTCTACTGCAGGTCAGGCCTCGCGGCCAACCTCCCGCCGCGCACAGCCTTGGGTCGTGTGTGCCAGTGGTTGGATTAACCTCTAGTAATAAAAATAACTTTGTGTTCAGAAAAACAAAGAAATTCACTGAAAAAAACAAAGGTTGCAGGGACGTTATAGTTAGTAAATAGAATTTAAAAAACATAGAGATTCACCTGTTGTAGTTAGAGTTATCTCAAGTAACTATAACTCGTGCCCTAAGGTAACTATAACTTGCGCCCTCGCCATGCACTGCTAATTACTCCACAAATTACTGCCCTCATGACACCTTTGATAACATCATTGATCATATCAATGTAATATTTGCAGTCACATTTTTGACGAAAAACTGTGTATGGCGGGGGCATGAGTTATAGTTACCTTAGGGCACGAGTTATAGTTACTTGAGATAAATAACTAAAACAGGTGAATTTCTATTGTTTTGTATGTTTATAGTGTGAGCCTAACTATAACATCCTTGTAACTTGTATTTTTTTAAGTGAAATAAATCCAATATTTAGGAGGCTTGTGTTTCATTTCATACATGTGATAGCTTCCGTACCTGTAGTCTTGTGAGATGTTCCATGTGAGCCACAGCCGGAAGCTTAGCATGTCGGCATCTAATGCAAGCACATATGCTTCTCTTCCCAGTCCTCCTCTACTGCTGGGGTGTCCTCTAGTTCATCATTTGTATACTTAGGTGAATGACTATGGAGGGTTAAAGCATTCGCATTATTCCATGATACCCTGCAGGGGTGTAGAAGGAGGATGTTCCATGACAGATGAAGGCTGGGGCTGCTCCCAGCACAGTTGTTCACAATGGGGGATTCATTTTAGATTTCACTGTATTACTGCACTTCCTGATTTACTTGGTGATGGATGAGGAATGGGAGTTTGAACAGCGTTGTGAAGAACTTGGCACTGGAACTTGATATCTGAAGATTTCTGACGACAACAACAGTATATTTTGCGTTCTACATCAATGACCATAGTACATTTATTTCCAACCAATTATGTGCATACTCAATGGACTGGAGGTCAGAATTTCTCTGTTTTTTGTTATTTAATACATGAAACATGCCTCGAGGCTTCATGCAGCCAAATGCTCACCGTTCGCCTTGTCCCTGGTTGATCTTCATATTCTGATGTTGGCAAACTAGAGCTTTCTCCCTGGCTTCCATCACCTGAGGCATCAGAAGTCTGGTCTGAGTTGTTCCTTGATCTCTGTGGAGAAAAATAATACTTGAGATTTTAAAATATACAGAACCCAACATCTAGGACTATTCACAATCAGCCACGTTACTGATGGATTGAGTCTCTATGTTTAGTATTTAAAGTTACAAAGTGAGTCAGCTGAAGCTGGGTTAGTAAATGGAATACTGCCAGAGTCTAAAGTGGATGTAATTAATTTAGGATCCGCTTTCCATTTTGCGTGACATTTATCACTAGGGCAGGACACGGTAGAAAGTGTATTTACTCTTATTGCTCTATAGGCCGTGTACACCTAACATCATGCTGCATCTTCGTCCATGACCATCACTGCGTACAGTCAAATCTACTGGGAGACATTTGAGCACACTCCTTGGCCAGGGGTCTTGGCTAAGCCTGTTCCAACCCACTGGAGTCCAGTCCACTTCATAAGCCTGGCTCTCAAGAGATATTCATCTATGGAATTGCACATGCAGCTGTCCTGTGCCAGCATTCACTTTCATGAGATCCCAAATCCCAAGCTAGACTGTTCTGGAGCACCAGATGCCACCAGCTACTCTTGCATATGGTGATGATGCAGAGCAGCTAGGGAAGAATGTCAAGAGTACCTTTGAGGATGTGATCCACTCCTAACAATTCCCTGTCCGAAGACCACAGAAACAATGTGAGCTTGCTATGCTCTGCTCGGTGCTCACACATCTGCACCATTACTGGCTAAAAGGAGACCCCTGGATGTTGAGGTATCCGGATGGTCCAGTGGCTAGGTTATTGTGGGTTGACTTCATGCAAGGTTTTCAGATTCCATACAATGTGCTACTCAAGGGCAGTTAGGTAGAGAATTAAGGATGCATGGAGAAGCCCAGGGAGAGGGCAGAAAAACAAGACTAAGAAGTTACGTTGCAGAATGATAGGCCATTTAGCAAAACACCAATTAAAAGGCCTCATTGTATTGACCCTGGCAATAGCTCCTAAGAAAACATTGCACGAGTTTTGTTTGATTCATCACCTTTCTTGGCCTGAAGAGGCATCAGTAAATTACTTTATTGGCTAATTAAAATGACATACACCAGCATTGGCACAGCCATGGAATGGGAGATTGCTGGTCCAGCCAGGTGACATTCAGCTCCTGGGGACTGAATTTGAAGGGTTCCACTACATGGACAGGTCCATGTCCAATGGATAATTGTGGCCTGGGCGATCTTTGAGAAATTCAGAACCTGTGCGAAGTGCGTTGAGAGACAGCTGTCCATGCCTGAGCAGGGGTGGCATTCCCTCAACAATCAGTGATGGTTGGCAGGGGCACCACAGACTGAGGACGCTAGAACTGGCGGTGGAAACATTTGGTGTTCCATTAGCCGAAGAAATGACAGAATGGCCTGCTACTAACTTGACTTTGCTAGGCACAGAGCTGGACTCTGTTTAGATGGTGTTATGACTGCTGGGAGGAGAGACTGGCTCTTTGAAATGTTTGATATAGAAAGTGATGGGTGAGAAGAAATGTGAGTTGAGGAAACGGCAACAGGTGCTAGGGCACTTAACCGTCACTTGTGGAGTGGTGGCCCTGCTTCGGGAATTGTTTCAGGCAACTGACATGTGCCATGAGAAGGGCAACAAAACCACTCCAAGGATTGCGAATGACAGACAGAATTAAACAGGACTTGACAACAAAGATTGCCGCACCAAGCGCCACCTACGTTAAAGCTGGGCCTCGCAGCGCTATGAGCTGTTTGCACTACTGAAACGTCTGTGGAAGCTGAAAGCTTGAATTGTGGTGCTTCAGCATCGAATGCAGATCACTCTGAACTGTCTTGGACTGAGGTCAGGGCTGGATCATTCATGGGACCACGTCTGGCACCTGAGCATAGGAATTGAGATAGGCGCTCAGTGAACTCCTCTGGTCCTCCAAGAGTTATTAATGCCTGCCTGAAAGCAGTGACATATCCATGATCTATATCACTGAAACAGTGAGCGCGTTGTATGCCGCTTTTTAGCAGCATGCAAAAAGCATTGGCAAAGCCATAGGTCTCGTCTTTGGCACCTATAGGCTTTCTGAATTACTTTTGGTTATGCTCTTCGCCATCGGCCTTTGTCCCGATGCTGTGCACCATTGTCAAAATGAATGAATTAAAAAGGACAAGTGATGCATGCATGTGAGATGATGTATCCGTGGGCATGCATCAGAATGCATGTGCGTGCCAGCGAAATGATGCAGTAGCCATTGGCTTTCATTTTTTATTTACCGACCCGAGATGGCAGATGCCACTGGGATTTGGAAATAAAAACATTTTGGTGCAAAAGTGAACAATTTTAAAGAAACGAAAGGACTATAAAGTTTGGGGGTAACGGAAGAGGGAATGGGGGTGAATTGCAGAACAAGAACTCGTCTTCAGGTTTATTTCTATTGGTTGTGTGTCCTAATGGTGACATGCATAAATCAGCATACCGGATGGAGCCGGGATAGTGTCAAACTTTGAAATTTTACCAACCTAGTGAACCCTGCATATCTCTGGGGTCAAAGGTCCTGGGTGGTGCAAGCAGAAATGGGAGCAATGAGCACAGCATCTTTGAGCAGCCCTCATACTTGAAGACGTCATTCTTGTAACATCAACTATTTCCTCCTCCCTGCGTCTGTGAGAAAAGGCTGGTGAAGTGTGTAGTGTTCTTAGGATTGTGAGCACTAGTCCCCCGCGGTCCTGAGCGGACTCAATGAAAGAATTACGCAATCATTTGGGGGGTGTTAAGGTGTGGTTATTAGTGGTTACGAGCTAATGAGTTTCTGTGTGAATGTTGCACACTGATGCAGAAAGATGTTGGCTACGAGCTCCACGTGTGTCATGTTTTTGAGCACGCTTCCGAGCTGAGGAGAAAACGACAACTGGCGACAAGTAGGGGGATATATGCTACAAAGAAACAAGACTGCTGTTCCTCAGAGTTTGGTAGGTTATAGCAAACTGCTTGTGCGTGCCACATGAGCCCCAACCCGGTTCAAAGAAGCCTACACTTGGTGTATGTGGAGTGCAAGCTCCACTCCAGCCCATACGAGGCCTCGTAGAGAAGTTGAAGGCCTAGCAGAGGAGTGCCATTGGAAAAACCCGTCAAGGCTTGCCTGCTGGGCTGAAGAAGAATACAGTGCTGTGCCACTACATCAAGCTATCATTCACACAAAAAGAACTCTAACGGCAGTAACAATCAGGTGCAACATACAAGGCAGCAACAACCAGGTACGAAAAATAGAAATGTACTCACCAGAGAAGTAAAACTCTTTACGATTTCAACGTTGGACGTGACATACTGGACAGGATGATCTGTGCAAAGTGGAAAGTGGCATCCTCTACGTTCTGAATCTCACCCTGAGCAAATCGACTCAAACACACGGCCCACCGCTATCAAAGTCACAGGTTGGACTGAGAGTGGTGAAAGCTCTCGAAACAGCATGAAGAAATTATTTGAACACAGAAAAACAAAAGCAAAGACCAGAACACGCAAGAAACAGATAATGCATTTACTGTAAATAAGTTAATGAGCCACATGATCGTTAAATGAGTCAGATGACCTGAACTGAAATACGAAGCTGGTACTTCCAATAGGGGGGGATTCAGGTGCACAAGGAGCGCTGCCTGAACAGCACACACTCTCAACGGCAGTAGGAGGAGACGCGAAGCACACCACAGCCACTTTTATAAAAGCACCTCGGCCGAAAAGCAAAATGTTGGCTCCAGATGGACCACATGGATCAAGACTTTTGATGACTTCGTAGATGCTCTGGAAAAAGTAAATGCTGAGAAAATCATTAAATACTTAAAGAATCTTGCTAGTGATGGATTAAAAGAAGTAATAAAGAAAATCTCACAGACTGAGACAATGTACTGTCAGATGAAGGAAGCATTAGGAGCCAAGTTCAATGCAATGCCAAACATCAACTATGAAAGGTACATTTTCAATCAAGCGAGACAACAGGGAGGTGAAACGATGGATGAGTTTGTTGAGAGACTTGATGTGCTTCTCAAACACTGTAAGTTTAGTGACTTTAATGATGAAGAAGGCAGGGGCCTCAGAGTCGTCGATGGTTGTTTGTCGGACTTGTTCAGAAGACGCATGTTGAGAGAGATGCTCAGTTTAGTAAAAGTACTAATTGCTGCCAGAGCCGAGGAATGAGCACATCATCAAGCCACCGACATGGAAGTGGGAGCAGCAAAAAGTGAATCAGCATTAATCATGAGGAGCAAACACAAGCACCAAGTAGATGCCCCTGAGTCGACATCCTCGAAGAAAGAAAGATTGTGTTTGCGGAGCAGATTTTCATTTCTACATGAAGGCAATTGTCCAGCCATTGGACAGATGTGCAAAGGTTGCAGAAAGGAGAACCTCTTCATAACGGAAAGCAATTGCACCATGGGGAGATGGGAAAATGGAAGCTAGAAGGTTTCAGAAGCATTCTCACCACTCCCACAAACACAAAGAGCAACCTCAACTGCGACACATGGAAGTTAAACAAAGTTGATCATCATCAAGTTCATCCTGTAAGAATTCGGGGACTTCACTGTTGAGCGACAGTGAACAGGATGAATGCGCAATGATCGTATCTAAACAAAAGCGGTGTGCACACGTGGGCCTTTTCGCTTGCAAAGATGACAGCAAACGAGAAAAGCAAGTGAGTCAACTAAACAAAAGAATTCATATGGACATTGCTCCAAGATCAAACTAAATGTTAATGGGTGACCCATAACCTGTTGACGGCACTGCATCGGTCTACATCATGCTAGTCAAACAATTCAACAATTTGTCACTTGTACCATGACTCAAAGAGTCAAATATGAAGGGGTACACATGGGCTGTTTCCAAACCATTGTACAGTCAAGGATCATTCACAGTGACCTTGCGGTATAAGATGCCTGAGCAGGTTCTAATCCACGTTCTACAAGGTACTTCATCCGGTGCATGTCTACGTAGTTTTGCAACTGCTGCTGACATGGGGCTGATATCTATCAATCACAACCTAAATACACCATCTGAATTTGTGAGTCAGTTTCCGTCACTATGTTATGGCCTAGGAAGGCTTAAGACAATGAAGATGTAACTTCACATTAACAAAGACATCCAGCCTGTTGCACAAGGGTACCGAAGAATACCATTTCACCTAAAAGCAACAGATGAGGAGGAACTAGAAATGTTGTTAAAACACAACATTTTCAAGCGGTCTACTGGTCTTCCACCATGGGTGTCGCCCATAGTGGTAGTGCCGAAAAAGGACAGTGCAGGTGCAGTGCACATGTGTGTGGTTATGTGCCGAGCGAACAAAGCAATTGAGAGAGAAGGACATCCTCATCCGCACTTTGCAGATATGATCATGCAGCTGAACGGAGCCAAAGTCTTCACCTGTCTTGACTTGAACAAGGGATACCATCAACTTGAATTGGAAGAAAACCGTACATACATTACCACTTTTTCAACTCTTTTGGTTTGTTCAGATGCAAAAGATTGAGCTTTGGAGAGTCATGTACTGCAGAAATATTCCAAGATGTGATATGTAGAATAATTCAAACTGTTAAACATGCTTTCAATTACAGTGATGATATACCGGTATTTGGAACACTATGGAAGGAGCATGATAAGGCTCTCAAATTAGTGTGTCAGTTACTTACAAATGCAGGTCTCACAATAAATGCAGGAAAGTGTGAATGTCACAAAAACAAACTCAAGTTCTTTGGGCACATATTTTCTGATGAGGGGATGACTCCTGATCCAGATAAGGTATGAGCACTGTCAGTCGCCAGTCCCCCACAAGATGTCACCATGTTACTGCCCTTCTTGGCCAGCTATTGTTCAAGGAACATTTGTGGCTGTGCTACAGTGAATGCCCATTTGCAGGACCTGACCAAACAAAATGCCCTGTTCTGTTTGTCCTTTAAATGTGGCCAAGGTTTCAAAAGAATAAATCATGCGATTGAAAATGCAACTGAGATGGCCTGATTTGATCCTAAACTACACACTGAGATTGTTGTTGATCCTTGCTCAGCATAATAGACATCCAAATGCTCGGAGACAGACTGTGGCATGCACCAGCAGAAGTGTGTCTGACACAGTGAGTGCCTATTCCCAGAAGGACAAAGAGAGTCTGACTGTGGTGTGGGCCTCTGAACATTTTCATGTTTTTCTGTATAGAAAGCATTTCACGATTATCACAGACCACCAAGCGCTGCTCACTATATTCAGAAATCCAAAAGCCAAGATGTCCCCTCACACTGAGAGGTGGGGGTTGTGGTTAAAAGAGTACGACTATACAATCATGCATAAGCCTAGTGAACCAAAACCCTGCACATTATTTCTCACCAGTACCACTACAGCAACACAGCCCAACATTGAAAACTGCTGAGGAATACATCAACTTCACTGTAAGGTCAGCACGCCAGTAACCTTATTGATCAAACAGATTGTTGCCGCTCCAACTATCGCTAAAGATATGCTTGCCCTTAAAAAAAAAGACATTCAATGCAATCATGGAGACACAGTGTTCGACCTCTGAGTGTTAAAATTGAATTTCAAAAGTATTGAAATGTACAAGATGAACTGTCACTAAAGTAGGCATTGTGCTAAGAGGTTCCAGGATTGTCATACCCGAGAGTCTGAGAAAGTAAATCACTGAACTTGCTCATGAGGGACATTTTGCCATTGTTGCCACCAAAAGAGCCCTCAGAGATAGAGTGTGGTTCCCTCACTTGGATGAGAGAGTTGAGAGGGAACTAAAAGAGTCATTTATGCAATTGCCTTTCCCCAAAGGTGACCCAGAACCCACAAACCTTGTCTGATCTTCCTGCATGTGAGTGGAAAATAGTTGCTATAGACCTATTTGGGTCCCTTGCAAATGGACACCATCTAAAGGAGGTCATTGACGAGCATTCCCATTTTCATCTGGTAGAGGATATATCATCAACAACCCACGACCAAGTCATTGAGCGGCTGGACAACATATTTGCAGTGTGGGGCATACTGGACACTCTCAAGTCTGACAATGGTCCACCATTCTATAGCAAGGAGTTTAAGGAGTTTCTGACTAGACTTGATGTCAAGCAGCAGAAAAGCACATCCTTGTGGCCTCAGGCTAATGGTGTTGTGGATGGTTTTATAGGAACCCTGAAATGAGTGATCCAGCGTGCATTGATGGAGGAAATAGAGCTAAGTTAGGCATTACGTCAAGCCCTCTGTGCCTATCGTTCGACTCCTCACCGGTGACAGTCCTGCCACCTTGATGTTTGGGAGAGTTATAAGAACCAAGCTACCACAATGGATCACTGAATTAAATCAGAATGATGAAGAGGTTTGTGCTACTGACACTGATCAAAAAAGTCAAATGAAGACATATGCTGATCAATGTCGGCGAGCTCATGAGATCGCCTTTGACAAAGGTAACTGGGTACTCGTGAAACAAAAATAGAAGCAAAATACAGAGCCTCCATTTGATTATGAACCTCTGAAAGTTGAGACATGGAAGGGACACATGATAACTGGGCAATGTACTGGCAAATCCTTCACGAGA
This sequence comes from Pleurodeles waltl, assembly GCF_031143425.1. Classification (NCBI taxonomy): domain Eukaryota; kingdom Metazoa; phylum Chordata; class Amphibia; order Caudata; family Salamandridae; genus Pleurodeles; species Pleurodeles waltl. The sequence continues at coordinate 1,019,239,764 of NC_090443.1, read as the reverse complement.
GACTCGTCACATTTCGAGAACCTGTCTTGACGATCATCGGTCCCTGTAATACCAGATGAGGCTGCTCTACCTGAAGGCCCAGATCAGACATTTAATCCTGTGCCCTCGGAGTCCAATTCAGGTACAGTTCAACTACTTTATACCATACGGTCTGGCCGAATCATGCGAGCACCTTGAAGACCAATCAAAGGAATATAATGCTGCTATTGTTTATACCTTTTTATTTAAAAATGTAGTGTCTTAGGATTGCGAGCACTAGGATCCTGCGGTCCTGGGCAGACTTAATGAAAGAATTACACAATCATTTGGGAGGTGTTAAGATGTGGTTGTTAGTGGTTATGAGCTAATGAGCTTCAGTTTGAATGTTGTAAGCTGATGAATATAGACGTTGGCTATGAGGTTCGTGTGTGGAATCCTCTTGTGAATGCTCCCGGGCTGCGGAGGATGCACCATAGTGTACTCTGACACTTGAAAAAAAGTTTTCAATGAATGTGTGATATGTTTGTAAGCAAGGACCTACGGCTCCCTACTTCTGACACTGGAGCTGATAGCTGGTGACTTTATTGTCAAAAGAAACTATCAGGTAAATCTTTCCAGACCGCCTCAACTACAGTAGGCAACAGTCAAGTAAAAGTAGACTGTTGGAAACAAATCCACGTCAGTCAGTTCCCAGTGCTGCTCTTTTGGAGCGCTCGCTGCTTCTGCCAACTGATGCTGAGGTCATGCCCGACCTTTGTAACATTAGTGTGTGTGATTTGTGTGCACATGAAGGTGGGTACATGCATGTCAGTCGCAGCCCGTCCTTTAGGGCAGAGGGGCCACGCCCCCCTACCTTTTGCCCCTCATGAAGAGTGCCTGTCACACTGAGCAAAGGTCAGCCTGACAGACACTGTTCATTTTCAGATCAGGCAGCCAGGAACGAGACATGCGTGATTTGCACAGACTCCTGGTTGCCTGAGCTGAACTTTTCTGGGCTGAAGTGGTCACAGCTCCTATGGGCGTGATCTCCTCAGCTCAGCAAAGATGCCTCGGGGCCCATCCCCTCAGTGACGTGGGGAAGCGTCACCCATTGACTCCGACCTGGGCGCTTCAGGTTTAAGCCCTGAAGCGTCTAGGGCGAGTGTCAATCAGTGACACCTCGTCACAGAGTGGGGTGGGGTCAGAAGTCTCAGTTACCCCATCCCACTCTGTGACGAAGTTGGGACTGTTGCCTTCCCTCATTGGCTGACCTAAGGTCAGCCAGTCAGGGAAGGCAGCAGTCCCAACCCTCCTGGGACCTCCGAAGCAGAGCTGAAGGTAAGTGTGTGTGTGTGTTTTCTTTTTTAATGAATGCTTGGTGCGTGCGTGTATGTTTGAATATTTGATGAGTGTTGTGAATAGATGTGCGGGTGCGCATTTGTGAATGATGGAGTGTGAGTGTGCTTCCCGCCCACCCCCTCCCTCCTAAAATTACAGGCCGCCACTGATGCATGTGTATGCGCTGGAGTATTTAAGGGTCTGTGTAAACGGACTAAGTATGTGTTTGTGCAGGGGTTGCATAGCAGTATAACCATTTTGTCACCAAGGCTGAGCAATATATACAGAAAATCAGGAACGAGAAAAAAGAGATACGTGAAAGGGGGTTGCATGAGTGTGAAATAACTCAGTTGCTTAGTGGTAATCCTCAGAAACCAGAAACAGAAAAATCAATTTCCTCTCACCCACCACTAAAGGGGAGGGGGGTAAGTAAGGAAAGCAGGACTGTGTTGGGGGAGCCTATGGATCGGACTAATGAAGATTACTGATAAGTAACCAGATCAATACCTACCTCATCCATCAGCCTTCACAAATTGTGTGTATACCCAAACCAACAACCCACGGAAGGAAATTGATAACTGAGACAAAAATCTGAAGCACCATATTTTTTATTGAACCAGAATATATATATATATATATATATATATATATATATATATATATATATATATATATATATATATATATATTTATATATTACCAAGTGGCGAATGCCATTAGGTGGTTACAGTCACATCAGCTAGGGTCTGGAAAGTTTCAGGGTGATCCGTCAAGCGGGAGCTGAGAAAAAGGGGGGTTAAAAAAGGTGCGTTTCCCATGATAATTCCCACAGGGATTTTGAATAGGAATAGCGCCCAAACCACTGGACAGAATTACAACAAATTTGGCAGGAAGTTAGTTCTTGGTCCAGAAAGCGCCTTTTTTGTTATTTAGTGTAAATCCGTTCAGTAATTTTCGAAAAAACAAATATGTATATATAGGGACGTGAAGGGTCCGCGAACCCTCCCAGTCTTATACTGAGATCTGGCTGTCTGCCAACACTTTAATAAGAAAGTGTTGGCAGACAGCTTGGGATTCAACTTCAGCCGAGTCTCAGAAAAAAAGGTGAAAAAACCAAAAGGGGCCTGACTCCTTAGCTCTGGAGTTTTTGGCATGAGCCGCAGCAAATCCACCAAAACTTTAAAAAACAAAAACTAGCGCAGGCTTCCGTGCTTGTTTAATGGCAGTCCCCGGGTGGGCCAGGTCCTGAGGGCATTCAATTTTTGAATGCGGCGGTAGGGGTAGTGGGCTGCCCGCCCCCTACCCCAACTCGCAGCTCCAGAGGCCACCATCTCCCCGGGGCAGATTGAGAAAAAGAAATGTGGGGGACCACCTGGCCCCTCCGGAGCCCTAGGGACCCCCACCTCCCTAGAGCAGATTGTGAAAAAGAAATGCAGGGGGGCTGTCCCAGCCCCTCCGCAGACCTGGAGACCGCAACCTACCCCGGGCACAATGTGGAAAGTAATGCGGGAGGAGCATCCACCCCCCTCCACCCCTGCAGCTCCGGGGAGCCACCTCCCTGGGGCAGATTGTGAAAAAGAAATGTGAGGGCAGCCCAGCACCTAACGCCCCCCCAACAGCAACCCCCGGCAGCCCGAGGGACTGCCACCTCCCGAGGGCACAATGTCGGAGTGGGATGGAAGAGAGAGAGAGAGACAGTCATTGAAATGGTCTCTCCATGCAATGTCTTCAAATAGTAAGACTAGCAAGATGTTTGGTAACAATGCTATACTTATGTTGGGATGCAGAGCAGAACAGAGTCACTGGTTAAGGTCTTGTGCTGTCACTCAGTGGGCTGAAGGTTCAAACCCTAGTATCGCATGGCAGTGTGTTTGTTTATTTACTGGTGTTTTGACCGCTAAACTTTCCTAGTGATGGAACATTCAAGTTTCTTTCCAATCACATATTTGGGTTGACTGTCATAGAGCCTCGCAATAAAAGTTGAGGATTCTACTCCAAGTGAGTCCGTGGTCATTTTCCTTCTTTAATTTCTTTTAAACTTCAAAAGTTTAAAGATCGTACTGAAAAGTGATCTCACTCTTTTTTGATTGACAAATACATTTTTCTTTTCAGTTTGTCCAGAAATATCTCATTCTAAGTATATCAGTCATTAAGCCTAAAACACTCTCTATCTCTCTCACTCTCTTTCTCTCGCTCTCTCTCAATTCTTCTTTTTCAATCTCTTTCTCCACTCACACACCCACTCAGACCCTTACACAACCACTCACAGACCCACTCAGAAACTGACAAACACACTCACAGGCCCACTCAGAACCTCATGCACCCACTCACAGCCCCACTCAGACCTTCACGCACCCACTCACAGACCCATTCAGACACTCATGCACCCACTCACAGACCAACTCAGACTCTCACACACCCAGTGAAACCTCACACACATACTCACAGACCCACACAGACACTGACACACCAACTAAGACACTGATGCAACAGATCTCACACCCAGACAAACACTCTCACAGCCACTTTCACCCCCAGATAACCATCTCACACCTATTCTCACGCCCAGAGAGAGGGGCCAGGACCAACTCCCACAGTGCACGGCCAAAGGCCGTGCGCACCATGGTGTTGGGTGTTTAGGGGGGTTTGCCACAGGGTCTACTGCAGGTCAGGCCTCGCGGCCAACCTCCCGCCGTGCACAGCCTTGGGTCGTGTGTGCCAGTGATTGGATTAACCTCTAGTAATAAAAATAACTTTGTGTTCAGAAAAACAAAGAAATTCACTGAAAAAAACAAAGGTTGCAGGGACGTTATAGTTAGTAAATAGAATTTAAAAAACATAGAGATTCACCTGTTGTAGTTAGAGTTATCTCAAGTAACTATAACTCGTGCCATAAGGTAACTATAACTTGCGCCCTCACCATGCACTGCTAATTACTCCACAAATTACCGCCCTCATGACAACTTTGATAACATCATTGATCATATCAATGTAATATTTGCAGTCACATTTTTGACGAAAAACTGTGTATGGCGGGGGCATGAGTTATAGTTACCTTAGGGCACGAGTTATAGTTACTTGAGATAAATAACTAAAACAGGTGAATTTCTATTGTTTTGTATGTTTAAAATGTGAGCCTAACTATAACATCCTTGTAACTTGTGGTTTTTTAAGTGAAATAAATCCAATATTTAGGAGGCTTGTGTTTCATTGCATACATGTGATAGCTTCCGTACCTGTAGTCTTGTGAGATGTTCTATGTGAGCCACAGCCAGAAGCTTAGCATGTCGGCATCTAATGCAAGCACATATGCTTCTCTTCCCAGTTCTCCTCTACTGCTGGGGTGTCCTCTAGTTCATCATTTGTATACTTAGGTGAACGACTATGGAGGGTTAAAGCATTCGCATTATTCCATGATACCCTGCAGGGGTGCAGAAGGAGGATGTTCCATGACAGATGAAGGCTGGGGCTGCTCCCAGCACAGTTGTTCACAATGGGGGATTCATTTTAGAGTTCACTGTATTACTGCACTTCCTGATTTACTCGGTGATGGATGAGGAATGGGAGTTTGAACAGCGCTGTGAAGAACTTGGCACTGGAACTTGATATCTGAAGATTTCTGACGACAACAACAGTATATTTTGCGTTCTACATCAATGACCATAGTACATTTATTTCCAACCAATTACGTGCATACTCAATGGACTGGAGGTCAGAATTTCTCAGTTTTTTGTTATGTAATACATGAAACATGCCTCGAGGCTTCCTGCAGCCAAATGCTCACCGTTCGCCTTGTCCCTGGTTGATCTTCAGATTCTGATGTTGGCAAACTAGATCCTTCTCCCTGGCTTCCATCACCTGAGGCATCAGAAGTCTGGTCTGAGTTGGTCCTTGATCTCTGTGGAGAAAAATAATACTTGAGATTTTGAAAGATACAGAACCCAACATCAAGAACTATTCACAATCAGCCACGTTACTGATGGATTGAGTCTCTATGTTTAGTACTTCTAGTTACAATGTGAGTCAACTGAAGCTGGGTTAGGAAACGGAATACCGTCGGAGTCTAGAGTGGTTTTAATTCATTTAGGATCCGCTCTTCATTTTGCGTGACATTTATCACCAGGGCAGGACCCGGTAGAAAGTGTGTTTACTCTTATTGCTCTATAGGCTGTGTACACCTAACATCAAGCTGCGTCTTCGTCCATCACTGCGTACAGTCAAATCTGCCGGGAGAGATCTGAGCACACTCCTTGGTCAGGGGTCTTGGCTAAGCCTGTTTCAACCCACTGGAGTTCAGCCCCACTCATAAGCCTGGCTCTCAAGAGATATTCATCCTTGGAATTGCACATGCAGCTGTCCTGTGCCAGCATTCACTTTCATGAGATCCCAAATCCCAAGCTAGACTGTTCTGGAGCACCAGATGCCACCAGCTACTCTTACATATGGTGACGATGCAGAGCAGCTAGGGAAGAATGTCAGGAGTACCTTTGAGGATGTGATCCACTCCTAACAATTCCCTGTCCGAAGACCACAGAAACAATGTGAGCTTGCTATGCTCTGCTCGGTGCTCACACATCTGCAGCATTACTGGCTGAAAGGAGACCCCTGGATGTTGAGGTATCCGGATGGTCCAGTGGCCAGGTTATTGTGGGTTGACTTCATGCAAGGTTTTCAGATTCCATACAATGTGCTACTCAAGGGCAGTTAGGTAGAGAATTAAGGATGCATGGAGAAGCCCAGGGAGAGGGCAGAAAAACAAGACTAACAAGTTACGTTGCAGAATGATAGGCCATTTAGCAAAACACCAATTAAAAGGCCTCATTGTATTGACACTGGCAATAGCTCCTAAGAAAACATTGCACGAGTTTTGTTTAATTCATCACCTTTCTTGGCCTGAAGAGGCATCAGTAAATTACTTTATTGGCCAATTAAAATGACATACACCAGCATTGGCACAGCCATGGAATGGGAGATTGCCGGTCCAGCCAGGTGACATTCAGCTCCTGGGGACTGAATTTGAAGGGTTCCACTACATGAACAGGTCCATGTCAAATGGATGATCGTGGCCTGTGCGATCTTTGAGAAATTCAGAACCTGTGCGAAGTGCGTAGAGAGACAGCTGTCCATGCCTGAGCAGGGGTGGCATTCCCTCAACACTCAGTGATGGTTGGCAGGGGCACCACAGACTGAGGACGCTAGAACTGGCGGCGGAAACATTTGGTGTTCCATTAGCCGAAGAAATGACAGAATGGCCTGCTACTAACTTGACTTTGCTAGGCACAGAGCTGGACTCTGTTTAGATGGTGTTATGACTGCTGGGAGGAGAGACTGGCTCTTTGAAATGTTTGATATAGAAAGTGATGGGTGAGAAGAAATGTGAGTTGAGGAAACGGCAACAGGTGCTAGGGCACTTAACCGTCACTTGTGGAGTGGTGGCCCTGCTTCGGGAATTGTTTCAGGCAACTGACATGTGCCATGAGAAGGGCAACAAAACCACTCCAAGGATTGCGAATGACAGACAGAATTAAACAGGACTTGACAACAAAGATTGCCGAACCAAGCGCCACCTACGTTAAAGCTGGGCCTCGCAGCGCTATGAGCTGTTTGCACTACTGAAAAGTCTGTGGAAGCTGAAATCCTGAATTGTGCTGCTTCAGCATCGAATGCAGATCACTCTGAACTGTCTTGGACTGAGGTCAGGGCTGGATCATTCATGGGACCACGTCTGGCACCTGAGCATAGGAATTGAGATAGGCATTCAGTGAACTCCTCTGGTCCTCCAAGAGTTATTAATGCCAGCCTGAAAGCAGTGACATATCCATGATCTATACCACTGGAACAGTGAGCGCGTTGTATGCCGCTTTTTAGCAGCATGCAAAAAGCATTGGCAAAGCCATAGGTCTCGTCTTTGGCACCTATAGGCTTTCTGAATTACTTTTGGTTATGCTCTTCGCCATCGGCGTTTGTCCCGATGCTGTGCACCATTGTCAAAATGAATTAATTAAAAAGGACAAGTGATGCATGCATGTGAGATGATGTATCCATGGGCATGCATCAGAATGCATGTGCGTGCCAGCGAAATGATGCAGTAGCCATTGGCTTTCATTTTTTATTTACCGACCCGAGATGGCAGATGCCACTGGGATTTGAAAATAAAAAAAATGTAGTGCAAAAGTGAACAATTTTAAAGAAACGAAAGGACTATAAAGTTTGGGGGTAACGGAAGAGGGAATGGGGGTGAATTGCAGAACAAGAACTCGTCTTCAGGTTTATTTCTATTGGTTGTGTGTCCTAATGGTGACATGCATAAATCAGCAAATCGGATGGAGCCGGATAGTGTCAAACTTTGAAATTTTACCAACCTGGTGAACCCTGCATATCTCTGGGGTCAAAGGTCCTGGGTGGTGCAATCAGAAATGGGAGCAATGAGCACAGCATCTTTGAGCAGCCCTCATACTTTAAGACGTCATTCTTGTAACATGAACTCTTTCCTCCTCCCTGCGTCTGTGAGAAAAGGCTGGTGAAGTGTTCTTAGGATTGTGAGCACTAGGCCCCCGTGGTCCTGAGCGGACTCAATGAAAGAATTACGCAATCATTTGGGGGGTGTTAAGGTGTGGTTATTAGCGGTTATGAGCTAATGAGTTTCAGTGTGAATGTTGCACACTGATGCAGAAAGATGTTGGCTACGAGCTCCAAGTGTGTCATGTTTTTGAGCATGCTTCCGAGCTGAGGAGAACACAACAACTGGCGACAAGTAGGGGGATACATGCTACAAAGAAACAAGACTGCTGTTCCTAAGAGTTTGGTAGGTTATAGCAAACTGCTTGTGCCTGCCACATGAGCCCGAAGCCGGTGCAAAGAAGCCTACACTTGGTGAATGTGGAGTGCAAGCTCCACTCCAGCCCGTACGAGGCCTCGTAGAGAAGTTGAAGGCCTAGCAGGAGTGCCATTAGAAAGGCCCGCCAAAACTTGCCAGCTGGGCTGATGAAGACTGCAGGGGGGTCCCACTACACCGAGCTATCATTCACACAAAAAGAACTCTAAAGGCAGTAACAATCAGGTGCAACATAAAAGGCATCAACAATCATGTATGAGAAATAAACAATTTACTCACCAGCAATGTAAAATTCTTTATGATTTCAACATTGAACGTGACGTGCTGGAGAGGCTGATCTGTGCAAAGTGGAAAGTGGCATCCACTACGTTCTGAATCTCACCTTGAGCAAAGCGACTCAAACACACAGTCCACCGGGTATCAAAGTCACAGGTTGGGCCGAGAGTGGTGAAAGCTGGCGAAACAGCACAAAGAAATGACTCAAACACAGAAATACGAAAGCAAAGACCAGAACATGCAAGAAAGAGATAATGCATTTACCGTAAAAAAATGAATGCGCCACATTATCGTTGAGAGAGTCAGATGACCTCTGCTGAAATACAAAGCCAGTACTTCTAGAAGGTGTGGATTCAGGTGCACAATGAGCGCTGCCTGAACAGCACACACTCTAAACGGCAGTAGGAGGAGGCGCAAAGCACACCGCACCCACTTTTATAAAACCACCGCCGCCATTCCATAGCACCAAAAAGCTGAATATTGGCTCCAGATGGACCACATGGATCAAGCCTTTCGATGACTTCATAGATGCTCTGGAAGAAGTAAATGCTGAGAAAATCATTAAATACTTAAAGAATCTTGCTAGTGATGGAGTAATAGAAGTAATAAAGAATATCTCACAGACTGAGACAATGTACTGTCAGATGAAAGAAGCATTAGGAGCCAAGTTCAATGCAATGCCAAACATCAGCTATGAAAGGTGAAAGGTACATTTTCAATCAAGCGAGACAGCGAGTAGGTAAAACGATGGATGAGTTCGTTGAGAGACTTGATGTGTTTATCAAACACTGTAGGTTTAGTGGATTTAATTATGAAGAAGCCAGGAGCCTCAGAGTCATTGATAGTTGTTTGTCGGACTCGTTCAGAAGATGCAGGTTCAGAGAGATGCTCAGTTTAGAAAAAGTACTAATTGCTGCCAGAGCTGAGGAATGAGCACATTATCAAGCCACTGACATGGAAGTGGGAGCAGCAAAAAGTGAATCAGTGTTAATCATGAGAAGCAAACACAAGAACCAAGTAGATGCCCCTAAGCCGACATCCTCGAAGAAAGAAAGACTGTGTTTCCGGTGCAGATTTTAATTTCCACATGAAGGCAAATGTCCAGCCATCGGACAGATGTGCAAAGGTTGCGGAAAGGAAAACCTCTTCATAACCGTTTGCAAAGCAAAAGAGAAAGCAAATGCACCATGGGGAGATGAGAAAATGGAAGCCAGAAGGTTCCAGAAGCATTCTCACCACTCCCACAAACACAAAGAGCAACCTCAACTGCGACAGATGGAAGCTAACCAAAGTTGATCGTCATCGAGTTCATGCTGTAAGAATTTGTTAACGTCACTGTTGAGTGACAATGAAGAGGATGAATGCACAATGATCATATCTAAACAAAAGTGGTGTGCACACGTGGCCTTTTCACTTGCAAAGAAGACAACGAACAACAAAAGCAAGTGAGTCTACTAAACAAAAGAATTCATATGGACACTGCCCCAAGACCAAACTAGAAGTTAACGGCTGTCCCATACCTTTGTAATTGACAGCAGAGCATCGATCAACATCATGCCAGTCAAACAATTTAACAATTTGTCATGAGAACCGTGACTCAAATAGTCAAATATGAAGGTGTACACGTGGGGTGCTTCCAAACCGTTGCAGAGTCAAGGATCATTCACAGCGACTTTGTGGTATAAGAAGACGCCTGTGCAGATCCTAATCCACGTTCTTCCAGGTACTTCATCCAGTGCGTGTCTTCTTAGTTTTGCAACTGCTGATGACATGGTGATAGCTATCAATCACAACATAAATACACAATCTGAATTTGTGAGTCAGTTTCCGTCACTATGTCATGGCCTAGGAAGGTTTAAGACAGTGAAGGTGCAACTTCACATTAACAAAGACATACAGCCTGTTGTACAATGGTACAGAAGAATAGCATTTCACCTATAAGCAACAGTCGAGAGGCAACTAGAAATGCTGTTAAACCACAACATTATTGAGCGGCCTACTGGTCCTACACCATGGGTGTCACCCATAGTGGTAGTGCCAAAAAAGGACAGTGGAGGTGCAGTGCACATGTGTGTGGATATGTGCCAAGTGAACAAAGCAATTGAGAGAGAAAGACATCCTCATCCGCACAGTGAAGATATGATCATGCAGCTGAACGGAGCCAAAGTCTTCTCCTGTCTTGACTTCAACAAGGGATACCATCAACTTCAATTGGAAGAAAACCGTACATACATAACCACTTTTTCGACTCTTTTGGTTTGTTCTGATTGAAAAGATTGAGCTTTGGAGTGTCATCTACTTCAGAAATATTCCAAGATGTGATACGTAGAATAATTCAACCTGTTACACATGCTTTCAATTACAGTGATGATATACCGGTATTTGGAACAACATGGAAGGAGCATGATGGACATCTAAATGCTCAGAGACAGACTGTGGCATGCACCAGCAGAAGTTTGTCTGACACAGTGAGTGACTATTCCCAGACGGAAAAAGAGAGTCTGACTTTGGTGTTGGCCTGTGAACATTTTCATGTTTTTCTGTATAGAACACATTTCACGATTGTCATAGACCATCAAAAGCGCTGCTCACCATATTAGGAAATCCAAAGGCCACGATGCACCCTCGCACTGAGAGGTGGGGGTTGCGTTTACAAGAGTGCGTCTATACAGTTGTGCATAAGCCTAGCATGAACCAAAACCCTGCAGATTATTTCTTAGCAGTACCACTAGAGCAGCACAGCTCAACATTGGAAACTGCTGAAGAATACATCAACTTCACTGTAAGGTCCAGCATGCCAGTAGCCTTATTGATCGAATAGATTGTTGCCGCTACAACTATCGATAAAGATAAGCTTGCCCTTAAAAAATATATATTTCAATGCAATCATGAAGACAGACTGTTCGACCTCTGAGTGTCAAAATTGAATTTCAAAAGTATTGAAATGTACAAGATGAACTGTCACTAAAGTAGGCATTGTGCTAAGATGCTCCAGGATTGTCATACCCGAGACTCTGAGACAGTAAATCAGTGAACTTGCTTATGAGGGACATTTTGGCATTGTCGCCACCAAAAGAGCCCTGGGAGATAGAGTGTGGTTCCCTCACCTGGATGAGAGAGTTGAGAGGGAATTAAAAGAGTCATTTATGCAAATGCCTTTCCCCAAAAGTGACCCAGCATCCACTAACCTCGTCTGATCTTCCTGTGCGTGTGTTGGAAAAAGTTCCTGTAGACTTCTTTGGGCCCCTTGCAAATGGACACCATCTAAAGGCGGTCATTGACGAGTATTCCCGTTTTCCTCTGGTAGAGGATATGTCATCAACAACCCACGACCAAGTCATTGAGTGGCTGGATAACATATTTGCAGTGTGTGGCATACTGGACACTCTCAAGTCTGACAATGGTCCAACCATTCAATAGCAAGGAGTTTAAGGAGTTTCTGACGAGATTTGATGTCAAGCAGCAGAAAAGTACATCCTTGTGGCCTCAGGCTAACAGTGTTGTGGAAGGGTTTATGGGAACCATGAAATGAGTGATCCATTGTGCATCGATGGAGGAAATTGAGATAATTAAGGCATTATGTCAAGCCCTTTGTGCCTATCGTTTGACTCCTCACCGGTGACAGTCCTGCCACCTTGATGTTTAGGAGAGCTATAAGAACCAAACTACCACAATGGATCACTGAATGAAATCAGAATGATGAAGAGGTTTGTGCTACTGACACTGATGGAAAAAGTCAAATGAAGACATATGCTGATCAGTGTTGGCGAGCTCATGAGATCGTCTTTGACAAAGGTAACTGGGTACTCGTGAAACAAAAACAGAAGTGAAAGACAAATCCTCCATTTGATTTTGAACCTCTGAAAGTTGAGAGACGGAAGGGACATATAATAATGGCACAATGTACCGGCAAATCCATCACAAGAGACTCGTCACATTTCGAGAACCTGTCTTGATGATCATCGGTCCCTGTAATACTAGATGAGGCTGCTCCACCTGAAGGCCCAGATCAGACATTTAATCCTGTGCACTCGATGTCCAATTCGGGTACATTTCAACTACTTCATACCACACGGTCTGGCCGAATCATGCGAGCACCTTGAAGACCGATCAAAGAAATATAATGCTGCTATTGTTTATACCTTTTTATTTAAAAATGTAGTGTCTTAGGATTGTGAGCACTAGGATCCCGTGGTCCTCGGCAGACTCAATGAAAGAATTATGCAAACATTTGGGAGATGTTAAGGTCTGGTTATTAGTGGTTATGAGCTAATGAGCTTCAGTTTGAACGTTGTAAGCTGATGAATATAGACATTGGCTATGAGGTCCGTGTGTGGCATGTTCTTGTGCATGCTCCCAGGCTGGGGAGGATGCACCATAGTGTATTCTGACACTTGAAAAAACGTTTTCAATGAATGTGTGATATGTCTGTAAGCAAGGACCTACAGCTCCCTACTTCTGACACTGGAGCTGATAGATGGTGACTTTATGGGCAAAAGAAACGATCAGGTAAATCTTTCGAGACCACCTCAACTACAGTAGGCAACAGTCAAGTAAGCAGAGAACTGTTGGAAACAAATCCACGTCAGTCAGTTCCCAGCACTCCTCTTTTGGAGCGCTCGCTGCTTCTGCCAACAGATGCTGAGGTCATGTCCGTCCTTTCTAACATTAGTGTGTGTGAGTGTGTATATGTGTGCATATGAATGTGAGTATATACATGTGTAAACAATGGAGTATTTAAAGGTCTGTGTGTAAACGGGCTACGTATGTGTTTGTGTGGGGGTTGCATAGCAGTATAACCATTTTGTCGCCAAGGCAGAGCAAGATATACAAAAAATCAGGAACGAGTAAAAAGAGATATGTGAAAGGGGGTTGCATGAGTGTGAAATAAATCAGTTGCTTAATGGTAATCCTCAGAAAGCAGAAACAGAAAAATCAATTTCTTCTCACCCACCACTAAAGGAAGGGCAGGGAAGGAAAGCAGGACTGTTGTGAGGAAGACTGTGGATCGGAGTAATGAAGATTACTGATAAACAACCAGGACAAAACCTACTTCATCCATCAGTCTTCACAAATTGAGTGTATACCCAAACCAACAACCCACGGAAGGAAATTGATAGACAAAAATCTGAAGCACCAGGTGTTTTATTGAACCAGAATCAACATGAGGAATTCAATCAATTAAATATATACATATAAATTATATGGAAAACGTCACTTACCCAGACTCCTCCTCTCTGTGATAGTGCGCATGCGCATGGAATCCTTTGTTAGATAGTTTTCCCGCAGGAGGGTGAAGTGAGGAGTGAAGAATTGTATATGTACATATATATAGTGAGTAAAGAAGATGTCCATGTGATGTATATGGAAAATGTCACTTACCCAGTACATCTGTTCGTGGCATGTTCCGCTACAGATTCACATGCTATGTACAGGTTCTGCCATCTAGTGTTGGGCTCGGAGTGTTACAAGTTGTTTTTCTTCGAGGAAGTCTTTTCGAGTCACGGGACCGAGTGACTCCTCCTTTTCGGCTCCATTGCGCATGGGCATCGACTCCATCTTAGATTGTTTTCCCGCAGAGGGTAAGGTAGGAGTGATAGAGTGTAAAGAAAGAGATGTCCATGCAATGGAATAGAGATGTATATACATATGTACAAATTTGAATGTAACTTAAACGGCTACAGGCTCCCGGGGAGGAGGGAGGGCGCATGTGAATCTGCAGCGGAACAAGCCACGAACAGATGTACACTGGGTAAGTGACATTTTCCGTTCGATGGCATGTGTAGCTGCAGATACACATGCTATGCATAGACTACAAAGCAGTTTTCCTCCCCTAAGCGGTGGTCAGCCTGTAGGAGTTGAAGTTGTTTGAAATAGTGTCCTTAGTACAACCTGTCCTACTGTGGCTTGTTGTGTTGCTAACCCAAATTTACACAGTAATGCTTGGTAAATGTTTGAGGTGTTGACCAAGTGGCTGCTTTACATATTTCTGTCATTGGTATATTTCCTAGCAAAGCAAATGTTGCTCCTTTCTTCCTAGTGGAATGTGCTTTTGGTGTAATTAACAGCTGTCTTTTAGCCTTTAGGTAACAAGTTTGGATACATTTCACTATCCATCTGGCTATGCCTTGTTTTGATATAGGATTACCAGTATGGGTTTTTTGGAATGCGACGAACAACTGTTTAGTTTTCCTAAATGATTTTGTTCTGTCGATGTAATACATTAAAGCTCTCTTAATATCTAATGTATATAGTGCTCTTTCTGCCACTGAGTCTGGCTGTGGGAAGAAGACTGGAAGTTCCACTGTTTGATTTAAATGAAACGGTGTGATGACTTTAGGTAGAAATTTAGCGTTTTTGCGAAGTACAACCTTATGTTTGTGTACTTGTATAAAGGGTTGTTCAATAGTGAATGCTTGTATTTCACTAACTCTTCGTAATGAAGTGATTGCTACTAGAAATGCTACTTTCCAAGTTCGGAATTGATTCTGACAGGATTGCACGGGTTCAAAGGGTGGACCCATGAGTCGTGTGAGTACAATGTTAAGATTCCATGAAGGTACTGGTAGCGTTCTTGGAGGTATGATTCTTTTTAGACCCTCCATGAAAGCTTTGATGGCAGGCACTCTAAATAGAGATTTGGTTTGTTTATTTTGTAAATAAGCAGAAATTGCTGTGAGATGTATTTTAATGGATGAAAAAGCTAAATTTGCTTTTTGTAGGTGGAGTAAATAACCTACAATGTCTTGCATGGTTGCGTCTAAGGGTGTTATGTGTTTTGCTTGGCAGTAGAATACAAATCTTTTCCATTAGTTTGCATAACACTGCCTGGTGGTAGGTTTTCTTGCCTGCTTAATCACTTCCATACATTCTGGTGGAAGATTAAGATATCCAAACTCTAAGATTTCAGGAGCCAGATTGCCAGATTGAGCATTGCTGGATTGGGATGTCTGATCTGTTGTTTGTTTTGTGTCAACAGGTCCGGTCTGTTTGGGAGTTTGATGTGTGGTACTACTGACAGGTCTAGCAATGTGGTGTACTATGGTTGACGTGCCCACGTTGATGCTATAAGTATGAGTTTGAGTTTGTTTTGACGCAGTTTGTTGACCAGAAATGGAATGAGCGGGAGAGGGGGAAAAGCGTAAGCAAATATCCCTGACCTGTTGATCCATAGAGCATTGCCCTTGGATTGAGGGTGTGGGTACCTGGGCACGAAGTTTTGGCATTTTGCGTTGTGGTTGGTGGCGAACAGATCTATGTCTGGTGTCCCCCACTGACGAAAGTATTTGTGAAGTACTTGGGGGTGAATTTCCCACTCGTGGGTTTGTTGGTGATCTCGACTGAGGTCGTCTGCTAATTGATTGTGAATTCCTGGAATGTACTGAGCTACCAGGTGTATGCTGTTGTGAATTGCCCAATGCCAAATGTTTTGTGCTAGAAGACAAAGGCCCATATTTATACTTTTTGACGCAAAACTGCGCCGGCGCAGTTTTGCGTCAAAAATATTACCGCCGGCTAACGCAATTTTGGTGCGCCGTGCAGGCGTCATATTTATACTTTGACGCACGGCAGTGCAAACAACAGGCGGGAGTCATTATTTTTGACGCACAACGCGGCGTCAAGTCGTAAAGGAAAACGACGTTAACGCGGCGGAAATGATTGTGGGTCGATTTACGACACCGCAAACCGGATATGCGCCGTTTGTTTTGACGCAATAGCGTCAAAAAACACAGCAAACACAGCCATTTCACCAGAGGAGAGCCAAAATGGATCCCAGATGCCACTACAGACCCCAGGAAGATGACAGCAGACCAGGAACCAGCCAGGAGGACCCACACAAGAACCAGGACACTTTTAAGAAGAAAAGAAAGTGTCGCTTCAGTGCAGAGGAGCAGGAAATCCTGGTTAAAGAGGTGACGGAACACCAGCACCAACTGTTTGTCACATCAAAGTTTCCAATCAGTAGGAGAGAGGCTATATGGCAACAAATTGTCGACAAGATTAACAGTGTGGCTGAAGTACGCAGAACAGTCATCGAGTGCAAAAAACGCTGGCATGACTGCAAACGCAGGACCAAGGAAAAGATGGCCAGGAACAGGAAGGCAGCACTGCAGACTGGAGGGGGGAGTCCAGCACACCAGGAGGCCCTGGACCACATGGAGGAGATGGTCGCAGCCGTCATCCCTGAGGAGATCGTCACAGGGATTCAAGGACAGGACAGCGCAGACTACCAGGACACAACGCACATGCAGGGTAAGTTGCATGGGGAATTAAAATGCAATAATGTAAACTGTTAACGGGGGGATACCGACCACTAAATGCATGGAAGTCATCTAATACATGGAGTGGCATGGGTAAAGGGGCACAGCAGGGGGGCATGGCCCGTTCTGAGAAGACCTGGGGCACACCATTACACAACACCAACAACAGTCCCATGGGGGCATGCTGTCATGCCAATGATGGAGCAAAGGGAAAGCCACGACAGGAGGGAAAGCCACAACGTCACACTGACATCCCTCCACACGTCAGCCACCATACCCCCTACATTAACTAGGGCCCTGTTAACAACCTCTATCCATACTGACAACTGGAATGTAACTGCGACAACAGTTGCCACTACCACCTCTGCTCTGTGTGCAGCTCAAGTAGCCAATGGCAGTAACCTCCCCATGGATCATACACACCTAAATTAGGGGGTGAGGATGACAACTGCAACAATCTCCTGAAACAAGACAAAGGCCCCAGTACACTCAAATGTCAATGCCCATAGTTGTCACAAACATCAGCCAAAGTAAACAACAATAGGAGCGACACAGCACTAAGGACACACCCATGCTGCATATGTCAGGGTCCATCCTGTGTCTGGGTAACAAGGCAACATCACAAATGTCATACTGTTCAGACAACAGCATTGAGGAGGGGACACATGTAACTGGTCACTGAAATACACCTGCACAGTCAGAGGACGAAATAGGACACTGATACGACTATCAGGGCAATCCAATGTAACACACATTACCCATCATCAGCAGGACCCATTAACAATGTCAACATCCATATCGGATCATAACATTGCCATGCAAAGGATATGCCGCATGTCAATTACATTTAAGTCGATGTGAACGATCAGGGTTTGGGGCATAGTTAAGTGTGCTGCCAGGGCCATCAGAACACCCACAGCCAGTGAAAGGTCTCACCATGAGAATGGATATACACGGAGGGTCGAGTAGGACAAGAAGGTGGCAATTCTCGATTTGACATAAAGCAACACCTAGAGGCGATGAGGCTGACAAGTCTGATAACTCAATAACATACATGTGACACACAGGTGGGCCATAGGCCTGAAACAATGCCCATCTGAAGGACTGCAGATATTAACACAAAACAAGATCACAAAGTGAATTAATCAAAAGGCAGGCACGTCACATCAAAATTGCCACAACACAGACACACTAATTGTACCCTGTTTCATTGCAGAGGAAGATGGATCTCCTGCCGATATGCCTGTCCCAGATTTCCCTGATGACATGGATGACGAGCCGATAAACATTCCCCAGGAGACTATCCAAAAGGTCCTTGAAACCCTCCAGACCCCACCTTCAGTCACAAGGCGGAGCACAGAACAAGCAGCCATCGCAGAGGATCCACCCACCACCCCAATTGTAAGACCTGCCAGCTCCAATACAGCTGAGGACTCAGACGACACTGGCACCAGCTTTGAGAGAACTGTAGTTGGAGTACAGCGGGAGCTGGCCAAGGAGGTGCGGGTGGGGATGCAAAATATGGCAGCCAGCCTTGAGGGGATGCGTTCGTGCATGATGTCATCTGCAAATCAGGCAGCAGTTATGCAAGCCCTAACATCTATCTTGCAGGAACTGCAGAAAACCCAGAAGGAAATCAGCACAGCTGTAACACAGTTGACCCAACACTTACAACAGCAATCCTGTCAACGCGTGCACGAATGCTACATTGAACCCCTCAGGGCCGACCTGGCTGCCTACCATCGTGATGTGGCTGCTATTCTCAAGAACCAGCAGGCCCTCCTTGCAGCAGTACTGCCCTTAAGACCTTCACAGGGAGCAGCCACCGGGATGTCTGACTCCACGTCTTCCAACACTGAGGTGTGTGTTGCCCCTTCACAACCAACAACAACAAGGACAAAGCAGGCAACACACACATCAGAAGAAGAAGACATGGAACAGATCACATTCACAAGGAAAATGACCCGGAAGCACTAGTCCCTGCCACATGGCCAACTATTACCAAAGTCCTGCGCTTTGTAACTTGCCAGTCTTGCAACAACTGTACTCAAGCACTTTTCTGCTAACCACTGTATAACTTGTCACCCAGCCCAGTGATTGTCTCTCTCCTACTCATTGGCTAAGTCTGTCCCTCTGCACTGTCTGAAACAGCAACCCCAGCATGACAAAAGCATTTTGTTGGATCACACTGGAAGATATCACTATAATGGACTCACAATCATGGACAATGTACACATAGCACTACAGCACTTTTCAATAAATAGCACTTACACAACAAATTTGTCTCTGGGTAATGTGACATATCAACTGCGCAGTAGAAAATTGAAATGTCCCTACTGTCAAATAGCGCAGCTTGTCAATACAACTGTCCAGATATTATGTAGTTAGAGAAATCTGCACAGTGACCATGATTGC
This sequence comes from Pleurodeles waltl, assembly GCF_031143425.1. Taxonomy (NCBI): domain Eukaryota; kingdom Metazoa; phylum Chordata; class Amphibia; order Caudata; family Salamandridae; genus Pleurodeles; species Pleurodeles waltl. The sequence goes on along the minus strand of NC_090443.1, from coordinate 1,019,220,681 downwards.
ATCATACTCTGCCCATCCTGAGGGAATATTCTGATGAAGTGAGAAACCATACACCACCATGCTGTGTTGGACAGAAGAATGCTTCCTCAGGGGATAACTAAGTCATCAAATAGTGCCCGCTAAATGTTGTCAACATGCAAAAATAACACAATAAACATGCCAAACTAATCTAAGTAAATACAAAAAGAAAGTGCACAAATGAAGGTGTCTGAGTTAACATACAAATAGGTAATCATGCCAAACTGTGTCACAAATGATGTATGAGGGTCATGAAGACAAGAATACAAGATTGCCAATGAGAACTCATCTTATAAGGGTGTGCATGATCATCACACTGGAGTCAGACCTAAAACTGTTTCCCCAATATCAAGTCTGGAAGCACTGTTAGTGACTTTGAAAACACGCTTATCAACAGAAACACATTGTCATCCATATTAACTGTGATTGGTGGTGGCAACAAAGGGTAGACATTTTGCAAGGTAACTCTGGGTTACCTGCCAATCGTACAGCTCAGTTGGGATTTGTTTGTAGCATTGGACACAGATGTTATAGTACAAAAGAGATGTACACGGAATCCAAACCCACGATCAAGTACCATTCAACACATACTATTAAGGGGTAACCAAATATTTATTAAAAGCTAACCATAGATGAGGAAACTGAGGGAAAAACTTACCTACCCTAATCTACCCTGACTACTCATTACCCACAACTGTCCCTAACTAACCTAAGCTAGACTTACTTATCACATGTAACAAAACGTTCTACACATCTACCCCCAACCACCTTATGAGATGGGACACATTGAGGACAACACATACTAACCTAAACACATACTATACTATCCTAAACAAATATATATATTTTTTGTAAAAAAAAAAAATTATGTTTTTGCTTTTTTTTTAATTTTATTTTTTACACACAAGAACCCCAACATAGCCAACACATGTACCCACCCACACATGTAATAAGTCACAAAAAGAAAAAAGCAGGACTCCCTACCTCCCACCCACTAACACTGACTAAACTAACAGCCTATACTAACCTAACACTAAGCCCCCTAAGCCCACTAACTATAAGAACAAGGAAAGAGGAGGGAGGGGAGGGTATCATGTCCATCGAATCAACAGTCTAGAGGTTGGCCCTCCGGAGGGTCCTCTTTATATCCTTGACCCGCCGTTTAATGTGGCACACGTGCCGGCTCAGGTGGCTCACCTTGCGCAGCACTTTGTCCATCTTGTTTTCAAGTGTATTGAAGGCTGCAGGGTCAACAGATGGAGCAGTGGCAGTCTGGGTACTGGTGGAGGAGGTCTGTGTGGGCTCTCCTGCACCGGTGGCAATGCTGGGGCCAGGAAGTCCAGCAGATGTAGATTCAACAGAGGCAGCTGTGGGTGGGGCCACCTGGCTCTCATTGGTGGTTGTTTCTGTGGTGGCTGTGGTGGGCACAGGAGGCCCACCCTGTGGGAAGGCTCGCCATGCCCCGGAGGCACGTTCATGGCGATATCGCCGGGCCATCCTCCGGAACCCCGACTCCACCAGCAGGATGTGCTGGTATCGCATGGCCCGACGCTGAAATTCACGGACCTGGTCTGGAGTCATTTTAGCTGCTGTGAAGACAAATGCAGATATGCCACATTAGTAACTGCATTGTGTAAAACAGCACAGCAAGTTAATCAGACATTACATCTACTGTACTTCTAACAGCTCATATTACGATACAGAGCATCGAATGTCCCTGAAGAAGTACATGGCAGGTCAGACAACAAAGGTCACATCACACAAAGCACATTCATAACCCACAAGAAGGGTAGCAACTGGCCTTGACTTGCAATCTGAGTTCTGACAGTTAACATCTAAGAATCCTGCTGCATATCCTCCACCAAGAGCTGGGCTACAAATGTCAGTGTACGGGAAGCAAAACTAAAGCCACATGGTCTGCAAGTTGTAACTGGACTTTCCAGTATGGTACCAAGTGCCAAACCTGAGTGTGTATATTAGTATGCAACCAAACCGTCACTTATTCACAGGTATGTGTAACATACTGGTAGCATCAGTACTAGGTACCCCATTCACAAACCCATGGCCGTGTTTGAGGGGGGGCGGTGGATACACAACTATAATTTGCCAACAACATGTACACAGAGGAGTGTATAGGCTAATCCACACATGTTTGTCTCTACAGACACACCACAGGTAAGGTATATCTACAAGTTGGAGTCAGCAAACCCTCGAGCACTCATAGGGTCAGACATGTCAGGAAAATCAGAACTTAGTACACAACATATACTTCCAGTGAGGCCTGACTTACATCAGACACAGAGTTGCTAGAACACCCATGATCATGAATTGCATGCACACCTAGGCCATTGCACTCAGGTTCCACAGACTTGATACACTAAATGTGGAAGTACATGCTGCTAGGAGGTTCTACCTACTGTTTCAAACTTACGTAGGTAAATAGGGAAGCAGATGTCTATTGGGAAGCTATTAGCTCAACCAATCTTAGAGAATGTGGGTCTGACAGGCTGACTAAATAGGGGCTGACTTCCATTTCGACTCTTGGTGATACAAGTGTCAGAGACATGACTATCCCCTTTACTCACAGTGGGGCCTACAGGGATGTCCTACAATCCCTACATGATACCATTGGATACGCATTGGCTAACTCAAAACATGTGAGAACTGCATTCCCACTCATGGAACAAGTGAAAAACTTGCCCACAGCATCACACCTTGCTATGCGTCCAACTCACACGAGTCCATAACCAGCAAACACAACACATAACAGACATATCAACACTTACTGTAGTGGTCGGGGTCCTCAAATGTCGCCACCTCTCCCACAGTGTAGGGCGCCGGTCCACCTGTAAGGTATGGAAGGAAGAAATGTGCTCAAAATCTGTGCACAGTGCAACATTTTCAGTATCATTTACAATGTGTAGGCTGAATAAGGAAATGGCAGCCATTCAGACATGATGGTACTGCATCTGATATTTCACGGCCAACTTGTACATAGCATGGGTTTCCTGTGACAGTTACACACATATCTGCACACATACATTGGCCCTAACTATCATGTGGTTGCAAACTTGCACCATAGTTGGTGAGCACTAAAAAGTATGCAGTGTAATCGTCTCATCATGTGCATCCAAGAGAAATATCCAACGCCTGGTTACTTGAGGACTGCATTACCAGTCAAACATGCCTTGTGGCCATGACACATTTAGTGCACATAGGCCCAATGTACAGAGGGAGGGGCAGGGACTCCTGTAAGCCATCCTGTTGTTACAGTATAGTCAATTGATGTGGCCCAGCTATGGTGATTTGCACCAACCATGGAGATGTAAAGCCATGTGCATACACTTGGACTGCCATCCATATTTGGATTGTGGCTCAACCGATTCCAACAAACATCTTAAGATGTTAGCTGAGGGCACCTTGCACCTTTTCACAATGTTTTCAAATCATGAACTGACATGTATCCAAAAAGATCAAGAAACACAATAATCCCACACATTCATAGTACTTCCGTGAACGCTTTCCTTCCACACTCACCAGACTAACATGAGACCAATGTCTGAGCCACTTTGCTATTATAAATTGTCGAGAAGGCAGCACACATTTTCAGCATCATGTAGTGATTCTAAAGTCAGTCGAGCAATTGCGTCAACATAGTTGGCCTAAATGTTGGTACATCTGTACTTCTCTGTCAATAATACCCTATATAGACATGATTGGCTCCTATTTTGTTAGCTGTGCTGACAAAAAGGCTGCACCAATTTCCTTCATGGTTAAGTTACCTGTAAGTTTGCTGAGCACGTGCTACCTAACAGCTAGCAATTGTGATCCTTGCCATAGTGCATCAATGATCCCCTTATATTTCCCCAAAATTACACACAGACATCAAGTTAGCTGGCAGACATTGCACTAATCCACTGATGTCACGACAGAGCATTTAAATGTGCACAATAACAATAGTCGTACTCACCAACAGTGCCACCAATCATGATTCCCAGGTGGTCCAAGAGATCTTGCTCCCTGGTGATGAGGTCAGCCCACCGGTGCTTCAGCTGGTGGTCACTCCTCTGGCTGGCATACACACGCTGCAGGTGATGCAACACCTTTCCCCACCGGATTCTGCGCGCCTCTGTTGGGTACCCCTGTATGACCCTTTCTCGATCATGAGCGGCAAGAAATGTGTCACCAGCCAGATGAAGCCCCCCAACTCCTCTTCCCCCATCCTGCCAAGACGTGGCCTACCAGACATACTTATAATTGAAGAGAAGGAATAGGGGTAAAAGAAATAGAAAGGGGAAATGGGTGAAAGTAGGGGTAAAAAGACAGAAAAAAAGTAAACCTAAACACTAAAAGAGCCCAACTATCCCCAAACTAACACTACCCACAACAGACTCCCACAAACAAGAAATACACAAGATAAATGGACAAATGTAGACAAAACACAGTACTATAGTATACACAAACAAAATGTATTTCACAAAAGGACTTTACAGATAGCACACAGGACAAATACAGCACAAAATCTCTGGACAACACTCTCTACACAGCCACACAGTCTAGAAGGATCATAGACTGCAAAGTGAAAGTGAAAGTACACCCACTGTACATGATCTGTAAACAGGATATCCTATTACATCACTTCCTGTATGACAAGTCCCGCCTGTTTCGCGTTATGCATCATTTTTTGTTGCACAAAACTGTATTTGTGTCTTTTTTTTTGACGCACAGACATGAATAAGAACCCGCATCCACATAATGATACATGGACTGTACAAATATCTGGATGCGTGCTAAATTTCACTCCTGTGTGTCAAAAAAAATGATGCAAATACAGTTTTGGTAAACAAAAAATGACGCACACCGCTAGGGACGTTAAAATTACAGTGCATTAACTGGTTTGGGGCATTTTTACTTCTTTTTTGGTTATTTTACATTTGTAACACATCAGAGATTGGCTAATTGAAGACAGTATGGTGTTGATGGTGTATGTTCACATATGTGACATCATACTGCTGCTGAACATCATCCACTACACCCTTCACAGTATGTTTACAGTTGGCTGACGTTATAGATGGTCATAAGTGTGGCCTACATATATGTGTGGCACAAATTGTGCATGTTTGCCATAAGGAGAGGATAGCAATGTGACGCACATATGTACAATACCTAATTGCCTTTGGCTCAAAGTGTGTGCTTTGACAACTAATTTGTTGGTTGACCAAGTGTGTGTGTACATCACATAAAGCATTATTGTACATTTGGTTGTATGAATGTGACGTCCATGTGTCCAACCCTTAGATGCAAGTAAAAATTGGAATGAGCAAGGGCATGTATTAGTCATACATGTAACAACACCCGCAAAGTATACTTCCAGGTTTTAGGGTCACGTAGACACCACATGTGACATAGCATGCACCAGATGGATGGCAGACGCATGTTCATGTCAAAGGTCCACAATTTCTACATCCTATGTCCTAGAGTATTGGTAACAGCTTCCTAGGCACTAGTTGATTAATCCCACAGTGAGTCATACACATGTATTGAGGAAGTGGGTACCATGTTGTTTGCACAGACAGACAAGGGTCAATCTCATATGTATGATGACACCACAGTTGAGGCCATAGAAGTAAGCCCCAACTATCAAGTGGCTGTGGTGGACCAGCATACAAGACAGCACGTGTCCACATATTTCCAGTGATCAATTGCACATAGGTGTCTTGTTCATGTGTGTGGTCCAATGATGATCCTGTAGATTTTTTGGGATGTAATTTGTCACAGTTCGGACCAGGACTCATCATGAGTCAGTGGCAGCTATTCCTGTAACTACTGAGTATCCTTTGATGATCAATGTGAGTAAAGTAGATGTGGACATGTGAACCAACATGTGGATGGTCCCACCCTGTCACTAAAGACGTGTAATGAGACAGTCAACAGGCCAACCTTGGTGTGCTGAGTGAGATAATGTCTCAATTGTCATGTTCCGGCAGGTGTCATTACAACATTTGTACACAGGTTGGCCTCTGCACTTCCCACTGCATCTGGGAACATCATAGCCTCTGTGCTGTTTATTCTCGCAGCTATTCACCACACACGGCCCATCACTATGTTGTGCGCACTGTGATTTTGTGTGTGAACTGTCATGGTTCTGACATTTGTGTATTAGTCATGTACATTATCAGAGGTTGCTGGTTGTGCTGAAAGCCCCGTACCCAATCCCTGCCTATGACCCTGGGACACTGTCACACTTTGTCATTCATGCATAAATGCAACCCAGACAAGGGATGGGCCATGAATTTTGCATTTCCAAGAGGATTTAACTCAAATGGTACAGTTAAAAGGCAGATGATGCTATACAATGTATTTGTGTATGCTTGGCAGAAGCCCATGCCCAATGCCCCCTGATGAATGGCAGGTTTGCTAACGCAAGTGTGGTACATATGTAGACACAGGGATACTTTAGTGTGACGCACAGACAGTTGCCAGTCAGGCTGACAGAATGCAAGATGATTCAGGAGCCAACTACTGGACAAGTAACATACTCAGTGGTCTGACTGAGACTGTTTGGAGGACAAACTAGACAGTTGACATGTCAATCTGTGTACGTCCTGTGTTTTTGAAAGTGACAAATGAACCCAAGGGCTGTGTTACACGGCTTAATTACTATCAATGGTTGACGGTGTATTTGACATAATAGCAACTCCTATGCTGTTCCAGGCATCATCAGGGGCAGTGCTTTTTGTAATGGGTGGTGTGCATGGAGGTGATCACAGGTGTGGGCTGCATCTGTTTCTCACCAGTCCTGTAGGTGAGACTTGCATTCTAAGGGCCAACAGACATTTTCACAAGGGGAAGCAATCTACATATGCTAACAGGGCTTTGAAACTAGAAGACAGTGTATAAATTGACCTGACGTCCGTGCAGTCAGATGTTCTTTGACAATGGCATACCTTAGGAAAGGGCGTAGCACACTGGTTTGCTAATGTTGGTCTGTGTTTGTAGAGGAGGTATTATCAGGGTACACATCTTAGTATTCCAGGGACCTCTTCCGACATCTGGGTTGTGACCAGGTGCCTGGGTGTGTCAGGAGTTAGGAAAGGGGCTGACATGTGCATGGAATGTCATGTGCGCAATGCATGTCATATGTGTGGCACTTGTGCTGTCTATGTTCTGCTTCTATGGAACTCTAGTCACAGATATTCCTTGCAAATATTGGATGCAGTTGGACTAACTGCTGTCAAGGGTCTTGTCAGACATTCCTGTTAGTGATGCCAAAGCACATTGACATCTTCATGTATGAGGCTTGTTTTCCCCTTATTGAGTGATGGTGTCATAGTCGTGTGCCATATGCTGCGCTGGACTTTGCTTTCAACATGTATGTGTGAAATAGTTGTGGTCCTCTGCTATAGGCCTTCAAAGGAGATATGTACATGATATATGTCATTAAGAGTGTGTGTGTATGTGACCATTGTATGTTAGGCATCACATAAGCTCTGGGATGTTCCGTGTCCTACTCAGTATCTCAGCAATGCTCCATGAGGCAACACTCTTATTCTGATAAGTAGAGATGAAGGTGTGTAAAAAGGAATAGTCAGACCATGATATGGTGATTATAATAGGTGTTTATTTAAATTGGTTAACTAAAGTGGTGAAGGTGATCATATTCAGAAGAAATTATTTACAATCTGTTGCCGCCTGCGTATACCAGCAGCTGTGTTCTGTAGTTCCCCCTCCTGTTGTAGGCCAGCATCCTCCTCTTCCTCCTCTTCAGGCATGTGTGGCTCTGGTTCCAGGAGGGGAATGTTTCTTCTGATGCAAATGTTGTGAAATATTGCACATGTGAGGATGATCCTACAGACCATCTCGGGGGAATATAGGAGGCTACCACCAGTGATGTCGAGGCAGCGGAACCTTGACTTGAGGATACCGAAGGTCCGCTCGACAATGCTGCGTGTCCTCCTATGGGCCTCGTTTTATGCACGCTTTGCAGCAGTACTTGGGTTGCCAAATGGTGTCCTAATCCATGGCTGGATGCCATACCCCTGATCAGCTGCAAGAGAAAATGAATGGGATCATGTTGATGTAGATGGCACTATTGAAAAGACCTTTAATGACAGTAGTTGTCTTGTGTTGTCTGTGACTCTTTTGTGTACTAATGTGACATCCTATGCTTGTAGGCTATACCATCTGCATTGTGTTGTTTCCTTGGCTGAACAAGTGTTTGTCTGCTAACCATTTGTCAGCAGTATGTTTCGCGATGTGCAGTACAGTGTGCCCTCCCTAGCATTGTGACTTGTGATACAGGTGTCCGTGTGTCTTCACTGGGGGTGAGATGATAGTTCCATGCACAGTTAAAATTGAAAGTGTTGTTAACACGTTCATATCAAAGTACCCTGGACATCCCATACCTTTAGACTTAGGCAATGTATTATTGTAAAGGTCATTGGGACACTTACAATTTGCAAGGTGACATTTCGGCAACCACACTCATTGACGTCTTCACATTAGGCTGTACAGTAAATTCCGATGTGTGACAGGTTCAATGGTGACCTAAGAAACATGGCTAGCGACGTCACAACCTCAGTGTGTTCCTGTTCACATGTTGCTGTTGTGGTGTATGTGTTGTGTGTCCTAGAAGGTTGGTGTGCAGTGTGTATATAAGTAGGTTTTTGTACTTACCAACAAGTAGTCCATTGCCATACCGTCCATCCTGAGAGTGTTCATTGATGGTGCAGTGACGGAAGATGAAGGAGTCATGTACACTCCCAGGATATTTAGCCACGATGTTGGTGATCAATCCTTGGTGATCGACAATGGCCTGCACATTGATGGAATGTGTGTGCTTCCTGTTGCGGTAGAGGTGTTCAGTTGCAGCAGGTGGCACAAGGCGTACATGTGTGCAGTTGATTGCACCAAAGACGTGTGGGAAGCCACTGATTGCGTAGAACCCCTGTTTAGTTTCCAGCTGCTTCTGCAGTGTGTTAGGGAAGCAGATGTGGTGGGGTGTCAGTCGAATGATGGCGTCCAGTACTTTGGGCAAAAAGGCGGAGAATGATGTGAGAAAGTAGCCTCTTTCTAGCCTTGTTACCCCCACTTTTGGCCTGTTTGTGAGTGTATGTCAGGGTGTTTTCACTGTCTCACTGGGATCCTGCTAGCCAGGGCCCAGTGCTCATAGTGAAAACCCTATGTTTTCAGTATGTTTGTTATGTGTCACTGGGACCCTGCTAGTCAGGACCCCAGTGCTCATAAGTTTGTGGCCTATATGTATGTGTTCCCTGTGTGGTGCCTAACTGTCTCACTGAGGCTCTGCTAACCAGAACCTCAGTGGTTATGCTCTCTCATTTCTTTCCAAAATTGTCACTAACAGGCTAGTGACCAATTTTACCAATTTACATTGGCTTACTGGAACACCCATATAATTCCCTAGTATATGGTACTAAGGTACCCAGGGTATTGGGGTTCCAGGAGATCCCTATGGGCTGCAGCATTTCTTTTGCCACCCATAGGGAGCTCTGACAATTCTTACACAGGCCTGCCACTGCAGCCTGAGTGAAATAACGTCCACGTTATTTCACAGCCATTTTACACTGCACTTAAGTAACTTATAAGTCACCTATATGTCTAACCTTTACCTGGTAAAGGTTAGGTGCAAAGTTACTAAGTGTGAGGGCACCCTGGCACTAGCCAAGGTGCCCCCACATTGTTCAGAGCCAACTCCCTGAACTTTGTGAGTGCGGGGACACCATTACACGCGTGCACTACATATAGGTCACTACCTATATGTAACTTCACAATGGTAACTCCGAATATGGCCATGTAACATGTCTAAGATCATGGAATTGCCCCCTCTATGCCATCCTGGCATTGTTGGCACAATTCGATGATCCCAGTGGTCTGTAGCACAGACCCTGGTACTGCCAAACTGCCTTTCCTGGGGTTTCACTGCAGCTGCTGCTGCTGCCAACCCCTCAGACAGGTTTCTGCCCCCCTGGGGTCAAGCCAGGCTTGTTCCAGGATGGCAGAACAAAGGACTTCCTCTGAGAGAGGGTGTTACACCCTCTCCCTTTGGAAAATGGTGTGAAGGCAGGGGAGGAGTAGCCTCCCCCAGCCTCTGGAAATGCTTTCTTGGGCACAGATGTGCCCAATTCTGCATAAGCCAGTCTACACCGGTTCAGGGACCCCTTAGCCCCTGCTCTGGCGTGAAACTGGACAAAGGAAAGGGGAGTGACCACTCCCCTGACCTGCACCTCCCCTGGGAGGTGTCCAGAGCTCCTCCAGTGTGCTCCAGACCTCTGCCATCTTGGAAACAGAGGTGCTGCTGGCACACTGGACTGCTCTGAGTGGCCAGTGCCACCAGGTGACGTCAGAGACTCCTTCTGATAGGCTCCTTCAGGTGTTAGTAGCCTATCCTCTCTCCTAGGTAGCCAAACCCTCTTTTCTGGGTATTTAGGGTCTCTGTCTCTGGGGAAACTTTAGATAACGAATGCAAGAGCTCATCAGAGTTCCTCTGCATCTCTCTCTTCACCTTCTGATAAGGAATCGACTGCTGACCGCGCTGGAAGCGTGCAAAACTGCAACAAAGTAGCTAAGACGACTACTGCAACTCTGTAACGCTGATCCTGCCGCCTTCTCGACTGTTTTCCTGCTTGTGCATGCTGTGGGGGTAGTCTGCCTCCTCTCTGCACCAGAAGCTCCGAAGAAATCTCCCGTGGGTCGACGGAATCTTCCCCCTGCAACCGCAGGCACCAAAAAGCTGCATTACCGGTCCCTTGGGTCTCCTCTCAGCACGACGAGCGAGGTCCCTCGAATCCAGCAACTCTGTCCAAGTGACTCCCACAGTCCAGTGACTCTTCAGTCCAAGTTTGGTGGAGGTAAGTCCTTGCCTCACCTCGCTAGACTGCATTGCTGGGAACTGCGACTTTTGCAGCTACTCCGGCCCCTGTGCACTTCCGGCGGAAATCCTTCGTGCACCGCCAAGCCTGGGTCCACGGCACTCTAACCTGCATTGCACGACTTTCTAAGTTGGTCTCTGGCGACGTGGGACTCCTTTGTGCAACTTCGGCGAGCACCATTTCACGCATCCTTGTAGTGCCTGTTTCTGGCACTTCTCCGGGTGCTACCTGCTGCTGAGAGGGCTCCTTGTCTTGCTCGACGTCCCCTCTCTCTCCTGGTCCAATTTGCGACCTCCTGGTCCCTCCTGGGCCGCAGCAGCTTCCAAAAACGCTAACCTCACGATTTGCAGCTAGCAAGGCTTTTTGGCGTTCTTTCGGCGGGAAAACACTTTTGCACGACTTTCCACGGCGAGAGGGATCCGTCCACCAAAGGGGAAGTCTCTAGCCCTTTTCGTTTCTGCAGAAACCGCAGCTTCTTCTGTCCAGTAGAAGCTTCTTTGCACCCACAGCTGGCATTTCCTGGGCATTGGCCCATCTCCGACTTGCTTGTGACTTTTGGACTTGGTCCCCTTGTTCCACAGGTACCCTAGATTGGAAATCCACAGTTGTTGCATTGTTGGTTGGTGTCTTTCCTGCATTATTCCTCTATCACGACTTCTTTGTCTTTTGGGGAACTTTAGTGCACTTTGCACTCACTTTTCAGGGTCTTGGGGAGGGCTAATTTTCTAACTCTCACTATTTTCTAATAGTCCCAGCGACCCTCTACAAGGTCACATAGGTTTGGGGTCCATTCGTGGTTCGCATTCCACTTTTGTAGTATATGGTTTGTGTTGCCCCTATCCCTATGTGTTCCCATTGCATCCTATTGTAACTATACATTGTTTGCACTGTTTTCTAAGACTATGCTGCATATTTTTGGTATTGTGTACATATAACTTGTGTATAATTGCTATCCTCATACTGAGGGTACTCACTGAGATACTTTGGCATATTGTCATAAAAATAAAGTACCTTTATTTTTTGTATATCTGTGTATTGTGTTTTCTTATGATATTGTGCAAGGGACACTTGTGGTACTGTAGTAGCTTCACACGTCTCCTAGTTCAGCCTAAGCTGCTCTGCTAAGCTACCATTATCTATCAGCCTAAGCTGCTAGACACCCTATACACTAATAAGGGATAACTGGGCCTGGTGCAAGGTGCAAGTACCCCTTGGTACTCACTACAAGCCAGTCCAGCCTCCTACAAATGATGGTTGTGATATTCCGCCAACCAGGGCACCAATTGTTTGAAAAGAGCCACTTGCCAGCATGTGAAGTACGGCAAGCAGCTTTGTTTCTGTTGGGATGGTGCGGGGTGTCAGCAAAGTGGGGGCCAACTGCTGTTCAATGTTTCGCAGCAGCTGCTGAATGGCCTGCCAGTTCAACCGGTACCTCTGTATGATGTTGTGTTCCCTGAGGCCCTGAAGGGTTGTTCTTGGGCGGAATATCCTCTCCTGCCTTCTGCGCTGCCTTTGGGGTCCCTGCTGGTGTTGTTGTAGCTGCTGTTGTTGCTGATGGGCTCTGCGTCTGCGTGCATGCTGGATTAGAATCACCTCCATGGCTCCCTGTTGCTGCTCTGCTGTTTGTTCTGTGTGTTCTGATTAAATACAGGTGTGTTTGCCCCATTTTAACACCTGCCCTGACCCAGGTGTTAATTTTTGACGCAAATTGGGCTGTGCGTCATTTTCTGGCTCCGCCTCCCGGCCGTGCGTCATTTTTGCCCAAAAACATAAATACGACGCACGGTCCTTTAAGCCATTTTTTGGACGGGAACACCTACCTTGCATATAATCAACGCAAGGCGGGTTGCCACATCCCAAAAATGACGCACACAACGGAATTTTGTCATCCGCGGGCTCGGGCGTCAAAGTTTAAATACGGGGCAACGTTTGCGCTGATTGTGCGTCAAAAATTTTGACGTACAATCGGCGCAGACGGAGTATAAATATGCCCCAAAGTTGAGACGAGTGGGTTCCTCCCTGTTTGTTTAGGTAGTACATTGTTGTCATATTGTCTGTTCTGACAAGAATGTGTTTGTGAACAAGAAGAGGTTGAAAGGCTCTTTGTGCTAGGGATACTGCTAGCAGTTCTAAGTGATTTATGTGAAGTTGTTTGTGTTTGTTGTCCCATTGTCCCTGAATGTTGTGATTGTTGAGGTGTGCTCCCCATCCAATCATTGATGGATCTGTTGTAAGAATGGCGTGAAGCACAGGGTCTTGAAATGGCCGCCCTTTGTTTAAATTTGTGGGATTCCACCACTGAAGCGAAATGTGTGTTTGGCGGACTATCAACACTAGATCTTGGAGATGACCATGTGCCTGCGACCATTGTTTTGCAAGGCACTTTTGTAAGGGCCAATGGCGATGCATGATGGCATCATACCCAGCAGTTTCATGACAAAGCGGACAGTGTACTGTTGGTTTGTCTGGATTTTTGGCAATATGGTGTGGAACGATTGCACTCTTTGTGGACTTGGGCTTGCAAGCGCTTTTTGGGTGTTTAATGCGGCACCTAAGTACTGCTGAATTTGTGCTGGTTGTAGGTGTGATTTTTGGTAATTTATTGAGAACCCTAGTGTGTGCAGGGTGTTTATTACATAACATGTGTGATGTTTGCACTGTTTTTGTGTGCTGGCTTTTATTAGCCAGTCGTTGAGATATGGGAAGACATGTATATGTTGTCTCCTTATGTATGTTGCGACTACAGCAAGGCATTTTGTAAATACTCTGGGAGCTGTTGTTATCCCAAAAGGTAACACTTTGAACTGGTAATGTTTTCCCTGTATTACAAATCTGAGATATTTTCTGTGAGCTGGATGGATGGGTATGTGAAAATACGCATCTTTTAGATTCAGTGTTGCCATTAATTCTTGTTGTAGCAGTGGGACTACATCTTGTAACGTTACCATGTGAAAGTGTTCTGATCGGATGTAGAGATTGAGAGTCCTGAGATCTAATATTGGTCTTAATGTTTTGTCTTTTTTGGGAATGAGAAAGTACAGAGAGTAAACCCCTGTTCCTTTTTGATGATGTGGCACAAGTTCTATGGCTTGTTTGAGTAATAGTGCCTGTACTTCTGTTTGCAACATTGAAATGTGTTGAGATGGAAGTTTGTGCGCTTTTGGGGGAATGTCTGGAGGAGTTTGTGTGAACTCTATGCAGTAACCATGTTGGATAATGGATAATACCCAATTGTCTGTTGTGATGGGTAACCAGTGGGCGTGGAACTTTTGCAGTCTTCCTCCCACAGAGGAAGTGTGGTGAGGGAAGGTAGTGGTAAAGTCACTGTTTGGTATTAGTGGGTTGTTTTGATGATTGGTATTTTCCTCTAGATCTGGGGAACTGTCCTCTGTAGGTCGCCCGAAACCCCCCTCTCTGGTATTGCGTCTGGTAAGAGGGTTTGGCTTGTGAGGTAGATGGCTCGGATGGTTGGGGTCTGAAGCCTCCCCTATATTGAGGCTTTCGAAATGAGCCTCTGTATTGGGATGAATAAAGCGCACCCATAGCTTTGGCAGTGTTGACATCTTTTTTCATTTTGTCGATGGCTGTGTCTACTTGTGTGCCGAATAATTGTTGTTGATTAAAAGGCATGTTGAGGACAGCCTGCTGGATTTCAGGTTTTAATCCTGATGACCTAAGCCATGCATGTCGCCTAATGGTGACAGCCGTATTATTAGTTCTTGCAGCTGTGTCTGCGGAGTCTAGCGCCGACCTTATTTGGTTATTTGTGATTGCTTGTCCCTCCTCTACTACCTGCTGGGCTCTCTTCTGTTGGTCCTTGGGGAGATACTGAATAATGTCCTTCATCTCATCCCAGTGAGCTCTGTCATATCTGGCTAGTAGGGCCTGCGAATTGGCTATACACCACTGATTGGCAGCCTGTGACGCCACCCTTTTACCTGTAGCATCAAATTTTTTGCTTTCTTTATCTGGAGGGGGTGCGTCTCCAGAGGACTGTGCATTAGCCCTTTTTCTTGCTGCGCTCACCACTACGGAATCTGGGGGTAGCTGTTGTGTAATAAAAATGGGGTCTGAGGGTGGTGGCTTATATTTCTTCTCTACCCTTGGAGTTATAGCTCTTCCCTTAACTGGTTCCTGGAAGATTTGCTGCGCATGTTTTAGCATGCCAGGAAGCATGGGTAGACTCTGGTATGTGGCGTGAGTGGAGGACAGTGTGTTAAATAAGAAGTCATCCTCCAGAGGTTCGGTGTGCATGGCCACGTTGTGAAATGCCGCTGCCCTGGCTAGAACCTGTGTATGAGGTGCTATCTTCAGGGGGTGATGGCTTTGATGGATAGCACTCTGGACTACTGTCTGAGACTGGATCATCCTAGAGATCCCATGGATCAGTGTCATGTTGTGACTGCATAGTGTGTGATGGAGACTGTGCAGTGGGTGTAGCAGGCGGGGAGACAGTTAGTTGAGGAGAATGAGGAGACTGTTGAGGTGAAAACTGAGGAGGTGGAGATTTTTCTCTTGTTTTTGGCACTTTAGCCGTTGGCTGGTCAGTGTCCAAACGTCCATGGAAGGCCAGTTTCCTCTTTGTTCTCAGAGGAGGTGCTGTGAGGATTTTGCCAGTGTCTTTGTGGATTTGTATCCTGGCCTGTTTCTCATCGAAATCCTCCATTTGTGTCAATTCCTCCTTAAATCTATGGCTTTCTTTCAATTGCTTTGAAAGTCCATGCTCCTCTGTGTAGGTATGCTTTTTCGGCTCCAAAGCTGTTTTTTTCGGCCTCGAAGGGCCTGGAGTACTTGTCGGCCTCGGCTCTTAAAGTGACTTTCGGGGTTTCGACTCGATGGGTCGGTGCCTTATAATTTCGGAGCCTGTGCCTCGGCTCGAGTCCGAAGGCTTTGTTGTTGGTGTGGCCTTTTTCGGTGCCGAAGATTTTGCTTGGTCGCCGGTAGCTTTCTTACGGGTGGAGCCCTGGCCTTCTGGCAGTGGCGTCCCCAAGGCCTTGTATTTGGGCTTGGATTGGGTCGGGGCAAGCGTACTCACATGCTGGCCCACTGTTATTGGTCGGTCGATGTCAGACTCTTGTTCTGAATCGGACCCCCGAACGGAGACGGCGGTGTGGATCATCTCCTCCTCTTCTGCGTCGAGGCGCTCGGTGCTTCTGGACGCCATCTCTAATCTTCGCGCTCTTTGGTCTCTTAGAATCTTTTTCGAGTGGAAGCATCCACAAGCTTCGCAGGTATCCTCTTGATGATCCGGAGATAAACACAGGTTACAAACCAGATGTAGATCCGTGTAGGGATACTTGGCGTGGCACCGAGGGCAGAATCTAAATGGGGTCCGGTCCATGAGGCTTCGACAATACTTTTGGTCGGGCCGACCAGGCCCAAGTTGGGCGCGGGTGCCCCGAAAGGCAAGTAGAGATCTGTATCCGCCAGTACCAAGGTGTCGATGATGGATGATACGCGATCGAAAACAATACTGACGAATTTAGATGGTTTGTAAGAATTTTCCGATTCGAACAACTGGAGTGAAGAGGAACACGCCCGAACCCGATGGCAGAAAGAAAACAATCTAAGATGGAGTCGATGCCCATGCGCAATGGAGCCGAAAAGGAGGAGTCACTCGGTCCTGTGACTCGAAAAGACTTCTTCGAAGAAAAACAACTTTTAACACTCCGAGCCCAACACTAGATGGCAGGACCTGTGCATAGCATGTGTATCTGCAGCTACACATGCCATCGAACACATATTTACATGAGAAAGTACCACAACTGCTACAGGCTTCCGGGGAAGCACTACATGCCACAAACAGATGTACACTGGGTAAGTGACATTTTCTGCTCGATGGCATGTGTAGCTGCAGATACACATGCTTTGCATAGACTGAAAAGCAGTCCCCCTCCTAAAGTAAGGGGTGGCTAGCCTGTAGGAGTTGGAGCAGTTTGAAATTGTGTTTTAAGCACTGCTTGAACAGCATTTGCTTGTTGGCGAGACAACACATCCATACAATAGTGTTTTGTTAATGTGTGTGGTGTAGACGAAGTGGCTGCTTTGCATATGTCTGCTATTGGTATATTTCCTAAAAATGCCATTGGAGCTCCTTTCTTTCTAGTAGAATGTGCTTTAGGAGTTACTAATAGTTGCCTTTTAGCTTTCAGATAGCAAGTTTGAATACACTTCACTATCCATCTGGCTAATCCTTGTTTGGAAATGGGATTACCTTTATGAGGATCTTGAAAAGCCACAAAAAGTTGTTTAGATTTTCTAAAATCTTTTGTTCTGTCTATATTGTACATAGGAGCTCTTCTGAGATCAAGAGTGTGGAGAGCTCTTTCAGCAACTGAATCTGGCTGTGGAAAGAAGACTGGCAATTCCACTGACTCATTGATGTGAAATGGTGAGACCACTTTGGGTAGAAATTTTGGATTTGTCCTAAGTACTATTTTGTGTTTGTGAACTTGGAAGAAGGGTCCTTCTAAAGTGAATGCTTGAATTTCACTTACTCTCCTTAAGGAAGTAATTGCTACCAGGAAAGTAAGTTTCCATGAGAGAAATTGAAGTGCACAATAATACATGGGTTTAAATGGTGGACCCATAAGCCTTGTGAGCACAATGTTAAGATTCCAGACTGGAGCTGGTGGAGCTCTAGGTGGAATAACTCTTTTAAGGCCTTCCATGAAAGCTTTTATGACAGGAATTCTAAACAGAGAGGTATACTGTCTGTTTTGGAGGTAGGCTGATTTTGCTGTTAAATGAATTTTAATAGATGATTATGCAAGATTTGCTTTTTGTAAGTAAAGCAAATAGCATACAATATCTTGTACGGATGCTTTAAGTGGATCGATATTTTTGGGTTGACAGTAACATACAAAACATTTCCATTTAGCTGCATGGCACTGCCTGGTTGTAGGTTTATGTGCTTCCTTTAGAATGTCCATACATTCTGATGGAAGCTGTAAATATCCAAACTCTATGACCTCAGGAGCCAAATCACCAGGTCGAGCATACTGGGATAGGGATGCCTGATTTGACCTTTGTTTTGAGTCAACAAGTGTGGTCTGTTTGGGAGCTTGTGATGTGGTACTACAAATAGATCCAATAGTGTTGTGTACCAGTGTTGAGGTGCCCATGTCGGAGTTATGAGTATCATATTGAGGGAAGTGTGACAGATTTTGTTGACCAGAAATGGAATTAGTGGGAGAGAGGGAAAAGCGTAAGCAAATATCCCTGACCAATTGATCCATAGAGCATTGCCCTTGGATTGAGGGTGTGGGTACCTGGTTGCGAAGTTTGGGCATTTTGCGTTTTCGGTTGTTGCAAAGAGGTCTATGTTTCATGTTCCCCACATGTGAAAGTACTGTTGAATTACTTGTGGTTGAATCTCCCATTCGTGTATTTGTTGCTGTGTCCTGCTTAAGAGGTCCGCTCGTTGGTTGTGTGTCCATGGGATATACACTGCTAATGGTTGAATGTGATTGTGAATTGCCCACTTCCAAATTGCCTGTGCTAGAAGGGACAATTGAGATGAGTGTGCCCCCCCTGTTTCTGCAGATAATATATTGTTGTCATGTTGTCTGTCCTTAGTAACACTGTCTTGTGTGTGATCTGTGGCTGGAATGCTTTGAGTGCTAAGAAGACTGCTAGCAATTCCGAGTGGTTTATGTGGGAAGTCTGCTGAACTGAGTCCCATTCTCCCTGTATTGTAAGATTGTTGAGATGGGCTCCCCAACCTGTCATTGATGCATCTGTAGTGAGTATGGTCTGTGGCACAGGGTCCTGAAATGGCCACCCTTTTGATAAGTTGGTGTGATTCCACCATTGCACAGAGTTTTAAGTCTGGCAGTCCAACAACACTAGATCATGAAGTTGACCCTGTGCCTGAGACCATTGTTGTGAAAGACACTGTTGCAGGGGTCTTATGTTTAGACATACATTGGGCACTATTGATATGCAGAATGCCATAATTCCCAACAGTTTCATGATAAACCTTACTGTGTAAGTTTGATTGTATTGTAGCTGAGATATGAGACTGTGGAATGCTTGAATCCTTTGTGGGTTTGGGTAGGCTAATGCTGACTAAGTGTTCAGAATTGCTCCCAGATATGGTTGTATATGCGCTGGCTGAAGGTGAGACTTCTGGTAATTGATTGTGAACCCTAGATTGTGTAGGGTATCGATTGCGTATTGTGTGTGTTGTTGACAGGTTTGAATGGTTCTGGCGAGTCGTCCAGATAGGGAAAGACATGTATATACTGTCTTCTGGGGTGTGCTGCAACCACTGCTAGGCATTTGGTAAATACCCTTGGTGCTGTTGTTACTCCAAAGGGTAGCACTTTGAATTGGTAGTGCTTGCCTTCTATCACAAACCTCAAGTATTTGCTGTGTGCTGGATGTATGGGAATATGGAAGTAAGCATCTTTTAGATCTAATGCTGTCATGTAGTCTTGTTTTTGTAACAAATGGTGTGAGAAAGTAGCCTCTTTCTAGCCTTGTTACCCCCACTTTTGGCCTGTTTGGGAGTGTATGTCAGGGTGTTTTCACTGTCTCACTGGGATCCTGCTAGCCAGGGCCATGTGCTCATAGTGAAAACCCTATGTTTTCAGTATGTTTGTTATGTGTCACTGGGACCCTGCTAGCCAGGACCCCAGTGTTCATAAGTTTGTGACCTATATGTATGTGTTCCCTGTGTGGTGCCTAACTGTCTCACTGAGGCTCTGCTATCCAGAACCTCAGTGGTTATGCTTTCTCATTTCTTTCCAAATTGTCACTAACAGGCTAGTGACCAATTTCACCAATTCACATTGGCATACTGGAACACCCTTATAATTCCCTAGCATATGGTACTGAGGTACCCAGGGTATTGGGGTTCCAGGAGATCCCTATGGGCTGCAGCATTTCTTTTGCCACCCATAGGGAGCTCTGACAATTCTTACACAGGCCTGCCACTGCAGCCTGAGTGAAATAACGTCCACGTTATTTCACAGCCATTTTCCACTGCACTTAAGTAACTTATAAGTCACCTGTATGTCTAACCTTTACCTGGTAAAGGTTAGGTGCAAAGTTACTTAGTGTGTGGGCACCCTGGCACTAGCCAAGGTGCCCCCACATTGTTCAGGGCAAATTCCCCGGACTTTGTGAGTGCGGGGACACCATTACACGCGTGCACTACACATAGGTCACTACCTATGTGTAGCTTCACAATGGTAACTCCGAATATGGCCATGTAACATGTCTATGATCATGGAATTGCCCCCTCTATGCCATCCTGGCATAGTTGGCACAATCCCATGATCCCACTGGTCTGTAGCACAGACCCTGGTACTGCCAAACTGCCTTTTCAGGGGTTTCACTGCAGCTGCAGCTGCTTCCAACCCCTCAGACAGGTTTCTGCCCTCCTGGGGTCCAGCCAGGCTTGGCCCAGGATGGCAGAACAAAGGACTTCCTCAGAGAGAGGGTGTTACACCCTCTCCCTTTGGAAAAAGGTGTTAAGGCAGGGGAGGAGTAGCCTCCCCCAGCCTCTGGAAATGCTTTCATGGGCACAGATGGTGCCCATTTCTGCATAAGCCAGTCTACACCGGTTCAGGGACCCCTCAGCCCTGCTCTGGCGCGAAACTGGACAAAGGAAAGGGGAGTGACCACTCCCCTGACCTGCACCTCCCCTGGGAGGTGCCCAGAGCTCCTCCAGTGTGCTCCAGACCTCTGCCATCTTGGAAACAGAGGTGCTGCTGGCACACTAGACTGCTCTGAGTGGCCAGGGCCAGCAGGTGACGTCAGAGACTCCTTCTGATAGGCTCCTTCAGGTGTTGCTAGCCTATCCTCTCTCCTAGGTAGCCAAACCCTCTTTTCTGGCTATTTAGGGTCTCTGCTTTGGGGAATTCCTTAGATAACGAATGCAAGGGCTCATCAGAGTTCCTCTGCATCTATCTCTTCACCTTCTGCCAAGGAATCGACTGCTGACCGCGCTGGAAGCCTGCAAAACTGCAACAAAGTAGCGAAGACGACTACTGCAACTCTGTAACGCTGATCCTACCTCCTTCTCGACTGTTTTCCTGGTGGTGCATGCTGTGGGGGTAGTCTGCCTCCTCTCTGCACTAGAAGCTCCGAAGAAATATCCTGTGGGTCGACGGAATCTTCCCCCTGCTACCGCAGGCCCCAAAGAACTGCATCACCGGTCCCCTGGGTCTCCTCTCAGCACGACGAGCGAGGTCCCTTGAATCCAGCAACTCTGTCCAAGTGACTCCCACAGTCCAGTGACTCTTCAGTCCAAGTTTGGTGGAGGTAAGTCCTTGCCTCCCCACGCCAGACTGCATTGCTGGGAACCGCGTCTTTTGCAGCTACTCCGGCCTCTGTGCACTTCCGGTGGAAATCCTTTGTGCACAGCCAAGCCTGGGTCCACGGCACTCTAACCTGCATTGCACGACTTTCTAAGTTGTCCTCCGGCGGCGTGGGACTCCTTTGTGCAACTTCGGGTGAGCACTGTTTCACTCCTCTTCGTAGTGCCGGTTCCGGCACTTCTGCGGGTGCTGCCTGCTTCTGAGAGGGCTCCTTGTCTTGCTCAACGCCCCCTCTATCCCCAGACACCAATTGCCGACATCCTGGTCCCTCCTGGGCCACAGCAGCATCCAAAAACCCTAACCGCACGATTTGCAGCTAGCAAGGCTTGTTGGCGGTCTTTCTTCAGGAAAACACTTCTGCACAACTCTCCACGGCGTGGGGGATCCATCCTCCAAAGGAGAAGTCTCTAGCCCTTGTCGTTCCTGCAGAATCCTCAGCTTCTACTTTCCAGTAGCAGCTTCTTTGCACCCACAGCTGGCATTTCCTGGGCATCTGCCCATCTCCGACTTGCTTGTGACTTTTGGACTTAGTCCCCTTGTTCCACAGGTACCCTCGACTGGAAATCCATTGTTGTTGCATTGCTGGTTTGTGTCTTTCCTGCAGAATTCCCCTATCACAACTTCTATGTCCTTTGGGGAACTTTAGTGCACTTTGCACTCACTTTTCAGGGTCTTGGGGTGGGCTATTTTTCTAACCCTCACTGTTTTCTAACAGTCCCAGCGACCCTCTACAAGGTCACATAGGTTTGGGGTCCATTCATGGTTCGCATTCCACTTTTGGAGTATATGGTTTGTGTTGCCCCTATCCCTATGTGTCCCCATTGCATCCTATTGTAACTATACATTGTTTGCACTGTTTTCTAAGACTATACTGCATATTTCTGGTATTGTGTAAATATATCTTGTGTATATTTGCTATCCTCATACTGAGGGTACACTCTGAGATACTTTGGCATATTGTCATAAAAATAAAGTACTTTAGTTTTAGTATATCTGTGTATTGTGTTTTCTTATGATATTGTGCAAGTGAAACTAGTGGTACTGTAGGAGCTTCACTCATCTCCTAGTTCAGCCTAAGCTGCTCTGCTAAGCTACCATTATCTATCAGCATAAGCTGCTAGACACCCTATACACTAATAAGGGATACCTGGGCCTGGTGCAAGGTGTAAGTACCCCTTGGTACTCACTACAAGCCAGTCCAGCCTCCTACAAAGGGATGACATCCTGAAGAGTGACCATGTGGAAATGCTCTGAGAGAATATACTGATTGAGAGGTCTGAGATCGAGGATTGGTTTGAGAGTGCCATCCTTTTTGGTATGAGGAAGTATAGCGAATATACTTGTGTTCCTTGTTGATTGATGGGTACTGCCTCTTTGCACCTTTGAGTAGAAGAGATTCTACCTCTTGTTTTAGCAGAACATTGTGTTCCAGAGAAAGCCTGTGTGAACAAGGAGGAATGTTTGGTGGAGTGGAGATGAGTTCTAGACAATAACCATTGTGGATAATTGACAGTTGCCAAAGACGGTGGAAATGTTGTAGTCTTCCTCCCACAGGAGATGTGTGCTGTGTGGGGATGCAGAGAAAGGCACTGCTTTGATGAGGTGGAGGCGCCTCTTGTGGCAGTGGATTTACCCCTACCTCTGAATTGGAACCCCTGAAAGATCCCCTGGAATAATATTGTTGTCCGTGTTTTTGTTGGGACTTTGAGGCCTCTGATGTTTGCAGTTTAAAACCTCCTCTGAACAGGGGTCTTACAAAAAGTGCCCCGAAAAGGTGTTGTGTAAAGGGCACCCATGGCCTTTGCTGTATCAAAGACCTTTTTTAATTTTTCAATGGTGGTATCCGCCTCAGGTCCAAATGGTTGTTATTTATTGAATGGCATATTAAGGACCGCTTGCTGTATCTCAGGTTTGAATCCTGAGGACCGCAACCAAGCATGCCTTCTGATCATTCCACTAGTATTAATTCCCCTAGCAGCGGTGTCAACTGTGTCTAGTGCAGATCTAATTTGATTGTTGGCAATAGTCTATCCTTCTGCCAGTACTGGCTGTGCCCTTTTTCGGTGTTCTTTAGGGAGTTATTGAAGGAACTCCTGCATTTTGTCCCAATGGGCCCTGTCATACGTGGCTAAAAGAGCTTGGGAGTTGGCAATCCTCCACTGATTTGCAGCTTGAGTTGCCACTCTTTTGCCTGCTGCATTGAATTTGCGGCTTTCTTTATCAGGGGAGGAGCATCCCCTGTGGACTGACTATTTGCCCTTTTCCTAGCTGCACTGACCATGATGGAATCAGGTGGCAATTGTTGTGATATAAAAATTGGATCTGATGGTGCAGCTTTATATTTCTTATCCACCCTAGGTGTTAATACCCTAGCCTTGCCGGCTCTTTAAAAATGTTAGCATGTTTTAATATGCCTGGTAGCATCTGCAAACATTGGTACTGCTTATGTGTAGAGGATAGGGTGTTGAATAGGAAATCATCCTCTATGGGCTCAGAGTGCAGCTGCACATTGTGGTATGTGGCTTCTCTAGCAATGACCTGATTATAGGCCGTGGTGTCTTCAGGTGGAGATGGCCTTGTGGGATAAAGATCAGGGTCATTAGATGGAATTGGGTCAGAGTTGTACATATCCCATGGGTCCACATTATAAGGATTGTCACCCATATAATCCCTGTGTGAGGAGACAGGAGTTTGTGCCGAAAACTGTGTGGGTGAAGGTGGTGGAGTGTCAGGTGGTCCATAAGTAGGAAGGAAAGGTAAATGCGGTGGAAAAGGCTGATGCACTGTCTTTGGCCTCGCTGGTTTCTCCCTTATGATCTGGAGAGAGGCAGAGGTTGCACACCGAGTGTTGTTCGGGGTAGGGGAACTTGGCTTGGAACCAAGGGCAGAATCAAAATGGAGTTCGATCCATGCCCTGTGACGCAGTAGGCCCGAGAAAGCCCGAGAAGGGCACGGGCGCCCAAAAGGGCGTTTAATCAATCCCGACCCTACAATCGGATCAAGTGTAGTGAGAAAATGCGTTCGAAAACAATACCAATGCTGACAGAAAAGATAGAGAAGTTCACATAGTACTGAACCGAGTTCTACCGGAGCAACAGGGAACACGTCCGAACCCGATGGCGGAAAGAAAACAGTCTAACAAAGGACACGATGCACATGCACACTATCACCAAGAAGAGGAGTCACTTGACCTTGTGACTCTAAAAAGCTTCTTCGAAGAAAAACAACTTGTAACACTCCAAGCCCAACACTAGATGGCAAACTTATGCAAAGAATGTGTATCTGCAGCTACTAATGCCATCAAACATATATATATATATATATATATATATATATATATATATATATATATATATATATACATATATATATATATATATATATATATTAATATATATACACACACACATATTAATATATATACACACACACATATGTATACATATATATGTATATATATATATATTACCTAGTGGCAATTATTTACTTGCCTATATCTTGGGGCCGGTTAAAAAAATCTTCACAGAACTTTCCAAAAAACAATTGACTGTCACATCAGCTAGTTTCTGAAAAGATTCAGGGTGATCCATCAAGCGGGAGCTGAGAAAAAGGGGGGTTAAAAAAGGTGCGTTTCTCATGTTAATTCCCACAGGGATTTTGAACAGGAATAGTGCCCAAACCACTGGACAGTATTACACCAAATTTGGCAGAAAGGTAGTTCTCAGTCCTGAAAGTGCCCTTTTTGTTATTTGGTGTAAATATGTTCAGTAGTGTTCAAAATATTTAAGAAAAAAAATAAATTGTATTTATAGAGCCATGAAGGCTCCGCGAACCCTCTCGGTCTCGTACTGAGATCTGACTGGCTGCCAACACTTCAATAAGAAAGTGATGCCATCTTGGGATTCAGCTTCAGCCGAGTCTCGAAAAAAAGGGGCCAGGGTAGGGACACCCTGACCCCTTAGCTCTGGTGCTAGGGTCCCAGAAGGACACCGCCCCCCCCCAAACAAAAAATTAAAAAAACAAAAACAAGCGCGGGCTTCCGTGCTTGTTTAACGGCAATCCCTGGGTGGGCCAGGTCCCGCAGGCACTCAAATTTTGAATGCGGGGGTGGGGTTGCCCGACCCCTCCCCCCCAACACGCAGCTCCAGAGGCCACCATATTGTGAAAAAGAAATGTGGGGGGCCCGGCCCCCCCCGTAGCCCTAGGGACCACCACCTCCCCAGAGCAGATTGTGAAAATGAAATGCGGGGGACCGTCCTGGCCCCCTCCGCAGACCTGGAGACCGCCACCTAACCGGGCCACAATGTGAAAAGAAATGCGGGGGAGGGTAGCGCCCGCCCCCCGGGGCAGATTGTGAAAAATGAATGCGGGGGTGCAGCCCAGCACTTCCCCACCCCTCACCCCCCCACCCTCACCCCCACGCAGCCCAAGGGACTGCCACCTCCCCAGGGCACGATGTGCACAGAGTGGGATGGAAGAGAGAGAGACAGGCATTGCAATGGTCTCTCCATGCAATGGCTTCAAATAGTAAGACTAGCAAGATGTTTGGTACCAATGTTATACTTACATTGGGATGCAGAGCAGAACAGAGTCACTGGTCAAGGTCTTGTGCTGTCAATCCCTAGGCTGAAGGTCCTCCTGCCCCGCACAGCCTTGGGTCGTGTGTGGCAGTGGTTGGATTAACCTCTAGTAATAAAAATAACTTTGCATTTAAAAAAACATAGAAATTCACTGAAAAAAACAAAGGTTACAGGGATGTTATAGTTAGTAAAAAGAATTAAAAAAACAGAGAAATTCACCTGTTATAGTTAGAGATATCTCAAGTAACTATAACTCCTGCCCTAAGGTAACTATGACTCACGTCCTCACCATGCACTGCTAATTACTCCACAAATTACTGCACTCATGACACCTTTGATAACATCATTGATAATATCAATGTAATATTTGCAGTAAGAATTTTGACGAAAAACTGTGTATGGCGGGGGCGCGAGTTATAGTTACCTTAGGGCACGAGTTATAGTGACTTGAGATAACTCTAACTAAAATAGGTGAATTTCTATTGTCTTGTATGTTTAAAATGTGAGCCTAAATATAACATCCCTGTAACCTTTGGTTTTTTAAGTTAAATAAATCCAATCTTCCAATATTTAGGAGCTTGTGTTTCATTGCATACTTGGTATGGCTTCCGTACCTGTAGTCTTGTGAGATGTTCTATGTGAGCCACAGCCGGAAGCTTAGCATGTCGGCATTTAATGCAAGCACATATGATTCTCTTCCCAATTCTCCTCTACCGCTGCGGTGTCCTCCAGTTCATCATTTGTATACTTAGGTGAACGGCAGGAGACTATTGAGGGTGAAAGCACTCGCATTATTCCATGATACCCCTACGGAGGCGTAGAAGGAGGATGTCCCATGACTGATGAAGGCTGTGGCTGCTCCCAGCACAGTTGTTCACAATGGGGGATTCATTTTAGATTTCACTGTATTACTACACTACTTGATTTACTTGGTGATGGATGAGGAATGGGAGTTTGAACAGCGCTGTGAAGAATTTGGCGTTGGAACTTGATATCCGAAGATTTCTGATGACGACAACAGTATATTTTGCTTTTTACATCAATGACCATATTAAGTTTATTTCCAACCAATTGTGTGCATACTCAATGGACTGGAGGTCAGAATTTCTCTGTTTTTTGTTATTTAATACATGAAACATGCCTCGAGGCTTCATGCAGCCAAATGCTCACCGTTCGCCTTGTCACTGGTTGATCTTCAGATTCTGATGTTGGCAAACTAGATCTTTCTCCCTGGCTTCCATCACCTGAGGCATCAGAAGTCTGGTCTGAGTTGTTCCTTGATCTCTGTGGAGAAAAATAATACTTGAGATTTTGAAAGATACAGAACCCAACATCTAGAACTATTCACAATCAGCCACGTTACTGATGGATTGAGTCTCTATGTTTAGTATTTAAAGTTACAAAGTGAGTCAGCTGAAGCTGGGTTAGTAAATGGAATACTGCCAGAGTCTAAAGTGGATGTAATTAATTTAGGATCCTCTCTCCATTTTGCGTGACATTTATCACTAGGGCAGGACGCGGTAGAAAGTGTATTTACTCTTATTGGTCTATAGGCTGTGTACACCTAACATCATGCTGCGTCTTCGTCCATCACTGCGTACAGTCAAATCTACCGGGAGACATTTGAGCACACTCCTTGGCCAGAGGTCTTGGCTAAGCCTGTTCCAACCCACTGGAGTCCAGTCCACTTCATAAGCCTGGCTCTCAAGAGATATTCATCTATGGAAATGCAAATGCAGCTGTCCTGTGCCAGCATTCACTTTCATGAGATCCCAAAGCCCAAGCTAGACTGTTCTGGAGCACCAGATCCCACCAGCTACTCTTGCATATGGTGACGATGCAGAGCAGCTAGGGAAGAATGTCAGGAGTACCTTTGAGTAGCTCCTAAGAAAACATTGCATGAGTTTTGTTTGATTCATCACCTTTCTTGGCCTGAAGAGGCATCAGTAAATTACTTTATTGGCCAATTAAAATGACATACACCAACATTGGCACAGCCATGGAATGGGAGATTGCCGGTCCAGCCAGGTGACATTCAGCTCCCGGGGATTCAATTTCGAGGATTCCACTACATGGACAGGTCCATGTCAAATGGATGATCGTGGCCTGAGCGATCTTTGAGAAATTCAGAACCTGTGCGAAGTGCATTGAGAGACAGCTGTCCATGCCTGAGCAGGGGTGGCATTCCCTCAACACTCAGTGATGGTTGGCAGGGGCGACACAGACTGAGGACGCTAGAACTGGCGGCGGAAACATTTGGTGTTCCATTAGCCGAAGAAATGACAGAATGGCCTGCTACTAACTTGACTTTGCTAGGCACAGAGCTGGACTCTGTTTAGATGGTGTTATGACTGCTGGGAGGAGAGACTGGCTCTTTGAAATGTTTGATATAGAAAGTGATGGGTGAGAAGAAATGTGAGTTGAGGAAACGGCAACAGGTGCTAGGGCACTTAACCGTCACTTGTGGAGTGGTGGCCCTGCTTCGGGAATTGTTTCAGGCAACCGACATTTGCCATGAGAAGGGCAACAAAACCACTCCAAGGATTGCGAATGACAGACAGAATTAAACAGGACTTGACAACAAAGATTGCCGCACCAAGCGCCACCAACGCTAAAGCTGGGCCTCGTAGCGCTATGAGCTGTTTGCACTACTGAAAAGTCTGTGGAAGCTGAAATCCTGAATTGTGCTGCTTCAGCATCGAATGCAGATCACTCTGAACTGTCTTGGACTGAGGTCAGGGCTGGATCATTCATGGGACCACGTCTGGCACCTGAGCATAGGAATTGAGATAGGCGCTCAGTGAACTCCTCTGGTCCTCCAAGAATTATTAATGCCTGCCTGAAAGCAGTGTCCATGATCTATACCACTGGAACAGTGAGCGTGTTGTATGACGCTTTTTAGCAGCATGCAAAAAGCATTGGCAAAGCCATAGGTCTCGTCTTTGGCACCTATAGGCTTTCTGAATTACTTTTGGTTATGCTCTTCGCCGTCGGCCTTTGTCCCGATGCTGTGCACCATTGTCAAAATGAATGAATTAAAAAGGACAAGTGATGCATGCATGTGAGATGATGTATCCGTGGGCATGCATTAGAATGCATGTGCGTGCCAGCGAAATGATGCAGTAGCCATTGGCTTTCATTTTTTATTTACCGACCCGAGATGGCAGATGCCACTGGGATTAAGAAATTAAAAAAATTTAGTGCAAAAGTGAACAATTTTAAAGAAACAAAAGGACTATAAAGTTTGGGGGTAACGGAAGAGGGAATGGGGGTGAATTGCAGAACAAGAACTCGTCTTCAGGTTTAGTTCTATTGGTTGTGTGTCCTAATGGTGACATGCATAAATCAGCAAATCGGATGGAGCCGGATAGTGTCAAACTTTGAAATTTTACCAACCTGGTGAACCCTGCATATCTCTGGGGTCAAAGGTCCTGGGTGGTGCAATCAGAAATGGGAGCAATGAGCACAGCATCTTTGAGCAGCCCTCATACTTGAAGACGTCATTCTTGTAACATGAACTCTTTCCTCCTCCCTGCGTCTGTGAGAAAAGGCTGGTGAAGTGTTCTTAGGATTGTGAGCACTAGTCCCCCGCGGTCCTGAGCGGATTCAATGAAAGAATTACGCAATCATTTGGGGGGGTGTTAAGGTGTGGTTATTAGCGGTTATGAGCTAATGAGTTTCAGTGTGAATGTTACACACTGATGCAGAAAGATATTGGCTATGAGCTCCATGTGTGGCATGTTTTTGAGCACGCTTCCGAGCTGAGGAGAAAACAACAACTGGCGACAAGTAGGGGGATACATGCTACAAAGAAACAAGACTGCTGTTCCTAAGAGTTTGGTAGGTTATAGCAAACTGCTTGTGCGTGCCACATGAGCCCAAACCCGGGTCAAAGAAGCCTACACTTGGTGTATGTGGAGTGCAAGCTCCACTCCAGCCCATATGAGGCCTCGTAGAGAAGTTGAAGGCCTAGCAGAGGAGTGCCATTGGAAAAACCCGCCAAGGCTTGCCTGCTGGGCTGAAGAAGAATACAGTGCTGTGCCACTACATCAAGCTATCATTCACACAAAAAGAACTCTAACGGCAGTAACAATCAGGTGCAACATACAAGGAAGCAACAACCAGGTAAGAAAAATAGAAATGTACTCACCAGAGAAGAAAAACTCTTTACGATTTCAACGTTGGACGTGACGTGCTAGACAGGATGATCTGTACAAAGTGGAAAGTGGCATCCACTACGTTCTGAATCTCACCCTGAGCAAAGCGACTCAAACACACGGCCCACCGCTATCAAAGTCACAGGTTGGACTGAGAGTGGTGAAAGCTCTCGAAACAGCATGAAGAAATTACTCGAACACAGAAAAACGAAAGCAAAGACCAGAACACGCAAGGAACAGATAATGCATTTACTGTAAATAAATTAATGAGCCACATGATCGTTAAATGAGTCAGATGACCTGAACTGAAATACAAAGCTGGTACTTCCAATAGGCGGGGATTCAGGTGCACAAGGAGCACTGCCTGAACAGCACACACTCTCAACGGCAGTAGGAGGAGACACAAAGCACACCACAGCCACTTTTATAAAAACCACCTCGGCCGAAAAGCAAAATGTTGGCTCCAGATGGACCACCTGGATCAAGACTTTTGATGACTTCGTAGATGCTCTGGAAGAAGTAAATGCCGAGAAAATCATTAAATACTTAAAGAATCTTGCTAGTGATGGATTAAAAGAAGTAATAAAGAAAATCTCACAGACTGAGACAATGTACTGTCAGATGAAGGAAGCATTAGGAGCCAAGTTCAATGCAATGCCAAACATCAACTATGAAAGGTACATTTTCAATCAAGCGAGACAACAGGGAGGTGAAACGATGGATGAGTTTGTTGAGAGACTTGATGTGCTTCTCAAACACTGTAAGTTTAGTGACTTTAATGATGAAGAAGGCAGGGGCGACACAGACTGAGGATGCTAGAACTGGCGGCGGAAACATTTGGTGTTCCATTAGCCGAAGAAATGGCAGAATGGCCTGCTACTAACTTGACTTTCCTAGGCACAGAGCTGGACTCTGTTTAGATGGTGTTATGACTGCTGGGAGGAGAGACTGGCTCTTTGAAATGTTTGATATAGAAAGTGATGGGTGAGAAGAAATGTGAGTTGAGGAAATGGCAACAGGTGCTAGGGCACTTAACCGTCCCTTGTGGAGCGGTGGCCCTGCTTCGGGAATTGTTTCAGGCAACTGACATGTGCCATGAGAAGGGCAACAAAACCACTCCATGGATTGCGAATGACAGACAGAAATAAACAGGACTTGACAACAAAGATTGCCGCACCAAGCGCCACCAACGCTAAAGCTGGGCCTCGCAGCGCTATGAGCTGTTTGCACTACTGAAAAGTCTGTGGAAGCTGAAAGCCTGAATTGTGGTGCTTCAGCATCGAATGCAGATCACTCTGAACTGTCTTGGACTGAGGTCAGGGCTGGATCGGGGAACAAGGGATACCATCAACTTGAATTGGAAGAAAACCGTACATACATTACCACTTTTTCAACTCTTTTGGTTTGTTCAGATGCAAAAGATTGAGCTTTGGAGAGTCGTCTACTGCAGAAATATTCCAAGATGCGATACGTAGAATAATTCAACCTGTTAAACATGCTTTCAATTACAGTGATGATATACCGGTATTTGGAACACTATGGAAGGAGCATGATAAGGCTCTCAAATTAGTGTGTCAGTTACTTACAAATGCAGGTCTCACATTAAATGCAGGAAAGTGTGAATGTCACAAAAACAAACTCAAGTTCTTTGCGCACATATTTTCTGATGAGGGGATGACTCCTGATCCAGATAAGGTATGAGCACTGTCAGTCGCCAGTCCCCCACAAGATGTCACCATGTTACTGCCCTTCTTGGCCAGCTATTGTTCAAGGAACATTTGTGACTGTGCTACAGTGAATGCCCATTTGCAGAAGCGGACCAAACAAAATGTCCTGTTCTGTTTGTCCTTTAAATGTGGCCAAGGTTTCAAAAGAATAAATCATGTGATTGAAAATGCAACTGAGATGGCCTGATTTGATCCTAAACTACACACTGAGATTGTTGTTGATCCTTGCTCAGCATAATAGACATCTAAATGCTCGGAGACAGACTGTGGCATGCACCAGCAGAAGTTTGTCTGACACAGTGAGTGCCTATTCCCAGAAGGACAAAGAGAGTCTGACTGTGGTGTGGGCCTCTGAACATTTTCATGTTTTTCTGTATAGAAAGCATTTCACGATTGTCACAGACCACCAAGCGCTGCTCACTATATTCGGAAATCCAAAAGCCAAGATGCCCCCTCACATTGAGAGGTGGGGGTTGCGGTTACAAGAGTACGACTATACAATCATGCATAAGCCTAGTGAACCAAAATCCTGCACATTATTTCTCACCAGTACCACTACAGCAACACAGCTCAACATTGAAAACTGCTGAGGAATACAACAACTTCACTGTAAGGTCAGCACGCCAGTAACCTTATTGATCGAACAGATTGTTGCCGCTCCAACTATCGCTAAAGATATGCTTGCCCTTAAAAAAAAAAAAAATTCAATGCAATCATGGAGACACAGTGTTCGACCTCTGAGTGTTAAAATTGAATTTCAAAAGTATTGAAAAGTACAAGATGAACTGTCACTAAAGTGGGCATTGTGCTAAGAGGTTCCAGGATTGTCATACCCGAGAGTCTGAGAAAGTAAATCACTGAACTTGCTCATGAGGGACATTTTGCCATTGTTGCCACCAAAAGAGCCCTCGGAGATAGAGTGTGGTTCCCTCAATTGGATGAGAGAATTGAGAGGGAACTAAAAGAGTCAGTTATGCAATTGCCTTTCCCCAAAGGTGACCCAGAACCCACAAACCTTGTCTGATCTTCCTGCATGTGAGTGGGAAATAGTTGCTATAGACCTATTTGGGTCCCTTGCAAATGGACACCATCTAAAGGAGGTCATTGACGAGCATTCCCATTTTCATCTGGTAGAGGATATATCATCAACAACCCACGACCAAGTCATTGAGCGGCTGGACAACATATTTGCAGTGTGGGGCATACTGGACACTCTCAAGTCTGACAATGGTCCACCATTCAATAGCAAGGAGTTTAAGGAGTTTCTGACTAGACTTGATGTCAAGTAGCAGAAAAGCACATCCTTGTGGCCTCAGGCTAACAGTGTTGTGGATGGTTTTATAGGAACCCTGAAATGAGTGAAACAGCGTGCATTGATGGCGGAAATAGAGCTAAGCTAGGCATTACGTCAAGCCCTCTGTGCCTATCGTTCGACTCCTCACCGGTGACAGTCCTGCCACCTTGATGTTTGGTAGAGTTATAAGAACCAAGCTACCACAATGGATCACTGAATGAAATCAGAATGATGAAGAGGTTTGTGCTACTGACACTGATCAAAAAAGTCAAATGAAGACATATGCTGATCAATGTCGGCGAGCTCATGAGATCGTCTTTGACAAAGGTAACTGGGTACTCGTGAAACAAAAACGGAAGCAAAAGACAGAGCCTCCGTTTGATTATGAACCTCTGAAAGTTGAGACATGGAAGGGACACATGTTAACTGGGCAATGTACTGGCAAATCCTTCACGAGAGATTCGTCACATTTCGAGAACCTGTCGTGACGATCATCGGTCCCTGTAATACCAGATGAGGCTGCTCTACCTGAAGGCCCAGATCAGACATTTAATCCTGTGCCCTCGGTGTCCAATTCAGGTACAGTTCAACTACTTTATACCATACGGTCTGGCCGAATCATGCGAGTACCTTGAAGACCAATCAAAGGAATATAATGCTGCTGCTGTTTATACCTTTTTATTTAAAAATGTAGTGTCTTAGGATTGAGAGCACTAGGATCCTGCGGTCCTGGGCAGACTTAATGAAAGAATTACACAATCATTTGGGAGGTGTTAAGATGTGGTTATTAGTGGTTATGAGCTAATGAGCTTCAGTTTGAATGTTGTAAGCTGATGAATATAGACGTTGGCTATGAGGTTCGTGTGTGGAATCCTCTTGTGAATGCTCCCGGGCTGCGGAGGATGCACCATAGTGTACTCTGACACTTGAAAAAACGTTTTCAATGAATGTGTGATATGTTTGTAAGCAAGGACCTACAGCTCCCTACTTCTAACACTGAAGCTGATAGCTGGTGACTTTATTGGCAAAAGAAACTATCAGGTAAATCATTCCAGACCGCCTCAACTACAGTAGGCAACAGTCAAGTAAAAGTAGACTGTTGGAAACAAATCCACGTCAGTCAGTTCCCAGTGCTGCTGTTTTGGAGCGCTCGCTGCTTCTGCCAACTGATGCTGAGGTCATGCCCGACCTTTGTAACATTAGTGTGTGTGATTTGTGTGCACATGAAGGTGGGTATATGCATGTCAGTCGCAGCCCGTCCTTTAGGGCAGAGGGGCCACGCCACCCCACCTTTTGCCCCTCATGAAGAGTGCCTGTCACACTGAGCAAAGGTCAGCCTGACAGACACTGTTCATTTTCAGATCAGGCAGCCACGAACGAGACATGCGTGATTTGCGCAGACTCCTGGTTGCCTGAGCTGAACTTTTCTGGGATGAAGTGGTCACAGCTCCTATGGGCATGATCTCCTCAGCTCAGCAAAGATGCCTCGAGGCCCATCCCCTCAGTGACGTGGGGAAGCGTCACCCATTGACTCCGACCTGGACGCTTCAGGTTTAAGCCCTGAAGCGTCTAGGGCGAGTGTCAATCAGTGACACCTCGTCACAGAGTGGGGTGGGGTCAGAAGTCTCAGTTACCCCATCCCACTGTGTGACAAAGTTGGGACTGTTGCCTTCCCTCATTGGCTGACCTAAGGTCAGCCAGTCAGGGAAGGCAGCAGTCCCAACCCTCCTGGGACCTCCGAAGCAGAGCTGAAGGTAAGTGTGTGTGTGTTTTCTTTTTTAATGAATGTTTGGTGCGTGCGTGTATGTTTGAATATTTGATGAGTGTTGTGAATGGATGTGCGGGTGCGTGCATTTGTGAATGATGGAGTGTGAGTGTGCTTCCCGCCCACCCCCTCCCTCCTAAACTTACAGGCCGCCACTGATGCATGTGTAAGCGCTGGAGTATTTAAGGGTCTGTGTAAACGGACTAAGTATGTGTTTGTGCAGGGGTTGCATAGCAGCATAACCATTTTGTCACCAAGGCTGAGCAATATATACAGAAAATCAGGAACGAGAAAAAAGAGATACATGAAAGGGGGTTGCATGAGTGTGAAATAACTCAGTTGCTTAGTGGTAATCCTCAGAAACCAGAAACAGAAAAATCAATTTCCTCTCACCCACCACTAACAGTGGGGGGGTAAGTAAGGAAAGCAGGACTGTGTTGGGGGAGCCTATGGATCGGACTAATGAAGATTACTGATAAGTAACAAGATCAGTACCTACCTCATCCATCAGCCTTCACAAATTGTGTGTATACCCAAACCACCAACAACCCACGGAAGGAAATTGATAACTGAGACAAAAATCTGAAGCACTATGGCCCTCATTACAACTTTGACGCCGCCCGCCAAAGTTGCGCCGCAGGAATACCGCACCGCGGTCTGAAGACCGCGGCCGGCATTCCAAGTTTTCCCCTGGGCTGGCGGGCGGCCGCCGAAAGGCCGCCCGCCAGCCCAGGGGAAAACGACCTTCCCACCATGAAGCCGGCTCGTAATCGAGCCGGCGGAGTGGGAAGGTGCGACGGGTGCTACTGCACCCGTCGCGTATTTCACTGTCTGCTATGCAGACAGTGAAATACAAGCGGGGCCCTCTTACGGGGGCCCCTGCAGTGCCCATGCCATTGGCATGGGCACTGCAGGGGCCCCCAGGGGCCCCGCGACTCCCCCTCCCGCCATCCGGTTCCCGGCGGGAGAACCGCCAGGAACTGGATGGCGGGAGGGGGAGTCGGAATCCCCAAGCCGGCGCAGCAAGCTGCGCCGGCTTGGAGGATTCCTTGGGGGCAGTGGGAAACCGGCGGGAGACCGCCGGTTTCCCTTCTCTGACCGCGGCTAAGCCGCCGTGGTCAGAATGCCCCGCGGGGCACCGCCGGCCTGTCGGCGGTGCCACCGCGTCCCGCGGCCCTGGCGGTTACAAACCGCCTGGGTCGTAATGAGGGCCTATATGTTTTATTGACCCAGAATATATATATATATATATGTATATATATATATATATATATATATATATATATATATATATATATATATATATATAATTGTGTGTATACCCAAACCAACAACCCACGGAAGGAAATTGATAACTGAGACAAAAATCTGAAGCACCATATGTTTTATTGAACCAGAATATATATATATATATATATATATATATATATATATATATATATATATATATGTATATATATATATTACCTAGTGGCGAATGCCATTAGGTGGTTACAGTCACATCAGCTAGGGTCTGGAAAGTTTCAGGGTGATCCATCAAGCGGGAGCTGAGAAAAAGGGGGGTTAAAAAAGGTGCGTTTCCCATGATAATTCCCACAGGGATTTTGAACAGGAATAGCGCCCAAACCACTGGACAGAATGACAACAAATTTGGCAGGAAGTTAGTTCTTGGTCCAGAAAGCGCCCTTTTTGTTATTTGGTGTAAATCCGTTCAGTAATTTTTGAAATATTTAAGAAAAAACAAATATGTATATATAGGGACGTGAAGGGTCCGCGAACCCTCCCAGTCTCGTACTGAGATCTGGCTGTCTGCCAACACTTTAATAAGAAAGTGTTGGCAGACAGCTTGGGATTCAACTTCAGCCGAGTCTCAGAAAAAAAGGTGAAAAAACCAAAAGGGGCCTGACTCCTTAGCTCTGGAGTTTTTGGCATGAGCCGCAGCAAATCCGCCAAAAATTTAAAAAAGAAAAACAAGCGCAGGCTTCCGTGCTTGTTTAACGGCAGTCCCCGGGTGGGCCAGGTCCTGAGGGCATTCAATTTTTGAGTGCGACGGTAGGGGTAGTGGGCTGCCCACCCCCTACCCCAACTCGCAGCTCCAGAGGCCACCATCTCCCCGGGGCAGATTGTGAAAAAGAAATGTGGGGGACCACCTGGCCCCTCCGGAGCCCTAGGGACCCCCACCTCCTGAGAGCAGATTGTGAAAAAGAAATGCAGGGGGGCTGTCCCAGCCCCTCTGCACACCTGGAGACCGCAACCTACCCCGGGCACAATGTGCAAAGAAATGCGGGAGGAGCATCCACCCCCCCCCCCCTCCACCCCTGCAGCTCCAGGGAGCCACCTCCCCGGGGCAGATTGTGAAAAAGAAATGCGAGGGCAGCCCAGCACCTAACGCCCCCCCAACCGCCACCCCCGGCAGCCCGAGGGACTGCCACCTCCCCAGGGCACAATGTCGGAGTGGGATGGAAGAGAGAGAGAGAGACAGTCATTGAAATGGTCTCTCCATGCAATGTCTTCAAATAGTAAGACTAGCAAGATGTTTGGTACCAATGTTATACTTATGTTGGGATGCAGAGCAGAACAGAGTCACTGGTCAAGGTCTTGTGCTGTCACTCAGTGGGCTGAAGGTTCAAATCCTAGTATCGCGTGGCAGTGTGTTTGTTTATTTACTGGTGTTTTGACCAATAAACTTTCCTAGTGATGGAACATTCAAGTTTCTTTCCAATCACATACTCGGGTTGACTGTCATAGGTATGTCTGGAAGCATCACAGTAAGCATGGTCTAAAGTTTAAGGTCACAGAGCCTCGCAATAAAAGTTGAGGATTCTACTCCAAGTGAGTCTGTGGTCATTTTCCTTCTTTAATTTCTTGTAAACATCAAAAGTTTAAAGATCGTACTGAAAAGTGATCTCACTCTTTTTTGATTGACAAATACATTTTTCTTTTCAGTTTGTCCAGAAATATCTCATTCTAAGTATATCAGTCATTAAAGCCTAAAACACTCTCTATCTCTCTCGCTCTC
This sequence comes from Pleurodeles waltl, assembly GCF_031143425.1. Lineage (NCBI taxonomy): Eukaryota > Metazoa > Chordata > Amphibia > Caudata > Salamandridae > Pleurodeles > Pleurodeles waltl. Next base: position 1,019,182,904 of record NC_090443.1, on the reverse strand, counting down.
TTTCTCTCGCTCTCTCTCTCAATTCTTCTTTTTCAATCTCTTTCTCCACTCACACACCCACTCAGACCCTTACACAACCACTCACAGACCCACTCAGAAACTGACAAACACACTCACAGGCCCACTCAGAACCTCATGCACCCACTCACAGCCCCACTCAGACCTTCACGCACCCACTCACAGACCCACTCAGACACTCATGCACCCACTCACAGACCAACTCAGACTCTCACACACCCAGTGAAACCTCACACACCTACTCACAGACCCACACAGACACTGACACACCAACTAAGACACAGATGCAACCGATCTCACACCCAGACAAACACTCTCACAGCCACTTTCACCCCCAGATAACCATCTCACACCTATTCTCACGCCCAGAGAGAGGGGCCAGGGCCAACTCCCACAGTGCACGGCCAAAGGCCGTGCGCACCATGGTGTTGGGTGTTTAGGGGGGTTGGCCACAGGGTCTACTGCAGGTCAGGCCTCGCGGCCAACCTCCCACCGCGCACAGCCTTGGGTCGTGTGTGCCAGTGGTTGGACTAACCTCTAGTAATAAAAATAACTGTGTTTAAAAAAAACTAAGAAATTCACTGACAAAAAAAAAGGTTGCAGGAAATAGAATTTAAAAAACATAGAGATTCACCTGTTGTAGTTAGAGTTATCTCAAGTAACTATAACTCGTGCCCTAAGGTAACTATAAATTGCGCCCTCGCCATGCACTGCTAATTACTCCACAAATTACCGCCCTCATGACATCTTTGATAACATCATTGATCATATCAATGTAATATTTGCAGTCACATTTTTGACGAAAAACTGTGTATGTCGGGGCATGAGTTATAGTTACCTTAGGGCACGAGTTATAGTTACTTGAGATAAATAACTAAAACAGGTGAATTTCTATTGTTTTGTATGTTTAAAATGTGAGCCTAACTATAACATCCTTGTAACTTGTGGTTTTTTAAGTGAAATAAATCCAATATTGAGGAGGCTTGTGTTTCATTGCATACATGTGATAGCTTCCGTACCTGTAGTCTTGTGAGATGTTCTATGTGAGCCACAGCCGGAAGCTTAGCATGTCGGCATCTAATGCAAGCACATATGCTTCTCTTCCCAGTTCTCCTCTACTGCTGGGGTGTCCTCTAGTTCATCATTTGTATACTTAGGTGAATGACTATGGAGGGTTAAAGCATTCGCATTATTCCATGATACCCTGCAGGGGGGTAGAAGGAGGATGTTCCATGACAGATGAAGGCTGGGGCTGCTCCCAGCACAGTTGTTCACAATGGGGGATTCATTTTAGATTTAACTGTATTACTGCAGTTCCTGATTTACTTTGTGATGGATGAGCAATGGGAGTTTGAACAGCGCTGTGAAGAACTTGGCGTTGGAACTTGATATGTTAAGAGTTCTGACAACAACAACAGTATATTTTGCTTTCTACGTCAATGACCATATAAAATTTATTTCCAACCAATTACGTGCATACTCAATGGACTGGAGGTCAGAATTTCTCTGGTGTTTGTTATTTAATACATGAAACATGCCTCAAGGCTTCCTGCAGCCAAATGCTCACCGTTCGCCTTGTCCCTGGTTGATCTTCAGATTCTGATGTTGGCAAACTAGATCTTTCTCCCTGGCTTCCATCACCTGAGGCATCAGCAGTCTGGTCTGAGTTGTTCCTTGATCTCTGTGGAGAAAAATAATACTTGAGATTTTAAAATATACAGAAACCAACATCTAGGACTATTCACAATCAGCCACGTTACTGATGGATTGAGTCTCTATGTTTAGTATTTAAAGTTACAAAGTGAGTCAGCTGAAGCTGGGTTAGTAAATGGAATACTGCCAGAGTCTAAAGTGGATGTTATTAATTTAGGATCCGCTCTCCATTTTGGGTGACATTTATCACTAGGGCAGTACCCGGTAGAAAGTGTATTTACTCTTATTGCTCTATAGGCTGTGTACACCTAACATCATGCTGCATCTTCATCCATGACCATCACTGCGTACAGTCAAATCTACCGGGAGACATTTGAGCACACTCCTTGGTCAGGGTTCTTGGCTAAGCCTGTTTCAACCCACTGAAGTCCAGTCCACTTCATAAGCCTGGCTCTCAATAGATATTCATCTATGGAATTGCACATGCAGCTGTCCTGTGCCAGCATTCACTTTCCAAAGCCCAAGCTAGACTGTTCTGGAGCACCAGATGCCACCAGCTACTCTTACATATGGTGATGATGCAGAACAGCTAGGGAAGAATGTCAAGAGTACCTTTGAGGATGTGATCCACTCCTAACAATTCCCTGTCCGAAGACCACAGAAACAATGTGAGCTTGCTATGCTCTGCTCGGTGCTCACACATCTGCACCATTACTGGCTGAAAGGAGACCCCTGGATGTTGAGGTATCCGGATGGTCCAGTGGCTGGGTTATTGTGGGTTGACTTCATGCAAGGTTTTCAGATTCCATACAATGTGCTACTCAAGGGCAGTTAGGTAGAGAATTAAGGATGCATGGAGAAGCCCAGGGAGAGGGCAGAAAAACAAGACTAACAAGTTACGTTGCAGAATGATAGGCCAATTAGCAAAACACCAATTAAAAGGCCTCATTGTATTGACACTGGCAATAGCTCCTAAGAAAACATTGCACGAGTTTTGTTTGATTCATCACCTTTCTTGGCCTGAAGAGGCATCAGTAAATTACTTTATTGGCCAATTAAAATGACATACACCAGCATTGGCACAGCCATGGAATGGCAGATTGCCGGTCCAGCCAGGTGACATTCAGCTCCTGGGGACTGAATTTGAAGGGTTCCACTACATGGACAGGTCCATGTCAAATGGATGATCGTGGCCTGGGCGATCTTTGAGAAATTCAGAACCTGTGCGAAGTGGGTTGAGAGACAGCTGTCCATGCCTGAGCAGGGGTGGCATTCCCTCAACACTCAGTGATGGTTGGGAGGAGCGCCACAGACTGAGGACGCTAGAACTGGCGGCGGAAACATTTGGTGTTCCATTAGCCGAAGAAATGGCAGAATGGCCTGCTACTAACTTGACTTTGCTAGGCACAGAGCTGGACTCTGTTTAGATGGTGTTATGACTGCTGGGAGGAAAGACTGGCTCTTTGAAATGTTTGATATAGAAAGTGATGGGTGAGAAGAAATGTGAGTTGAGGAAACGGCAACAGGTGCTAGGGCGCTTAACCGTCACTTGTGGAGCGGTCGTCCTGCTTCGGGAATTGTTTCAGGCAACTGACATGTGCCATGAGAAGGGCAACAAAACCACTCCACGGATTGCGAATGACAGACAGAATTAAACAGGACTTGACAACAAAGAATGCCGCACCAAGCGCCACCAACGCTAAAGCTGGGCCTCGCAGCGCTATGAGCTGTTTGCACTACTGAAAAGTCTGTGGAAGCTGAAAGCTTGAATTGTGGTGCTTCAGCATCGAATGCAGATCACTCTGAACTGTCTTGGACTGAGGTCAGGGCTGGATCATTCATGGGACCACGTCTGGCACCTGAGCATAGGAATTGAGATAGGCGCTCAGTGAACTCCTCTGGTCCTCCAAGAGTTATTAATGCCTGCCTGAAAGCAGTGTCCATGATCTATACCACTGGAACAGTGAGCGCGTTGTATGCCGCTTTTTAGCAGCATGCAAAAAGCATTGGCAAAGCCATAGGTCTCGTCTTTGGCACCTATAGGCTTTCTGAATTACTTTTGGTTATGCTCTTCGCCATCGGCCTTTGTCCCGATGCTGTGCACCATTGTCAAAATGAATGAATTAAAAAGGACAAGTGATGCATGCATGTGAGATGATGTATCCATGGGCATGCATCAGAATGCATGTGCGTGCCAGCGAAATGATGCAGTAGCCATTGGCTTTCATTTTTTATTTACCGACCCGAGATGGCAGATGCCACTGGGATTTGAAAATAAAAAAAATGTAGTGCAAAAGTGAACAATTTTAAAGAAACGAAAGGACTATAAAGTTTGGGGGTAACGGAAGAGGGAATGGGGGTGAATTGCAGAACAAGAACTCGTCTTCAGGTTTATTTCTATTGGTTGTGTGTCCTAATGGTGACATGCATAAATCAGCAAACCGGATGGAGCCGGGATAGTGTCAAACTTTGAAATGTTACCAACCTGGTGAACCCTGCATATCTCTGGGGTCAAAGGTCCTGGGTGGTGCAAGCAGAAGTGGGAGCAATGAGCACAGCATCTTTGAGCAGCCCTCATACTTGAAGACGTCATTCTTGTAACATAAACTATTTCCTCCTCCCTGCGACTGTGAGAAAAGGCTGGTGAAGTGTGTAGTGTTCTTAGGATTGTGAGCACTAGTCCCCCGTGGTCCTGAGCGGACTCAATGAAAGAAATACGCAATCATTTGGGGGTTGTTAAGGTGTGGTTATTAGCGGTTATGAGCTAATGAATTTCAGTGTGAATGTTACACACTGATGCAGAAAGATGTTGGCTATAAGCTCCATGTGTGGCATGTTTTTGAGCACGCTTCCGAGCTGAGGCGAACACGACAACTGGCGACAAGTAGGGGGATACATGCTACAAAGAAACAAGACTGCTGTTCCTAAGAGTTTGGTAGGTTATAGCAAACTGCTTGTGCGTGCCACAGGAGCCCAAACCCGGGTCAAAGAAGCCTACACTTGGTGTATGTGGAGTGCAAGCTCCACTCCAGCCCATACGAGGCCTCGTAGAGAAGTTGAAGGCCTAGCAGAGGAGTGCCATTGGAAAAACCCGTCAAGGCTTGCCTGCTGGGCTGAAGAAGAATGCAGTGCTGTGCCACTGCATCAAGCTATCATTCACACAAAAAGAACTCTAACAGCAGTAACAATCAGGTGCAACATACAAGGCAGCAACAACCAGGTACGAAAAATAGAAATGTACTCACCAGAGAAGTAAAACTCTTTACGATTTCAACGTTGGACATGACGTGCTGGACAGGAAGATCTGTACAAAGTGGCATCCACTACGTTCTGAATCTCACCCTGAGCAAAGCGACTCAAACACACGGCCCACCGCTATCAAAGTCACAGGTTGGACTGAGAGTGGTGAAAGCTCTCGAAACAGCATGAAGAAATTACTCGAACACAGAAAAACGAAAGCAAAGACCAGAACACGCAAGAAACAGATAATGCATTTACTGTAAATAAATTAATGAGCCACATGATCGTTAAATGAGTCAGATGACTTGAACTGAAATACGAAGCTGGTACTTCCAATAGGCGGGGATTCAGGTGCACAAGGAGCACTGCCTGAACAGCACACACTCTCAACGGCAGTAGGAGGAGACGCGAAGCACACCACAGCCACTTTTATAAAACCACCTCGGCCGAAAAGCAAAATGTTGGCTCCAGATGGACCACGTGGATCAGGACTTTTGATGACTTCGTAGATGCTCTTGAAGAAGTAAATGCCGAGAAAATCATTAAATACTTAAAGAATCTTGCTAGTGATGGATTAAAAGAAGTAATAAAGAAAATCTCACAGACTGAGACAATGTACTGTCAGATGAAGGAAGCATTAGGAGCCAAGTTCAATGCAATGCCAAACATCAACTATGAAAGGTACATTTTCAATCAAGCGAGACAACAGGGAGGTGAAACGATGGATGAGTTTGTTGAGAGACTTGATGTGCTTATCAAACACTGTAAGTTTAGTGACTTTAATGATGAAGAAGGCAGGGGCCTCAGAGTCATCGATGGTTGTTTGTCAGACTTGTTCAGAAGACGCATGTTGAGAGAGATGCTCAGTTTAGTAAAAGTACTAATTGCTGCCAGAGCCGAGGAATGAGCACATCATCAAGCCACCGATATGGAAGCGGGAGCAGCAAAAAGTGAATCAGCATTAATCATGAGGAGCAAACACGAACACCAAGTAGATGCCCCTGAGTCGACATCCTCGAAGAAAGAAAGACTGTGTTTCAGGAGCAGATTTTCATTTCCACATGAAGGCAATTGTCCAGCCATTGGACAGATGTGCAAAGGTTGCAGAAAGGAGAACCTCTTCATAACGGAAAGCAATTGCACCATGGGGAGATGGGAAAATGGAAGCTAGAAGGTTCCAGATGCATTCTCACCACTCCCACAAACACAAAGAGCAACCTCAACTGCGACAGATGGAAGTTAAACAAAGTTGCTCATCATCAAGTTCATCCTGTAAGAATTCGGGGACGTCACTGTTGAGCGACAGTGAACAGGATGAATGCGCAATGATTGTATCTAAACAAAAGCGTTGTGCACACGTGGGCCTTTTCGCTTGCAAAGATGACAACGAACGAGAAAAGCAAGTGAGTCAACCAAACAAAAGAATTCATATGGACATTGCTCCAAGATCAAACTAAATGTTAACGGGTGACCCATAACCTATTGACAGCACTGCATCGGTCTACATCATGCCAGTCAAACAATTCAACAATTTGTCACTTGTACCATGACTCAAAGAGTCAAATATGAAGGGGTACACATGGGCTGTTTCCAAACCATTGTACAGTCAAGGATCATTCACAGTGACCTTGCGGTATAAGTCGCCTGAGCAGGTTCTAATCCACGTTCTACAAGGTACTTCATCTGGTGCATGTCTACGTAGTTTTGCAGCTGCTGCTGACATGGGGCTGATATCTATCAATCACAACCTAAAAACACCATCTGAATTTGTGAGTCAGTTTCCGTCACTATGCTATGGCCTAGGAAGGCTTAAGACAATGAAGATGTAACTTCACATTAACAAAGACATCCAGCCTGTTGCACAAGGATACCGAACAATACCATTTCACCTAAAAGCAACAGATGAGGAGGAACTAGAAATGTTGTTAAAACACAACATTTTCAAGCGGTCTACTGGTCTTACACCATGGGTGTCGCCCATAGTGGTAGTGCCGAAAAAGGACAGTGCAGGTGCAGTGCACATGTGTGTGGCTATGTGCCGAGCGAACAAAGCAATTGAGAGAGAAGGACATCCTCATCCGCACAGTGCAGATATGATCATGCAGCTGAACGGAGCCAAAGTCTTCACCTGTCTTGACTTGAACAAGGGATACCATCAACTTGAATTGGAAGAAAACCGTACATACATTACCACTTTTTCAACTCTTTTGGTTTGTTCAGATGCAAAAGATTGAGCTTTGGAGAGTCGTCTACTGCAGAAATATTCCAAGATGTGATATGTAGAATAATTCAACCTGTTAAACATGCTTTCAATTACAGTGATGATATACCGGTATTTGGAACACTATGGAAGGAGCATGATAAGGCTCTCAAATTAGTGTGTCAGTTTCTTACAAATGCAGGTCTCACATTAAATGCAGGAAAGTGTGAATGTCACAAAAACAAACTCAAGTTCTTTGGGCACATATTTCCTGATGAGGGGATGTCTCCTGATCCAGATAAGGTATGAGCACTGTCAGTCGCCAGTCCCCCACAAGATGTCACCATGTTACTGCCCTTCTTGGCCAGCTATTGTTCAAGGAACATTTGTGACTGTGCTACAGTGAATGCCCATTTGCAGAAGCTGACCAAACAAAATGTCCTGTTCTGTTTGTCCTTTAACTGTGGCCAAGGTTTCAAAAGAATAAATCATGCGATTGAACATGCAACTGAGATGGCCTGATTTGATCCTAAACTACACACTGAGATTGATGTTGATCCTTGCTCAGCATGATGGTCATCTAAATGCTCGGAGACAGACTGTGGCACCAGCAGAAGTTTGTCTGACACAGTGAGTGCCTATTCCCAGAAGGACAAAGAGAGTCTGACTGTGGTGTGGGCCTCTGAACATTTTCATGTTTTTCTGTATAGAAAGCATTTCACGATTGTCACAGACTACCAAGCGCTGCTCACTATATTCGGAAATCCAAAAGCCAAGATGCCCCTCACATTGAGAGGTGGGGGTTGCGGTTACAAGAGTACGACTATACAATCGTGCATAAGCCTAGTGAACCAAAACCCTGCACATTATTTCTTACCAGTACCACTACAGCAACACAGCTCAACATTGAAAACTGCTGAGGAATACATCAACTTCACTGTAAGGTCAGCACGCCAGTAACCTCACAGATCGAACAGATTGTTGCTGCTACAAATACCGATAAAGATAAGCTTGCCCTTAAAAAAAAATATTTCAATGCAATCATGGAGACACAGTGTTCGACCTCTGAGTGTTAAAATTGAATTTCAAAAATATTGAAATGTACAAGAGGAACTGTCACTAAAGTAGGCATTGTGCTAAGAGGTTCCAGGATTGTCATACCCGAGAGTCTGAGAAAGTAAATCACTGAACTTGCTCATGAGGGACATTTTGGCATTGTTGCCACCAAAAGAGCCCTCAGAGATAGAGTGTGGTTCCCTCAATTGGATGAGAGAATTGGGAGGGAACTAAAAGAGTCATTTATGCAATTGCCTTTCCCCAAAGGTGACCCAGAACCCACAAACCTTGTCTGATCTTCCTGCATGTGAGTGGGAAATAGTTGCTATAGACTTATTTGGGTCCCTTGCAAATGGACACCATCTAAAGGAGGTCATTGACGAGCATTCCCATTTTCATCTGGTAGAGGATATATCATCAACAACCCATGACCAAGTCATTGAGCGGCTGGACAACATATTTGCAGTGTGGGGCATACTGGACACTCTCAAGTCTGACAATGGTCCACCATTCAATAACAAGGAGTTTAAGGAGTTTCTGACTAGACTTGATGTCAAGCAGCAGAAAAGCACATCCTTGTGTCCTCAGGCTAACGGTGTTGTGGATGGTTTTATAGGAACCCTGAAATGAGTGATCCAGCGTGCATTGATGGAGGAAATAGAGCTAAGTTAGGCATTACGTCAAGCCCTCTGTGCCTATCGTTCGACTCCTCACCGGTGACAGTCCTGCCACCTTGATGTTTGGGAGAGTTACAAGAACCAAGCTACCACAGTGGATCACTGAATGAAATCAGAATGATGAAGAGGTTTGTGTTACTGACACTGATCAAAAAAGTCAAATGAAGACATATGCTGATCAATGTCGGCGAGCTCATGAGATCGTCTTTGACAAAGGTAACTGGGTACTCGTGAAACAAAAACAGAAGCAAAAGACAGAGCCTCCATTGGATTATGAACCTCTGAAAGTTGAGACGTGGAAGGGACACATGATAACTGGGCAATGTACTGTCAAATCCATCACGAGAGACTTGTCACATTTCGAGAACCTGTCTTGACGATCATTGGTCCCTGTAATACCAGATGAGGCTGCTCTACCTGAAGGCCCAGATCAGACATTTAATCCTGTGCCCTCGGTGTCCAATTCAGGTACAGTTCAACTACTTTATACCATACGGTCTGGCCGAATCATGCGAGCACCTTGAAGACCAATCAAAGGAATATAATGCTGCTATTGTTTATACCTTTTTATTTAAAAATGTAGTGTCTTAGGATTGCGAGCACTAGGATCCCGCGGTCCTGGGCAGACTTAATGAAAGAATTACACAATCATTTGGGAGGTGTTAAGATGTGGTTATTAGTGGTTATGAGCTAATTTGCTTCAGTTTGAATGTTGTAAGCTGATGAATATAGACGTTGGCTATGAGGTTCGTGTGTGGAATCCTCTTGTGAATGCTCCCGGGCTGCGGAGGATGCACCATAATGTACTCTGACACCTGAAAAAAAGTTTTCAATGAATGTGTGATATGTTTGTAAGCAAGGACCTACGGCTCCCTACTTCTGACACTGGAGCTGATAGCTGGTGACTTTATTGGCAAAAGAAACTATCAGGTAAATCTTTCCAGACCGCCTCAACTACAGTAGGCAACAGTCAAGTAAAAGTAGACTGTTGGAAACAAATCCACGTCAGTCAGTTCCCAGTGCTGCTGTTTTGGAGCGCTCGCTGCTTCTGCCAACTGATGCTGAGGTCATGCCCGACCTTTGTAACATTAGTGTGTGTGATTTGTGTGCACATGAAGGTGGGTATATGCAGATCAGTCGCAGCCCGTCCTTTAGGGCAGAGGGGCCACGCCCCCCCATCTTTTGCCCCTCATGAAGAGTGCCTGTCAGGCTGAGCAAAGGTCAGCCTGACAGACACTGTTCATTTTCAGATCAGGCAGGAACGAGACATGCGTGATTTGCACAGACTCCTGGTTGCCTGAGCTGAACTTTTCTGGGCTGAAGTGGTCACAGCTCCTATGGGCGTGATCTCCTCAGCTCAGCAAAGATGCCTCGAGGCCCATCCCCTCAGTGACGTGGGGTAGCGTCACCCATTGACTCCGACCTGGGCGCTTCAGGTTTGTGCCCTGAAGCGTCTAGGGCGAGTGTCAATCAGTGACACCTCGTCACAGAGTGGGGTGGGGTGGGTTCAGAAGTCTCAGTTACCCCATCCCACTCTGTGTCGAAGTTGGGACTATTGCCTTCCCTTATTGGGTGACTTAAGGTCAGCAAGTCAGGGAAGGCAGCAGTCCCAACCCTCCTGGGACCTCCGAAGCAGAGCTGAAGGTAAGTGTGTGTGTTTTCTTTTTTAATGAATGTTTGGTGCGTGCGTGTATGTTTGAATATTTGATGAGTGTTGTGAATGGATGTGCGGGTGCGCGCATTTGTGAATGATGGAGTGTGAGTGTGCTTCCCGCCCACCCTCTCCCTCCTAAAATTACAGGCCGCCACTGATGCATGTGTAAGCGCTGGCGTATTTAAGGGTCTGTGTAAACGGACTAAGTATGTGTTTGTGCAGGGGTTGCATAGCAGTATAACCATTTTGTCACCAAGGCTGAGCAATATATACAGAAAATCAGGAACGAGAATAAAGAGATACGTGAAAGGGGGTTGCATGAGTGTGAAATAACTCAGTTGCTTAGTGGTAATCCTCAGAAACCAGAAACAGAAAAATCAATTTCCTCTCACCCACCACTAAAGGGGGGGGTAAGTAAGGAAAGCAGGACTGTGTTGGGGGAGCCTATGGATCGGACTAATGAAGATTACTGATAAGTAACCAGATCAATACCTACCTCATCCATCAGCCTTCACAAATTGTGTGTATACCCAAACCAACAACCCACGGAAGGAAATTGATAACTGAGACAAACATCTGAAGCACCATATGTTTTATTGAACCAGAATATATATATATATATTATATATATATTTTTTTATATATTACCAAGTGGCGAATGCCATTAGGTGGTTACAGTCACATCAGCTAGGGTCTGGAAAGTTTCAGGGTGATCCGTCAAGCGGGAGCTGAGAAAAAGGGGGGTTAAAAAAGGTGCGTTTCCCATGATAATTCCCACAGGGATTTTGAACAGGAATAGCGCCCAAACCACTGGACAGAATTACAACTAATTTGGCAGGAAGTTAGTTCTTGGTCCAAAAAGCACCCTTTTTGTTATTTGGTGTAAATCCGTTCAGTAATTTTCGAAATATTTAAGAAAAAACAAATATGTATATATAGGGATGTGAAGGGTCCGCGAACCCTCCCAGTCTCGTACTGAGATCTGGCTGTCTGCCAACACTTTAATAACAAAAGTGTTGGCAGACAGCTTGGGATTCAACTTCAGCCGAGTCTCAGAATAAAAGGTGAAAAAATCAAAAGGGGCCTGACTCCTTAGCTCTGGAGTTTTTGGCATGAGCCGCAGCAAATCCGCCAAAAATTTTAAAAACAATAACAAGCGCAGGCTTCCGTGCTTGTTTAACGGCAGTCCCCGGGTGGGCCAGGTCCTGAGGGCGTTCAATTTTTGAATGCGGCGGTAGGGGTAGTGGGCTGCCCGCCCCCTACCCCAACTCGCAGCTCCAGAGGCCACCATCTCCCCGGGGCAGATTGTGAAAAAGAAATGTGGGGGACCACCTGGCCCCTCCGGAGCCCTAGGGACCCCCACCTCACTAGAGCAGATTGTGAAAAAGAAATGCAGGGGGGCTGTCCCAGCCCCTCCGCAGACCTGGAGACCGCAACCTACCCCGGGCACAATGTGAAATGAAATGCGGGAGGAGCATCCACCCCCCCTCCACCCCTGCAGCTCCGGGGAGCCACCTCCCCGGGGCAGATTGTGAAAAACGCCCCCCCCAACCGGCAGCCCGAGGGACTGCCACCTCCCCAGGGCACAATGTCGGAGTGGGATGGAAGAGAGAGAGAGAGACAGTCATTGAAATGGTCTCTCCATGCAATGTCTTCAAATAGTAAGACTAGCAAGATGTTTGGTACCAATGTTATACTTATGTTGGGATGCAGAGCAGAACAGAGTCACTGGTCAAGGTCTTGTTCTGTCACTCAGTGGGCTGAAGGTTCAAATCCTAGTATCGCGTGGCAGTGTGTTTGTTTATTTACTGGTGTTTTGACCGCTAAACTTTCCTAGTGATGGAACATTCAAGTTTCTTTCCAATCACATACTTGGGTTGACTGTCATAGGTATGTCTGGAAGCATCACAGTAAGCATGGCCTAAAGTTTAAGGTCACAGAGCCTCGCAATAAAAGTTGAGGATTCTACTCCAAGTGAGTCCGCGGTCATTTTCCTTCTTTAATTTCTTTTAAACTTCAAAAGTTTAAAGATCGTACTGAAAAGTGATCTCACTCTTTTTTGATTGACAAATACATTTTTCTTTTCAGTTTGTCCAGAAATATCTCATTCTAAGTATATCAGTCATTAAAGCCTAAAACACTCTCTATCTCTCTCACTCTCTTTCTCTCGCTCTCTCTCAATTCTTCTTTTTCAATCTCTTTCTCCACTCACACACCCACTCAGACCCTTACACAACCACTCACAGACCCACTCAGAAACTGACAAACACACTCACAGGCCCACTCAGAACCTCATGCACCCACTCACAGCCCCACTCACACCTTCATGCACCCACTCACAGACCCACTCAGACACTCATGCACCCACTCACAGACCAACTCAGACTCTCACACACCCAGTGAAACCTCACACACCTACTCACAGACCCACACAGACACTGACACACCAACTAAGACACAGATGCAACTGATCTCACACCCAGACAAACACTCTCACAGCCACTTTCACCCCCAGATAACCATCTCACACCTATTCTCACGCCCAGAGAGAGGGGCCAGGGCCAACTCCCACAGTGCACGGCCAAAGGCCGTGCGCACCATGGTGTTGGGTGTTTAGGGGGGTTGGCCACAGGGTCTACTGCAGGTCAGGCCTCGCGGCCAACCTCCCGCCACGCACAGCCTTGGGTCGTGTGTGCCAGTGGTTGGATTAACCTCTAGTAATAAAAATAACTTTGTGTTCAGAAAAACAAAGAAATTCACTGAAAAAACAAAGGTTGCAGGGACGTTATAGTTAGTAAATAGAATTTAAAAAACATAGAGATTCACCTGTTGTAGTTAGAGTTATCTCAAGTAACTATAACTCGTGCCCTAAGGTAACTATAACTTGCGCTCTCGCCATGCACTGCTAATTACTCCACAAATTACCGCCCTCATGACACCTTTGATAACATCATTGATCATATCAATGTAATATTTGCAGTCACATTTTTGACGAAAAACTGTGTATGGCGGGGGCATGAGTTATAGTTACCTTAGGGCACGAGTTATAGTTACTTGAGATAAATAACTAAAACAGGTGAATTTCTATTGTTTTGTATGTTTAAAATGTGAGCCTAACTATAACATCCTTGTAACTTGTGGTTTTTTAAGTGAAATAAATCCAATATTTAGGAGGCTTGTGTTTTATTTCGTATATGTGATAGCTTCCGTACCTGTAGTCTTGTGAGATGTTCCATGTGAGCCACAGCCGGAAGCTTAGCATGACGGCATCTAATGCAAGCACATATGCTTCTCTACCCAGTTCTCCTCTACTGCTGGGGTGTCCTCTAGTTCATCATTTGTATACTTAGGTGAATGACTATGGAGGGTTAAAGCATTTGCATTATTCCATGATACCCTGCAGGGGTGTAAAAGGAGGATGTTCCATGACAGATGAAGGCTGGGGCTGCTCCCAGCACAGTTGTTCACAATGGGGGATTCATTTTAGATTTCACTGTATTACTGCACTTCCTGATTTACTTGGTGATGGATGAGGAATGGGAGTTTGAACAGCGCTGTGAAGAACTTGGCACTGGAACTTGATATCTGAAGATTTCTGACGACAACAACAGTATATTTTGCGTTCTACATCAATGACCATAGTACATTTATTTCCAACCAATTACGTGCATACTCAATGGACTGGAGGTCAGTATTTCTCCGGTTTTTGTTACTTAATACATGAAACATGCCTCGAGGCTTCCTGCAGCCAAATGCTCACCGTTCGCCTTGTCCCTGGTTGATCTTCAGATTCTGATGTTGGCAAACTAGAGCTTTCTCCCTGGCTTCCATCACCTGAGGCATCAGAAGTCTGGTCTGAGTTGTTCCTTGATCTCTGGGGAGAAAAATAATACTTGAGATTTTAAAATATACAGAACCCAACATCTAGCACTATTCACAATCAGCCACGTTACTGATGGATTGAGTCTCTATGTTTAGTATTTAAAGTTACAATGTGAGTCAGCTGAAGCTGGGTTAGTAAATGGAATACTTCCAGAGTCTAAAGTGGATGTAATTAATTTAGGATCCTCTCTCCATTTTGCGTGACATTTATCACTAGGGCAGGACGCGGTAGAAAGTGTATTTACTCTTATTGGTCTATAGGCTGTGTACACCTAACATCATGCTGCGTCTTCGTCCATCACTGCGTACAGTCAAATCTACTGTGAGACATTTGAGCACACTCCTTGGCCAGGGGTCTTGGCTAAGCCTGTTCCAACCCACTGGAGTCCAGTCCACTTCATAAGCCTGGCTCTCAAGAGATATTCATCTATGGAAATGCAAATGCAGCCGTGCTGTGCCAGCATTCACTTTCATGAGATCCCAAATCCCAAGCTAGACTGTTCTGGAGCACCAGATCCCACCAGCTACTCTTGCATATGGTGACGATGCAGAGCAGCTAGGGAAGAATGTCAGGAGTACCTTTGAGTAGCTCCTAAGAAAACATTGCATGAGTTTTGTTTGATTCATCACCTTTCTTGGCCTGAAGAGGCATCAGTAAATTACTTTATTGGCCAAATCAAAATGACATACACCAGCATTGGTACAGCCATGGAATGGTAGATTGCCGGTCCGGCCATGTGACATTCAGCTCCTGGAGACTGAATTTGAAGGGTTCCACTACATGGACAGGTCCATGTCAAATGGATGATCGTGGCCTGTGCGATCTTTGAGAAATTCAGAACCTGTGCGAAGTGCGTTGAGAGACAGCTGCCCATGCCTGAGCAGGGGTGGCATTCCCTCAACACTCAGTGATGGTTGGCAGGAGCGCCACAGACTGAGGACGCTAGAACTGGCGGCGGAAACATTTGGTGTTCCATTAGCCGAAGAAATGACAGAATGGCTTGCTACTAACTTGACTTTGCTAGGCACAGAGCTGGACTCTGTTTAGATGGTGTTATGACTGCTGGGAGGAAAGACTGGCTCTTTGAAATGTTTGATATAGAAAGTGATGGGTGAGAAGAAATGTGAGTTGAGGAAACGGCAACAGGTGCTAGGGCACTTAACCGTCACTTATGGAGTGGTGGCCCTGCTTCGGGAATTGTTTCAGGCAACTGACATGTGCCATGAGAAGGGCAACAAAACCACTCCACGGATTGCGAATGACAGACAGAATTAAACAGGACTTGACAACAAAGATTGCCGCACCAAGCGCCACCAACGCTAAAGCTGGGCCTCGCAGCGCTATGAGCTGTTTGCACTTCTGAAAAGTCTGTGGAAGCTGAAAGCCTGAATTGTGCTGCTTCAGCATCGAATGCAGATCACTCTGAACTGTCTTGGACTGAGGTCAGGGCTGGATCATTCATGGGACCACGTCTGGCACCTGAGCATAGGAATTGAGATAGGCATTCAGTGAACTCCTCTGGTCCTCCAAGAATTATTAATGCCTGCCTGAAAGCAGTGTCCATGATCTATACCACTGGAACAGTGAGCGTGTTGTATGACGCTTTTTAGCAGCATGCAAAAAGCATTGGCAAAGCCATAGGTCTCGTCTTTGGCACCTATAGGCTTTCTGAATTACTTTTGGTTATGCTCTTCCCCATCGGCGTTTGTCCCGATGCTGTGCACCATTGTCAAAATGAATGAATTAAAAAGGACAAGTGATGCATGCATGTGAGATGATGTATCCATGGGCATGCATCAGAATGCATGTGCGTGCCAGCGAAATGATGCAGTAGCCATTGGCTTTCATTTTTTATTTACCGACCCGAGATGGCAGATGCCACTGGGATTTGAAAATAAAAAAAATGTAGTGCAAAAGTGAACAATTCTAAAGAAACGAACGGACTATAAAGTTTGGGGGTAACGGAAGAGGGAATGGGGGTGAATTGCAGAACAAGAACTCGTCTTCAGGTTTATTTCTATTGGTTGTGTGTCCTAATGGTGACATGCATAAATCAGCAAACCGGATGGAGCCGGGATAGTGTCAAACTTTGAAATTTTACCAACCTGGTGAACCCTGCATATCTCTGGGGTCATAGGTCCTGGGTGGTGCAAGCAGAAGTGGGAGCAATGAGCCCAGCATCTTTGAGCAGCCCTCATACTTGAAGACGTCATTCTTGTAACATGAACTATTTCCTCCTCCCTGCGTCTGTGAGAAAAGGCTGGTGTAGTGTTCTTAGGATTGTGAGCACTAGGCCCCCGTGGTCCTGAGCGGACTCAATGAAAGAATTACGCAATCATTTGGGGGGGTGTTAAGGTGTGGTTATTAGCGGTTATGAGCTAATGAGTTTCAGTGTGAATGTTGCACACTGATGCAGAAAGATGTTGGCTACGAGCTCCATGTGTGGCATGTTTTTGAGCACGTTTCCGAGCTGAGGAGAACACGACAACTGGCGACAAGTAGGGGGATACATGCTCCGAAGAAACAAGACTGCTGTTCCTAATAGTTTGGTAGGTTATAGCAAACTGCTTGTGCGTGCCACATGAGCCCCAAGCCGGTGCAAAGAAGCCTACACTTGGTGAATGTGGAGTGCAAGCTCCACTCCAGCCCGTACGAGGCCTCGTAGAGAAGTTGAAGGCCTAGCAGGAGTGCCATTAGAAAGGCCCGCCAAAACTTGCCAGCTGGGCTGATGAAGACTGCAGGGGTGTCCCACTACACCGAGCTATCATTCACACAAAAAGAACTCTAAAGGAAGTAACAATCAGGTGCAACATAAAAGGCATCAACAATCATGTATGAGAAATAAAAAATGTACTCACCAGCGAAGTAAAATTCTTTATGATTTCAACATTGAACGTGACGTGCTGGAGAGGCTGATCTGTGCAAAGTGGCATCCACTACGTTCTGAATCTCACCTTGAGCAAAGCGACTCAAACACACAGTCCACCGGGTATCAAAGTCACAGGTTGGGCCGAGAGTGGTGAAAGCTGGCGAAACAGCACAAAGAAATGACTCGAACACAGAAAAACGAAAGCAAAGACCAGAACATGCAAGAAAGAGATAATGCATTTACTGTAAAAAAAAGAATGCGCCACATTATCGTTGAGAAAGTCAGATGACCTCTGCTGAAATACAAAGCCAGTACTTCTAGAAGGTGTGGATTCAGGTGCACTATGAGCGCTGCCTGAACAGCACACACTCTAAACGGCAGTAGGAGGAGGCGCAAAGCACACCGCACCCACTTTTATAAAACCACCGCCGCCATTCCATAGCGCCAAAAAGTTGAATATTGGCTCCAGATGGACCACATGGATCAAGCCTTTCGATGACTTCATAGATGCTCTGGAAGAAGTAAATGCTGAGAAAATCATTAAATACTTAAAGAATCTTGCTAGTGATGGAGTAATAGAAGTTATAAAGAATATCTCACAGACTGAGACAATGTACTGTCAGATGAAAGAAGCATTAGGAGCCAAGTTCAATGCAATGCCAAACATCAGCTATGAAAGGTGAAAGGTACATTTTCAATCAAGCGAGACAGTGAGTAGGTAAAACGATGGATGAGTTCGTTGAGAGACTTGATATGTTTATCAAACACTGTAGGTTTAGTGGATTTAATTATGAAGAAGCCAGGAGCCTCAGAGTCATTGATAGTTGTTTGTCGGACTCGTTCAGAAGACGCATGTTCAGAGAGATCAGTTTAGAAAAAGTACTAATTGCTGCCAGAGGTGAGGAATGAGCACATCATCAAGCCACTGACATGGAAGTGGGAGCAGCAAAAAGTGAATCAGTGTTAATAATAAGGAGCAAACACAAGAACCAAGTAGATGCCCCTAAGCCGACATCCTCGAAGAAAGACAGACTGTGTTTCCGGTGCAGATTTTAATTTCCACATGAAGGCAAATGTCCAGCCATCGGACAGATGTGCAAAGGTTGCGGAAAGGAAAACCTCTTCATAACCGTTTGCAAAGCAAAAGAGAAAGCAAATGCGCCATGGGGAGATGAGAAAATGGAAGCCAGAAGGTTCCAGAAGCATTCTCAACACTCCCACAAACACAAAGAGCAACCTCAACTGCGACAGATGGAAGCTAACCAAAGTTGATCGTCATCGAGTTCATGCTGTAAGAATTTGTTAACGTTACTGTTGAGCGACAATGAAGAGGATGAATGCACAATGATCATATCTAAACAAAAGTGGTGTGCACACGTGGCCTTTTCACTTGCAAAGAAGACAACGAACAACAAAAGCAAGTGAGTCTACTAAACAAAAGAATTCATATGGACATTGCCCCAAGACCAAACTAGAAGTTAACGGCTGTCCCATACCTTTGTAATTGACAGCAGTGCATCGGTCAACATCATGCCAGTCAAACAATTTAACAATTTGTCATGAGAACCGTGACTCAAATAGTCAAATATGAAGGTGTACACGTGGGGTGCTTCCAAACCGTTGCAGAGTCAAGGATCATTCACAGCGACCTTGTGGTATAAGAAGACGCCTGTGCAGATCCTAATCCACGTTCTTCCAGGTACTTCATCCAGTGCGTGTCTACTTAGTTTTGCAACTGCTGATGACATGGTGTTAGCTATCAATCACAACCTAAATACACAATCTGAATTTGTGAGTCAGTTTCCGTCACTATGTCATGGCTTAGGAAGGTTTAAGACAGTGAAGGTGCAACTTCACATTAACAGAGACATACAGCCTGTTGTACAATGGTACCGAAGAATATCATTTCACCTATAAGCAACAGTCGAGAGGCAACTAGAAATGCTGTTAAACCACAACATTATCGAGCGGCCTACTGGTCCTACACCATGGGTGTCACCCATAGTGGTAGTGCCAAAAAAGGACAGTGGAGGTGCAGTGCACATGTGTGTGGATATGTGCCAAGTGAACAAAGCAATTGAGAGAGAAAGACATCCTCATCCGCACAGTGCAGATATGATCATGCAGCTGAACGGAGCCAAAGTCTTCTCCTGTCTTGACTTCAACAAGGGATACCATCAACTTGAATTGGAAGAAAACCGTACATACATTACCACTTTTTCGACTCTTTTGGTTTGTTCTGATCAAAAAGATTGAGCTTTGGAGTGTCATCTACTTCAGAAATATTCCAAGATGTGATACGTAGAATAATTCAACCTGTTACACATGCTTTCAATTACAGTGATGATATACCGGTATTTGGAACAATATGGAAGGAGCATGATGGACATCTAAATGCTCAGAGACAGACTGTGGCATGCACCAGCAGAAGTTTGTCTGACACAGTGAGTGACTATTCCCAGACGGAAAAAGAGAGTCTGACTTTGGTGTTGGCCTGTGAACATTTTCATGTTTTTCTGTATAGAACACATTTCACGATTGTCACAGACCATCAAAAGCGCTGCTCACCATATTAGGAAATCCAAAGGCCACGATGCACCCTCGCACTGAGAGGTGGGGGTTGCGTTTACAAGAGTGCGTCTATACAGTTGTGCATAAGGCTTGCATGAACCAAAACCCTGCAGATTATTTCTTAGCAGTACCACTAGAGCAGCACAGCTCAACATTGGAAACTGCTGAGGAATACATCAACTTCACTGTAAGGTCCAGCACGCCAGTAGCCTTATTGATCGAATAGATTGTTGCCGCTACAACTATCGATAAAGATAAGCTTGCCCTTAAAAAATATATATTTCAATGCAATCATGGAGACAGACTGTTCGACCTCTGAGTGTCAAAACTGAATTTCAAAAGTATTGAAATGTACAAGATGAACTGTCACTAAAGTAGGCATTGTGCTAAGATGCTCCAGGATGGTCATACCCGAGAGTCTGAGACAGTAAATCAGTGAACTTGCTCATGAGGGACATTTTGGCATTGTCGCCACCAAAAGAGCCCTGGGAGATAGAGTGTGGTTCCCTCACTTGGATGAGAGAGTTGAGAAGGAATTAAAAGAGTCATTTATGCAAATGCCTTTCCCCAAAAGTGACCCAGCATCTACTAACCTCGTTTGATCTTCCTGTGCGTGTGTTGGAAAAAGTTCCTGTTGACTTCTTTGGGCCCCTTGCAAATGGACACCATCTAAAGGCGGTCATTGACGAGTATTCCCGTTTTCCTCTGGTAGAGGATATGTCATCAACAATCCACGACCAAGTCATTGAGTGGCTGGATAACATATTTGCAGTGTGTGGCATACTGGACACTCTCAAATCTGACAATGGTCCAACCATTCAATAGCAAGGAGTTTAAGGAGTTTCTGACGAGATTTGATGTCAAGCAGCAGAAAAGTACATCCTTGTGGCCTCAGGCTAACAGTGTTGTGGAAGGTTTTATGGGAACCATGAAATGAGTGATCCATTGTGCATCGATGGAGGAAATTGAGATAATTAAGGCTTTATGTCAAGCCCTCTGTGCCTATCGTTTGACTCCTCACCGGTGACAGTCCTGCCACCTTGATGTTTAGGAGAGCTATAAGAACCAAACTATCACAATGGATCACTGAATGAAATCAGAATGATGAAGAGGTTTGTGCTACTGAAACTGATGGAAAAAGTCAAATGAAGACATATGCTGATCAGTGTCGGCGAGCTCATGAGATCGTCTTTGACAAAGGTAACTGGGTACTCGTGAAACAAAAACAGAAGTGAAAGACAAATCCTCCATTTGATTTTGAACCTCTGAAAGTTGAGAGACGGAAGGGACATATAATAATGGCACAATGTACCGGCAAATCCATCACAAGAGACTCGTCACATTTCGAGAACCTGTCTTGATGATCATCGGTCCCTGTAATACCAGATGAGGCTGCTCCACCTGAAGGCCCAGATCAGACATTTAATCCTGTGCCCTCGATGTCCAATTCGGGTACATTTCAACTACTTCATACCACACGGTCTGGCCAAATCATGCGAGCACCTTGAAGACCGATCAAAGAAATATAATGCTGCTATTGTATATACCTTTTTATTTAAAAATGTAGTGTCTTAGGATTGTGAGCACTAGGATCCCGTGGTCCTCGGCAGACTCAATGAAAGAATTATGCAAACATTTGGGAGATGTTAAGGTCTGGTTATTAGTGGTTATGAGCTAATGAGCTTCAGTTTGAACGTTGTAAGCTGATGAATATAGACATTGGCTATGAGGTCCGTGTGTGGCATGTTCTTGTGCATGCTCCCAGGCTGGGGAGGATGCACCATAGTGTACTCTGACACTTGAAAAAACGTTTTCAATGAATGTGTGATATGTCTGTAAGCAAGGACCTACAGCTCCCTACTTCTGACACTGGAGCTGATAGATGGTAACTTTATGGGCAAAAGAAACGATCAGGTAAATCTTTCGAGACCACCTCAACTACAGTAGGCAACAGTCAAGTAAGCATAGAACTGTTGGAAACAAATCCACGTCAGTCAGTTCCCAGCACTCCTCTTTTGGAGCGCTCGCTGCTTCTGCCAACGGATGCTGAGGTCATGTCCGTCCTTTCTAACATTAGTGTGTGTGAGTGTGTATATGTGTGCATATGAATGTGAGTATGTACATGTGTAAACAATGGAGTATTTAAAGGTCTGTGTGTAATCGGGCTAAGTATGTGTTTGTGTGGGGGTTGTATAGCAGTATAACCATTTTGTCGCCAAGGCAGAGCGAGATTTACAAAAAATCAGGAACGAGAAAAAAGAGATATGTGAAAGGGGGTTGCATGAGTGTGAAATAAATCAGTTGCTTAATGGTAATCCTCAGAAAGCAGAAACAGAAAAATCAATTTCCTCTCACCCACCACTAAAGGAAGGGCAGGGAAGGAAAGCAGGACTGTTGTGAGGAAGACTGTGGAACGGAGTAATGAAGATTACAGATAAACAACCAGGACAATACCTACTTCATCCATCAGTCTTCACAAATTGAGTGTATACCCAAACCAACAACCCACGGAAGGAAATTGATAGACAAAAATCTGAAGCACCAGGTGTTTTATCATACCATACCCAGACTCCTCCTCTCTGTGATAGTGCGCATGCGCATAGAATCCTATGTTAGATAGTTTTCCCGCAGGAGGGTGAAGTGAGGAGTGAAGAATTGTATATGTACATATATATAGTGAGTGAAGAAGATGTCCATGTGATGTATATGGAAAATGTCACTTACCCAGTGTACATCTGTTCGTGGCATGTTCCGCTACAGATTCACATGCTATGCAGAGGTTCTGCCATCTAGTGTTGGGCTCGGAGTGTTACAAGTTGTTTTTCTTCGAAGAAGTCTTTTCGAGTCACGGGACCGAGTGACTCCTCCTTTTCGGCTCCATTGCGCATGGGCATCGACTCCATCTTAGATTGTTTTCCCGCAGAGGGTAAGGTAGGAGTGATAGAGTGTAAAGTAAGAGATGTCCATGCAATGGAATAGAGATGTATGTACATATGTACAAATTTGAATGTAACTTAAACGGCTACAGGCTCCCGGGGAGGAGGGAGGGCGCATGTGAATCTGCAGCGGAACATGCCACGAACAGATGTACACTGGGTAAGTGACATTTTCCGTTCGATGGCATGTGTAGCTGCAGATACACATGCTATGCATAGACTACAAAGCAGTTTTCCTCCCCTAAGCGGTGGTCAGCCTGTAGGAGTTGAAGTTGTTTGAAATAGTGTCCTTAGTACAACCTGTCCTACTGTGGCTTGTTGTGTTGCTAACCCAAATTTACACAGTAATGCTTGGTAAATGTGTGAGGTGTTGACCAAGTGGCTGCTTTACATATTTCTGTCATTGGTATATTTCCTAGCAAAGCAAATGTTGCTCCTTTCTTCCTAATGGAATGTGCTTTTGGTGTAATTAACAGCTGTCTTTTAGCCTTTAGGTAACAAGTTTGGATACATTTCACTATCCATCTGGCTATGCCTTGTTTTGATATAGGATTACCAGTATGGGTTTTTTGGAATGCGACGAACAACTGTTTAGTTTTCCTAAATGATTTTGTTCTGTCGATGTAATACATTAAAGCTCTCTTAATATCTAATGTATATACTGCTCTTTCTGCCACTGAGTCTGGCTGTGGGAAGAAGACTGGAAGTTCCACTGTTTGATTTAAATGAAACGGTGTGATGACTTTAGGTAGAAATTTAGGGTTTGTGCGAAGTACAACCTTATGTTTGTGTACTTGTATAAAGGGTTGTTCAATAGTGAATGTTTGTATTTCACTAACTCTTCGTAATTAAGTGATTGCTACTAGAAATGCTACTTTCCAAGTTAGGAATTGATTCTGACAGGAGTGCACGGGTTCAAAGGGTGGACCCATGAGTCGTGGGAGTACAATGGTAGCGTTCTTGGAGGTATGATTCTTTTTAGACCCTCCATGAAAGCTTTGATGGCAGGCACTCTAAATAGAGATTTTGGGCCATATGTACGAACACATTTTCCCATTGACACAGAATGGGAAAAACCCTTTGCTACATCTGGCCCTTGGTTTGTTTATTTTGTAAATAAGCAGAAATTGCTGTGAGATGTATTTTAATGGATGGAAAAGCTAAATTTGCTTTTTGTAGGTGGAGTAAATAACCTACAATGTCTTGTATGGTTGCGTCTAAGGGTGTTATGTGTTTTGCTTGGCAGTAGAATACAAATCTTTTCCATTAGTTTGCATAACACTGCCTGGTGGTAGGTTTTCTTGCCTGCTTAATCACTTCCATACATTCTGGTGGAAGATTAAGATATCCAAACTCTAAGATTTCAGGAGCCAGATTGCCAGATTGAGCATTGCTGGATTGGGATGTCTGATCTGTTGTTTGTTTTGTGTCAACAGGTCCGGTCTGTTTGGGAGTTTGATGTGTGGTACTACTGACAGGTCTAGCAATGTGGTGTACCATGGTTGACGTGCCCACGTTGATGCTATAAGTATGAGTTTGAGTTTGTTTTGACGCAGTTTGTTGACCAGAAATGGAATGAGCAGGAGAGGGGGAAAAGCGTAAGCAAATATCCCTGACCTGTTGATCCATAGAGCATTGCCCTTGGATTGAGAGTGTGGGTACCTGGGCACGAAGTTTTGGCATTTTGCGTTGTGGTTGGTGGCGAACAGATCTATGTCTGGTGTCCCCCACTGACGAAAGTATTTGTGAAGTACTTGGGGGTGAATTTCCCACTCGTGGGTTTGTTGGTGATCTCGACTGAGGTCGTCTGCTAATTGATTGTGAATTCCTGGAATGTATTGAGCTACCAGGTGTATGCTGTTGTGAACTGCCCAATGCCAAATTTTTTGTGCTAGAAGACAAAAGCCCATATTTATACTTTTTGACGCAAAACTGCGCCGGCGCAGTTTTGCGTCAAAAATATTACTGCGGCTAACGCAATTTTGGTGCACCGTGCAGGCGTCATATTTATACTTTGACGCACGGCAGCGCAAACAACAGACGGGAGTCATTATTTTTGACGCACACCGCGGCGTCAAGTCGTAAAGGAAAACGACGTTAACGCGGCGGAAATGATTGTGGGTCGATTTACGACACCGCAAACCGGATATGCGCCGTTTTTTTTTACGCAATAGCGTCAAAAAACACAGTGAACACAGCCATTTCACCAGAGGAGAACGGGGGGGGATACCGACCACTAAATGCATGGAAGTCATCTAATACATGGAGTGGCATGGGTAAAGGGGCACAGCAGGGGGGCATGGCCCGTTCTGAGAAGACCTGGGGCACACCATTACACAACACCAACAACAGTCCCATGGGGGCATGCTGTCATGCCAACGATGGAGCAAAGGGAAAGCCACGACAGGAGGGAAAGCCACAGTGTCACACTGACATCCCTCCACACGTCATCCACCATACCCCCTACATTAACTAGGGCCCTGTTAACAACCTCTAGCCATACTGACAACTGGAATGTAACTGCGACAACAGTTGCCACTACCACCTCTGCTCTGTGTGCAGCTCAAGTAGCCAATGGCAGTAACCTCCCCATGGATCATACACACCTAAATTAGGGGGTGAGGATGACAACTGCAACAATCTCCTGAAACAAGACAAAGGCCCCAGTACACTCAAATGTCAATGCCCATAGTTGTCACAAACATCAGCCAAAGTAAACAACAATAGGAGTGACACAGCACTAAGGACACACCCATGCTGCATATGTCAGGGTCCATCCTGTGTCTGGGTAACAAGGCAACATCACAAATGTCATACTGTTCAGACAACAGCATTGAGGAGGGGACACATGTAACTTGTCACTGAAATACACCTGCACAGTCAGAGGACGAAATAGGACACTGATACGACTATCAGGGCAATCCAATGTAACACACATTACCCAACATCAGCAGGACCCATTAACAATGTCAACATCCATATCGGATCATAATATTGCCATGCAAAGGATATGCCGCATGTCAATTACATTTAAGTCGATGTGAACGATCAGGGATTGGGGCAGGTCCTGATAGTTAAGTGTGCTGCCAGGGCCATCAGAACACCCACAGCCAGTGAAAGGTCTCACCATGAGAATGGATATACACGGAGGGTCGAGTAGGACAAGAATGCAACATTGAACCCCTCAGGGCCGACCTGGCTGCCTGCCATCGTGATGTGGCTGCTATTCTCAAGAACCAGCAGGCCCTCCTTGCAGCAGTATTGCCCTTAAGACCTTCACAGGGAGCAGCCACCGGGATGTCTGACTCCACGTCTTCCAACACTGAGGTGTGTGTTGCCCCTTCACAACCAACAACAACAAGGACAAAGCAGGCAACACACACATCAGAAGAAGAAGACATGGAACAGATCACATTCACAAGGAAAATGACCCGGAAGCACTAGTCCCTGCCACATGGCCAACTATTACCAAAGTCCTGCGCTTTGTAACTTGCCAGTCTTGCAACAACTGTACTCAAGCACTTTTCTGCTAACCACTGTATAACTTGTCACCCAGCCCAGTGATTGTCTCTCTCCTACTCATTGGCTAAGTCTGTCCCTCTGCACTGTCTGAAACAGCAACCCCAGCATGACAAAAGCATTTTGTTGGATCACACTGGAAGATATCACTATAATGGACTCACAATCATGGACAATGTACACATAGCACTACAGCACTTTTCAATAAATAGCACTTACACAACAAATTTGTCTCTGGGTAATGTGACATATCAACTGCGCAGTAGAAAATTGAAATGTCCCTATTGTCAAATAGCGCAGCTTGTCAATACAACTGTCCAGATATTATGTATTTAGAGAAATCTGCACAGTGACCATGATAGCATCATACTCTGCCCATCCTGAGGGAATATTCTGATGAAGTGAGAAACCATACACCACCATGCTGTGTTGGACAGAAGAATGCTTCCTCAGGGGATAACTAAGTCATCAAATAGTGCCCGCTAAATGTTGTCAACATGCAAAAATAACACAATAAACATGCCAAACTAATCTAAGTAAATACAAAAAGAAAGTGCACAAATGAAGGTGTCTGAGTTAACATACAAATAGGTAATCATGCCAAACTGTGTCACAAATGATGTATGAGGGTCATGAAGACAAGAATACAAGATTGCCAATGAGAACTCATCTTATAAGGGTGTGCATGATCATCACACTGGAGTCAGACCTAAAACTGTTTCCCCAATATCAAGTCTGGAAGCACTGTTAGTGACTTTGAAAACACACTTATCAACAGAAACACATTGTCATCCATATTAACTGTGATTGGTGGTTGCAACAAAGGGTAGACATTTTGCAAGGTAACTCTGGGTTACCTGCCAATCGTACAGCTCAGTTGGGATTTGTTTGTAGCATTGGACACAGATGTTATAGTACAAAAGAGATGTACACGGAATCCAAACCCACGATCAAGTACCATTCAACACATACTATTAAGGGGTAACCAAATATTTATTAAAAGCTAACCATAGATGAGGAAACTGAGGGAAAAACTTACCTACCCTAATCTACCCTGACTACTCATTACCCACAACTGTCCCTAACTAACCTAAGCTAGACTTACTTATCACATGTAACGAAACGTTCTACACATCTACCCCCAACCCCCTTATGAGATGGGGCACATTGAGGACAACACATACTAACCTAAACACATACTATACTATCCTAAACAAATATATATATTTTTTGTAAATTATTTTTTTATGTTTTTGCATTTTTTTGTATTTTTTTTTTACACACAAGAACCCCAACATAGCCAACACATGTACCCACCCACACATGTAATAAGTCACAAAAAGAAAAAAGCAGGACTCCCTACCTCCCACCCACTAACACTGACTAAACTAACAGCCTATACTAACCTAACACTAAGCCCCCTAAGCCCAGTAACTATAAGAACAAGGAAAGAGGAGGGAGGGGAGGGTATCATGTCCATCGAATCAACAGTCTAGAGGTTGGCCCTCCGGAGGGTCCTCTTTATATCCTTGACCCGCCGTTTAATGTGGCACACGTGCCGGCTCAGGTGGCTCACCTTGCGCAGCACTTTGTCCATCTTGTTTTCAAGTGTATTGAAGGCTGCAGGGTCAACAGATGGAGCAGTGGCAGTCTGGGTACTGGTGGAGGAGGTCTGTGTGGGCTCTCCTGCACCGGTGGCAATGCTGGGGCCAGGAAGTCCAGCAGATGTAGATTCAACAGAGGCAGCTGTGGGTGGGGCCACCTGGCTCTCATTGGTGGTTGTTTCTGTGGTGGCTGTGGTGGGCACAGGAGGCCCACCCTGTGGGAAGGCTCGCCATGCCCCGGAGGCACGTTCATGGCGATATCGCCGGGCCATCCTCCGGAACCCCGACTCCACCAGCAGGATGTGCTGGTATCGCATGGCCCGACGCTGAAATTCACGGACCTGGTCTGGAGTAATTTTAGCTGCTGTGAAGACAAATGCAGATATGCCACATTAGTAACTGCATTGTGTAAAACAGCACAGCAAGTTAATCAGACATTACATCTACTGTACTTCTAACAGCTCATATCACGATACAGAGCATCGAATGTCCCTGAAGAAGTACATGGCAGGTCAGACAACAAAGGTCACATCACACAAAGCACATTCATAACCCACAAGAAGGGTAGCAACTGGCCTTGACTTGCAATCTGAGTTCTGACAGTTAACATCTAAGAATCATGCTGCATATCCTCCACCAAGAGCTGGGCTACAAATGTCAGTGTACGGGAAGCAAAACTAAAGCCACATGGTCTGCAAGTTGTAACTGGACTTTCCAGTATGGTACCAAGTGCCAAACCTGAGTGTGTATATTAGTATGCAACCAAACCGTCACTTATTCACAGGTATGTGTAACATACTGGTAGCATCAGTACTAGGTACCCCATTCACAAACCCATGGCGTGTTTGAGGGGGGGTGGTGGATACACAACTATAATTTGCCAACAACATGTACATCGAGGAGTGTATAGGCTAATCCACACATGTTTGTCTCTACAGACACACCACAGGTAAGGTATATCTACAAGTTGGAGTCAGCAAACCCTCGAGCACTCATAGGGTCAGACATGTCAGGAAAATCAGAACTTAGTACACAACATATACTTCCAGTGAGGCCTGACTTACATCAGACACAGAGTTGCTAGAACACCCATGATCATGAATTGCATGCACACCTAGGCCATTGCACTCAGGTTCCACAGACTTGATACACTAAATGTGGAAGTACATGCTGCTAGGAGGTTCTACCTACTGTTTCAAACTTACGTAGGTAAATAGGGAAGCAGATGTCTATTGGGAAGCTATTAGCTCAACCAATCTTAGAGAATGTGGGTCTGACAGGCTGACTAAATAGGGGCTGACTTCCATTGCGACTCTTGGTGATACAAGTGTCAGAGACATGACTATCCCCTTTACTCACAGTGGGGCCTACAGGGATATCCTACAATCCCTACATGATACCATTGGATACGCACTGGCTAACTCAAAACATGTGAGAACTGCATTCCCACTCATGGAACAAGTGAAAAACTTGCCCACAGCAACACACCTTGCTATGCGTCCAACTCACACGAGTCCATAACCAGCAAACACAACACATAACAGACATATCAACACTTACTGTAGTGGTCGGGGTCCTCAAATGTCGCCACCTCTCCCACAGTGTAGGGCGCCGGTCCACCTGTAAGGTATGGAAGGAAGAAATGTGCTCAAAATCTGTGCACAGTGCAACATTTTCAGTATCATTTACAATGTGTAGGCTGAATAAGGAAATGGCAGCCATTCAGACATGATGGTACTGCATCTGATATTTCACGGCCAACTTGTACATAGCATGGGTTTCCTGTGACAGTTACACACATATCTGCACACATACATTGGCCCTAACTATCATGTGGTTGCAAACTTGCACCATAGTTGGTGAGCACTAAAAAATATGCAGTGTAATCGTCTCATCATGTGCATCCAAGAGAAATATCCAACGCCTGGTTACTTGAGGACTGCATTACCAGTCAAACATGCCTTGTGGCCATGACACATTTAGTGCACATAGGCCCAATGTACAGAGGGAGGGGCAGGGACTCCTGTAAGCCATCCTGTTGTTACAGTATAGTCAATTGATGTGGCCCAGCTATGGTGATTTGCACCAACCATGGAGATGTAAAGCCATGTGCATACACTTGGACTGCCATCCATATTTGGATTGTGGCTCAACCGATTCCAACAAACATCTTAAGATGTTAGCTGAGGGCACCTTGCACCTTTTCACAATGTTTTCAAATCATGAACTGACATGTATCCAAAAAGATCAAGAAACACAATAATCCCACACATTCATAGTACTTCCGTGAACGCTTTTCTTCCACACTCACCAGACTAACATGAGACCAATGTCTGAGCCACTTTGCTATTATAAATTGTCGAGAAGGCAGCACACATTTTCAGCATCATGTAGTGATTCTAAAGTCAGTCTAGCAATTGCGTCAACATAGTTGGCCTAAATGTTGGTATATCTGTACTTCTCTGTCAATAATACCCTATATAGACATGATTGGCTCCTATTTTGTTAGCTGTGCTGACAAAAAGGCCGCACCAATTTCCTTCATGGTAAAGTTACCTGTAAGTTTGCTGAGCACGTGCTACCTAACAGCTAGCAATTGTGATCCTTGCCATAGAGCATCAATGATCCCCTTATATTTCCCCAAATTTACACACAGACATCAAGTTAGCTGGCAGACATTGCACTAATCCACTGATGTCACGACAGAGCATTTAAATGTGCACAATAACAATAGTCGTACTCACCAACAGTGCCACCAATCATGATTCCCAGGTGGTTCAAGAGATCTTGCTCCCTGGTGATGAGGTCAGCCCACCGGTGCTTCAGCTGGTGGTCACTCCTCTGGCTGGCATACACACGCTGCAGGTGATGCAACACCTTTCCCCACCTCTGTTGGGTACCCCTGTATGACCCTGCCTGGATCATGAGCGGCAAGAAATGTGTCACCAGCCAGATGAAGCCCCCCAACTCCTCTTCCCCCATCCTGCCAAGACGTGGCCTACCAGACATACTTATAATTGAAGAGAAGGAATAGGGGTAAAATAAATAGAAAGGGGAAATGGGTGAAAGTAGGGGTAAAAAGACAGAAAAAAAGTAAACCTAAACACTAAAAGAGCCCAACTATCCCCAAACCAACACTACCCACAACAGACTCCCACAAACAAGAAATACACAAGATAAATTGACAAATGTAGACAAAACACAGTACTATAGTATACACAAACAAAATGTATTTCACAAAAGGACTTTACAGATAGCACACAGGACAAATACAGCACAAAATCTCTGGACAACAC
The DNA here is from genome assembly GCF_031143425.1 of Pleurodeles waltl. Taxonomy (NCBI): domain Eukaryota; kingdom Metazoa; phylum Chordata; class Amphibia; order Caudata; family Salamandridae; genus Pleurodeles; species Pleurodeles waltl. Next base: position 1,019,151,728 of record NC_090443.1, on the reverse strand, counting down.
TCTTTACACAGCCACACAGTCTAGAAGGATCATAGACTGCAAAGTGAAAGTGAAAGTACACCCACTGTACATGATCTGCAAACAGGATATCCTATTACATCACTTCCTGTATGACAAGTCCCGCCTGTTTCGCGTTATGCGGCATTTTTTGTTGCACAAAACTGTATTTGCGTCATTTTTTTTGACGCACAGACGTGAATAAGAACCCGCATCCACATAATGATACATGGACTGTACAAATATCTGGATGCGTGCTAAATTTCACTCCTGTGTGTCAAAAAAGATGATGCAAATACAGTTTTGGTAAACAAAAAATGACGCACACCGCTAGGGACGTCAAAATTACAGTGCATTAACTGGTTTGGAGCATTTTTACTTCTTTTTTGGGTATTTTACATTTGTAACACATCAGAGATTGGCTAATTGAAGACAGTATGGTGTTGATGGTGTATGTTCACATGTGTGACATCATACTGCTGCTGAACATCATCCACTACACCCTTCACAGTATGTTTACAGTTGGCTGACGTCATAGATGGTCATAAGTGTGGCCTACATATATGTGTGGCACAAATTGTACATGTTTGCCATAAGGAGAGGATAGCAATGTGACGCACATATGTACAATACCTAATTGCCTTTGGCTCAAAGTGTGTGCTTTGACAACTAATTTGTTGGTTGACCAAGTGTGTGTGTACATCACATGAAGCATTATTGTACATTTGGTTGTATGAATGTGACGTCCATGTGTCCAACCCTTAGATGTAAGTAAAAATTGGAATGAGCAAGGGCATGTGTTAGTCATACATGTAACAACACCCGCAAAGTATACTTCCAAGTTTTAGGGTCACGTAGACACCACATGTGACATAGCATGCACCAGATGGATGGCAGACGCATGTTCATGTCAAAGGTCCACATTTTCTACATCCTATGTCCTAGAGTATTGGTAACAGCTTCCTAGGCACTAGTTGATGAATCCCACAGTGAGTCATACACATGTATTGAGGAAGTGGGTACCATGTTGTTTGCACAGACAGACAAGGGTCAATCTCATATGTATGATGACACCACAGTTGAGGCCATAGAAGTAAGCCCCAACTATCAAGTGGCTGTGGTGGACCAGCATACAAGACAGCACGTGTCCACATATTTCCAGTGATCAATTGCACATAGGTGTCTTGTTCATGTGTGTGGTCCAATGATGATCCAGTAGATTTTTTGGGATGTAATTTGTCACAGTTCGGACCAGGACTCATCATGAGTCAGTGGCAGCTATTCCTGTAACTACTAAGTATCCTTTGATGATCAATGTGAGTAAAGTAGATGTGGACATGTGAACCAACATGTGGATGGTCCCACCCTGTCACTAAAGACGTGTAATGAGACAGTCAACAGGCCAACCTTGGTGTGCTGAGTGAGATAATGTCTCAATTGTCATGTTCCGGCAGGTGTCATTACAACATTTGTACACAGGTTGGCCTCTGCACTTCCCATTGCATCTGGGAACATCATAGCCTCTGTGCTGTTTATTCTCGCAGCTATTCACCACACACGGCCCATCACTATGTTGTGCGCACTGTGATTTTGTGTGTGAACTGTCATGGTTCTGACATTTGTGTATTAGTCATGTACATTATCAGAGGTTGCTGGTTGTGCTGAAAGCCCCGTACCCAATCCCTGCCTATGACCCTGGGACACTGTCACACTTTGTCATTCATGCATAAATGCAACCCAGACAAGGGATGGGCCATGAATTTTGCATTTCCAAGAGGATTTAACTCAAATGGTACAGTTAAAAGGCAGATGATGCTATACAATGTATTTGTGTATGCATGGCAGAAGCCCATGCCCAATGCCCCCTGATGAATGGCAGGTTTGCTAACGCAAGTGTGGTACATATGTAGACACAGGGATACTTTAGTGTGACGCACAGACAGTTGCCAGTAAGGCTGACAGAATGCAAGATGATTCAGGAGCCAGCTACTGGACAAGTAACATAATCAGTGGTCTGACTGAGACTGTTTGGAGGACAAACTAGACAGTTGACATGTCAATCTGTGTATGTCCTGTGTTTTTGAAAGTGACAAATGAACCCAAGGGCTGTGTTACACGGCTTAATTACTATCAATGGTTGACGGTGTATTTGACATAATGGCAACTCCTATGCTGTTCCAGGCATCATCAGGGGCAGTGCTTTTTGTAATGGGTGGTGTGCATGGAGGTGATCACAGGTGTGGGCTGCATCTGTTTCTCACCAGTCCTGTAGGTGAGACTTGCATTCTAAGGGCCAACAGACATTTTCACAAGGGGAAGCAATCTACATGTGCTAACAGGGCTTTGAAACTAGAAGACAGTGTATAAATTGACCTTACGTCCATGCAGTCAGATGTTCTTTGACAATGGCATACCTTAGGAAAGGGCGTAGCACACTGGTTTGCTAATGTTGGTCTGTGTTTGTAGAGGAGGTATTATCAGGGTACACATCTTAGTATTCCAGGGACCTCTTCCGACATCTGGGTTGTGACCAGGTGCCTGGGTGTGTCAGGAGTTAGGAAAGGGGCTGACATGTGCATGGAATGTCATGTGCGCAATGCATGTCATATGTGTGGCACTTGTGCTGTCTATGTTCTGCTTCTATGGAACTCTAGTCACAGATATTCCTTGCAAATATTGGATGCAGTTGGACTAACTGCTGTCAAGGGTCTCGTCAGACATTCCTGTTAGTGATGCCAAAGCACATTGACATCTTCATGTATGAGGCTTGTTTTTCCCTTATTGAGTGATGGTGTCATAGTCGTGTGCCATAAGCTGCGTTGGACCTTGCTTTCAACATGTATGTGTGAAATAGTTGTGGTCCTCTGCTATAGGCCTTCAAAGGAGATATGTACATGATATATGTCATTAAGAGTGTGTGTGTATGTGACCATTGTATGTTAGGCATCACATAAGCTCTGGGATGTTCCGTGTCCTACTCAATATCTCAGCAATGCTCCATGAGGCAACACTCTTATTCTGATAAGTAGAGATGAAGGTGTTTAAAAAGGAATAGTCAGACCATGATATGGTGATTATAATAGGTGTTTATTTAAATTGGTTAACTAAAGTGGTGAAGGTGATCATATTCAGAAGAAATTATTTACAATCTGTTGCCGCCTGCGTATACCAGCAGCTGTGTTCTGTAGTTTCCCCTCCTGTTGTAGGCCAGCATCCTCCTCTTCCTCCTCTTCAGGCATGTGTGGCTCTGGTTCCAGGAGGGGAATGTTTCTTCTGATGCAAATGTTGTGAAATATTGCACATGTGAGGATGATCCTACAGACCATCTCGGGGGAATATAGGAGGCTACCACCAGTGATGTCGAGGCAGCGGAACCTTGACTTGAGGATACCGAAGGTCCGCTCGACAATGCTGCGTGTCCTCCTATGGGCCTCATTTTATGCACGCTCTGCAGCAGTACTTGGGTTGCCAAATGGTGTCATAATCCATGGCTGGATGCCATACCCCTGATCAGCTGCAAGAGAAAATGAATGGGATCATGTTGATGTAGATGGCACTATTGAAAAGACCTTTAATGGCAGTAGTTGTCTTGTGTTGTCTGTGACTCTTTTGTGTACTAATGTGACATCCTATGCTTGTAGGCTATACCATCTGCATTGTGTTGTTTCCTTGGCTGAACAAGTGTTTGTCTGCTAACCATTTGTCAGCAGTATGTTTTGGGATTTGCAGTACAGTGTGCCCTCCCTAGCATTGTGACTTGTGATACAGGTGTCCGTGTGTCTTCACTGGGGGTGAGATGATAGTTCCATGCACAGTTAAAATTGACAGTGTTGTTAACACGTTCATATCAAAGTACCCTGGACATCCCATACCTTTAGACTTAGGCAATGTATTATTGTAAAGGTCATTGGGACACTTACAATTTGCAAGGTGACATTTCGGCAACCACACTCATTGACGTCTTCACATTAGGCTGTACAGTACATTCCGATGTGTGACAGGTTCAATGGTGACCTAAGAAACATGGCTAGCGACGTCACGACCTCAGTGTGTTCCTGTTCACATGTTGCTGTTGTGGTGTATGTGTTGTGTGTCCTAGAAGGTTGGTGTGCAGTGTGTATATAAGTAGGTTTTTGTACTTACCAACAAGAAGTCCATTGCCATACCGTCCATCCTGGAAGTGTTCATTGATGGTGCAGTGACGGAAGATGAAGGAGCCATGTACACTCCCAGGATATTTAGCCACGATGTTGGTGATCAATCCTTGGTGATCGACAATGGCCTGCACATTGATGGAATGTGTGTGCTTCCTGTTGCGGTAGAGGTGTTCAGTTGCAGCAGGTGGCACAAGGCGTACATGTGTGCAGTCGATTGCACCAAGGATGTGTGGGAAGCCACTGATTGCGTAGAACCCCTGTTTAGTTTCCAGCTGCTTCTGCAGTGTGTTAGGGAAGCAGATGTGGTGGGGTGTCAGTCGAATGATGGCGTCCAGTACTTTGGGCAAAAAGGCGGAGAATGATGGTTGTGATATTCCGCCAACCAGGGCACCAATTGTTTGAAAAGAGCCACTTGCCAGCATGTGAAGTACGGCAAGCAGCTTTGTTTCTGTTGGGATGGTGCGGGGTGTCAGCAAAGTGGGGGCCAACTGCTGTTCAATGTTTCGCAGCAGCTGCTGAATGGCCTGCCAGTTCAACCGGTACCTCTGCATGATGTTGTGTTCCCTGAGGCCCTGAAGGATTGTTCTTGGGTGGAATATCCTCTCCTGCCTTCTGCGCTGCCTTTGGGGTCCCTGCTGGTGTTGTTGTAGCTGCTGTTGTTGCTGCTGGGCTCTGCGTCTGCGTGCATGCTGGATTCGAATCACCTCCTTGGCTCCCTGTTGCTGCTCTGCTGCTCTGCTGTTTGTTCTGTGTGTTCTGATTAAATACAGGTGTGTTTGCCCCATTTTAACGCCTGCCCTGACCCAGGTGTTAATTTTTTACGCAAATTGGGCTGTGCGTCATTTTCTGGCTCCGCCTCCCGGCCGTGCGTCATTTTTGCCCGAAAGCATAAATACGACGCACGGCCCTTTAAGCCATTTTTTGGACGGGAACGCCTACCTTGCATATAATTAACGCAAGGCGGGTTGCCACAGCTAAAAAGTGACGCACACAGCGGAATTTTGTCGTCCGCGGGCTCGGGCGTCAAAGTTTAAATACGGGGCAACGTTTGCGCTGATTGTGCGTCAAAAAGTTTGACGTACAATCGGCGCAGACGGAGTATAAATATGCCCCAAAGTTATGATGAGTGGGTTCCTCCCTGTTTGTTTAGGTAGTACATTGTTGTCATATTGTCTGTTCTGACAAGAATGTGTTTGTGAACAAGAAGAGGTTGAAAGGCTCTTTGTGCTAGGGATACTGCTAGCAGTTCTAAGTGATTTATGTGAAGTTGTTTGTGTTTGTTGTCCCATTGTTCCTGAATGTTGTGATTGTTGAGGTGTGCTCCCCATCCAATCATTGATGCATCTGTTGTAAGAATGGCGTGAGGCACAGGGTCTTGAAATGGCCGCCCTTTGTTTAAATTTGTGGGATTCCACCACTGAAGCGAAATGTGTGTTTGGCGGACTATCAACACTAGATCTTGGAGATGACCATGTGCCTGCGACCATTGTTTTGCAAGGCACTTTTGTAAGGGCCAATGGCGATGCATGATGCCATCATACCCAGCAGTTTCATGACAAAGCGGACAGTGTACTGTTGGTTTGTCTGGATTTTTGGCAATATGGTGTGGAACGATTGCACTCTTTGTGGACTTGGGCTTGCAAGCGCTTTTTGGGTGTTTAATGCGGCGCCTAAGTACTGCTGAATTTGTGCTGGTTGTAGGTGTGATTTTTGGTAATTTATTGAGAACCCTAGTGTGTGCAGGGTGTTTATTACATAACATGTGTGATGTTGGCACTGTTTTTGTGTGCTGGCTTTTATTAGCCAGTCGTCGAGATATGGGAAGACATGTATATGTTGTCTCCTTATGTATGTTGCGACTACAGCAAGGCATTTTGTAAATACTCTGGGAGCTGTTGTTATCCCGAAAGGTAACACTTTGAACTGGTAATATTTTCCCTGTATTAGAAATCTGAGATATTTTCTGTGAGCTGGATGGATGGGTATGTGAAAATACGCATCTTTTAGATTCAGTGTTGCCATTAATTCTTGTTGTAGCAGTGGGACTACATCTTGTAACGTTACCATGTGAAAGTGTTCTGATCGGATGTAGAGATTGAGAGTCCTGAGATCTAATATTGGTCTTAATGTTTTGTCTTTTTTGGGAATGAGAAAGTACAGGGAGTAAACCCCTGTTCCTTTTTGATGATGTGGCACAAGTTCTATGGCTTGTTTGAGTAATAGTGCCTGTACTTCTGTTTGCAACATTGAAATGTGTTGAGATGGAAGTTTGTGCGCTTTTGGGGGAATGTCTGGAGGAGTTTGTGTGAACTCTATGCAGTAACCATGTTGGATAAGGGATAATACCCAATCGTCTGTTGTGATGGGTAACCAGTGGGCGTGGAACTTTTGCAGTCTTCCTACCACAGAGGAAGGTAGTGGTAAAGTCACTGTTTGGTATTAGTGGGTTGTTTTGAGGATTGGTATTTTCCTCTAGATCTGGGGAACTGTCCTCTGTAGTATGCCCGAAACCCCCCTCTCTGGTTTTGCGTCTGGTAAGAGGGTTTGGCTTGTGAGGTAGATGGCTCGGATGGTTGGGGTCTGAAGCCTCCCCTATATTGAGGCTTTCGAAATGAGCCTCTGTATTGGGATGAATAAAGCGCATCCATAGCTTTGGCAGTGTTGACATCTTTTTTCATTTTGTCGATGGCTGTGTCTACTTGTGTGCCGAATAATTGTTGTTGATTAAAAGGCATGTTGAGGACAGCCTGCTGGATTTCAGGTTTTAATCCTGATGACCTAAGCCATGCATGTCGCCTAATGGTGACAGCCGTATTAATAGTTCTTGCAGCTGTGTCTGCGGAGTCTAGCGCCAACCTTATTTGGTTATTTGTGATTGCTTGTCCCTCCTCTACTACCTGCTGGGCTCTCTTCTGTTGGTCCTTGGGGAGATACTGAATAATGTCCTTCATCTCATCCCAGTGAGCTCTGTCATATCTGGCTAGTAGGGCCTGCGAATTGGCTATACGCCACTGATTGGCTGCCTGTGACGCCACCCTTTTACCTGTAGAATCAAATGTTTTGCTTTCTTTATCTTGAGGGGGTGCGTCTCCAGAGGACTGTGCATTAGCCCTTTTTCTTGCTGCGCTCACCACTACGGAATCTGGGGGTAGCTGTTGTGTAATAAAAATGGGGTCTGAGGGTGGTGGCTTATATTTCTTCTCTACACTTGGAGTTATAGCTCTTCCCTTAACTGGTTCCTGGAAGATTTGCTGCGCATGTTTTAGCATGCCAGGAAGCATTGGTAGACTCTGGTATGTGGCGTGAGTGGAGGACAGTGTGTTAAATAAGAAGTCATCCTCCAGAGGTTCGGTGTGCATGGCCATGTTGTGAAATGCCGCTGCCCTGGCTAGAACCTGTGTATGAGGGGCTATCTTCAGGGGGTGATGGCTTTGATGGATAGCACTCTGGACTACTGTCTGAGACTGGATCATCCTAGAGATCCCATGGATCAGTGTCATGTTGTGACTACATAGTGTGTGATGGAGACTGTGCAGTGGGTGTAGCAGGCGGGGAGACAGTTGAGGAGAATGAGGAGACTGTTGAGGTGAAAACTGAAGAGGTGGAGATTTTTCTCTTGTTTTTGGCACTTTAGCCGTTGGCTGGTCAGTGTCCAAACGTCCATGGAAGGCCAGTTTCCTCTTTGTTCTCAGAGGAGGTGCTGTTAGGATTTTGCCAGTGTCTTTGTGGATTTGTATCCTGGCCTGTTTCTCATCGAAATCCTCCATTTGTGTCAATTCCTCCTTAAATCTATGGCTTTCTTTCAATTGCTTTGAAAGTCCATGCTCCTCTGTGTAGGTATGCTTTTCGGCTCCGAAGCTGTTTTTTTCGGCCTCGAAGGGCCTGGAGTACTTGTCGGCCTCGGCTCCGAAAGTGACTTTCGGGGTTTCGACTCGATGGGTCGGTGCCTTATAATTTCGGAGCCTGTGCCTCGGCTCGAGTCCGAAGGCTTTGTTATTGACGTGGCCTTTTTCGGTGCCGAAGATTTTGCTTGGTCGCCGGTAGCTTTCTTACGGGTGGAGCCCGGGCCTTCCGGCAGTGGCGTCCCCAAGGCCTTGTATTTGGGCTTGGATTGGGTCGGGGCAAGCGTACTCACGTGCTGGCCCACTGTTATTGGTTGGTCGATGTCAGACTCTTGTTCGGATTCGGACACCCGAACGGAGACGGCGGTGTGGATCATCTCCTCCTCTTCTGCGTCGAGGCGCTCGGTGCTTTTGGACGCCATCTCTAATCTTCGCGCTCTTTGGTCTCTTAGAATCTTTTTCAAGTGGAAGCATCCACAAGCTTCGCAGGTATCCTCTCGATGATCCGGAGATAAACACAGGTTACAAACCAGATGTTGATCCGTGTAGGGATACTTGGCGTGGCACCGAGGGCAGAATCTAAATGGGGTCCGGTCCATGAGGCTTCGACAATACTTTTGGTCTTGCCGACCAGGCCCAAGTTGGGCGCGGGTGCCCCGAAAGGCAAGTAGAGATCTGTATCCGCCGGTACCAAGGTGTCGATGATGGATGATACGCGATCGAAAACAATACTGACGAATTTAGATGGTTTGTAAGAATTTTCCGATTCGAACAACCGGAGTGAAGAGGAACACGTCCGAAACCGATGGCAGAAAGAAAACAATCTAAGATGGAGTCGATGCCCATGCGCAATGGAGCTGAAAAGGAGGAGTCACTCGGTCCGTGACTCGAAAAGACTTCTTCGAAGAAAAACTACTTGTAACACTCCGAGCCCAACACTAGATGGCAGGACCTGTGCATAGCATGTGTATCTGCAGCTACACATGCCATCGAACACATATTTACATGAGAAAGTACCACAACTGCTACAGGCTTCCGGGGACGAGGGAGGGAGCATGTGAATCAGCAGCACTACATGCCACAAACAGATGTACACTGGGTAAGTGACATTTTCCGCTCAATGGCATGTGTAGCTGCAGATACACATGCTTTGCATAGACTGAAAAGCAGTCCCCCTCCTAAAGTAAGCGGTGGCTAGCCTGTGGGAGTTGGAGCAGTTTGAAATTGTGTTTTAAGCACTGCTTGAACAGCATTTGCTTGTTGGCGAGACAACACATCCATACAATAGTGTTTTGTTAATGTGTGTGGTGTAGACGAAGTGGCTGCTTTGCATATGTCTGCTATTGGTATATTTCCTAAAAATGCCATTGGAGCTCCTTTCTTTCTAGTAGAATGTGCTTTAGGAGTTACTAATAGTTGCCTTTTAGCTTTAAGATAGCAAGTTTGAATATACTTCACTATCCATCTGGCTAATCCTTGTTTGGAAATGGGATTACCTTTATGAGGATCTTGAAAAGCCACAAAAAGTTGTTTAGATTTTCTAAAATCTTTTGTTCTGTCTATATAGTACATAAGAGCTATTCTGAGATCAAGAGTGTGGAGAGCTCTTTCAGCAACTGAATCTGGCTGTGGAAAGAAGACTGGCAATTCCACTGACTGATTGATGTGAAATTGTGAGACCACTTTGGGTAGAAATTTTGGATTTGTCCTAAGTACTATTTTGTGTTTGTGAACTTGGAAGAAGGGTCCTTCTAAAGTGAATGCTTGAATTTCACTTACTCTCCTTAAGGAAGTAATTGCTACCAGGAAAGTAACTTTCCATGAGAGAAATTGAAGTGCACAAGAATACATGGGTTTAAATGGTGGACCCATAAGCCTTGTGAGCACAATGTTAAGATTCCAGACTGGAGCTGGTGGAGCTCTAGGTGGAATAACTCTTTTAAGGCCTTCCATAAAAGCTTTTATGACAGGAATTCCAAACAGAGAGGTATACTGTCTGTTTTGGAGGTAGGCTGATATTGCTGTTAAGTGAATTTTAATAGATGATTATGCAAGATTTGCTTTTTGTAAGTAAAGCAAATAGCATACAATATCCTGTACGGATGCTTTAAGTGGATCGATGTTTTTGGGTTGACAGTAATATACAAAACGTTTCCATTTAGCTGCATGGCACTGCCTGGTTGTAGGTTTATGTGCTTCCTTTAGAATGTCCATACATTCTGATGGAAGCTGTAAATATCCAAACTCTATGACCTCAGGAGCCAAATCACCAGGTCGAGCATACTGGGATAGGGATGCCTGATTTGACCTTTGTTTTGAGTCAACAAGTGTGGTCTGTTTGGGAGCTTGTGATGTGGTACTACAAATAGATCCAATAGTGTTGTGTACCAGTGTTGAGGTGCCCATGTCGGAGTTATGAGTTTCATAGTGAGGGAAGTGTGACAGATTTTGTTGACCAGAAATGGAATTAGTGGGAGAGGGGGAAAAGCGTAAGCAAATATCCCTGACCAATTGATCCATAGAGCATTGCCCTTGGATTGAGGGTGTGGGTACCTGGATGCGAAGTTTGGGCATTTTGCGTTTTCGGTTGTTGCAAAGAGGTCTATGTTTCATGTTCCCCGCATGTGAAAGTACTGTTGAATTACTTGTGGGTGAATCTCCCATTCGTGTATTTGTTGCTGTGTCCTGCTTAAGAGGTCCGCTCGTTGGTTGTGTGTCCATGGGATATACACTGCTAATGGTTGAATGCGATTGTGAATTGCCCACTTCCAAATTGCCTGTGCTAGAAGGGACAATTGAGATGAGTGTGCCCCCCCTGTTTCTGCAGATAATATATTGTTGTCATGTTGTCTGTCCTTAGTAACACTGTCTTGTGTTGGAATGTTTTGAGTGCTAAGAAGACTGCTAGCAATTCCGAGTGGTTTATGTGGGAAGTCTGCTGAACTGAGTCCCATTCTCCCTGTATTGTAAGATTGTTGACATGGGCTCCCCAACCTGTCATTGATGCATCTGTAGTGAGTATGGTCTGTGGCACAGGGTCCTGAAATGGCCACCCTTTTGATAAGTTGGTGTGATTCCACCATTGCACAGAGTTTTAAGTCTGGCAGTCCAACAACACTAGATCATGAAGTTGACCCTGTGCCTGAGACCATTGTTGTGAAAGACACTGTTGCAGGGGTCTTATGTTTAGACATACATTGGGCACTATTGATATGCAGAATGCCATCATTCCCAACAGTTTCATGATAAACCTTACTGTGTAAGTTTGATTGTATTGTAGCTGAGATATGAGACTGTGGAATGCTTGAATCCTTTGTGGGTTTGGGTAGGCTAATGCTGACTGAGTGTTCAGAATTGCTCCCAGATATGGTTGTATTTGCGCTGGCTGAAGGTGAGACTTCTGGTAATTGATTGTGAACCCTAGATTGTGTAGGGTATCGATTGCGTATTGTGTGTGTTGTTGACAGGTTTGAATGGTTCTGGCGAGTCGTCCAGATAGGGAAAGACATGTATATACTGTCTTCTGGGGTGTGCTGCAACCACTGCTAGGCATTTGGTAAATACCCTTGGTGCTGTTGTTACTCCAAAGGGTAGCACTTTGAATTGGTAGTGCTTGCCTTCTATCACAAACCTCAAGTATTTGCGGTGTGCTGGATGTATGGGAATATGGAAGTAAGCATCTTTTAGATCTAACGCTGTCATGTAGTCTTGTTTTTGTAACAAAGGGTGTGAGAAAGTAGCCTCTTTCTAGCCTTTGTGACCTATATCTATGTGTTCCCTGTGTGGTGCCTAACTGTCTCACTGAGACTCTGCTATCCAGAACCTCAGTGGTTATGCTCTCTCATTTCTTTCCAAATTGTCACTAACAGGCTAGTGACCAATTTCACCAATTCACATTGGCATACTGGAACACCCTTATAATTCCCTAGTATATGGTACTGAGGTACCCAGGGTATTGGGGTTCCAGGAGATCCCTATGGGCTGCAGCATTTCTTTTGCCACCCATAGGGAGCTCTGACAATTCTTACACAGGCCTGCCACTGCAGCCTGAGTGAAATAATGTCCACGTTATTTCACAGCCATTTTCCACTGCACTTAAGTAACTTATAAGTCACCTATATGTCTAACCTTTACCTGGTAAAGGTTAGGTGCAAAGTTACTTATTGTGTGGGCACCCTGGCACTAGCCAAGGTGCCCCCACATTGTTCAGGGCAAATTCCCCGGACTTTGTGAGTGCGGGGACACCATTACACGCGTGCACTACACATAGGTCACTACCTATGTGTAGCTTCACAATGGTAACTCTGAATATGGCCATGTAACATGTCTATGATCATGGAATTGCCCCCTCTATGCCATCCTGGCATAGTTGGCACAATCCCATGATCCCACTGGTCTGTAGCACAGACCCTGGTACTGCCAAACTGCCTTTTCAGGGGTTTCACTGCAGCTGCTGCCAACCCCTCAGACAGGTTTCTGCCCTCCTGGGGTCCAGCCAGGCTTGGCCCAGGATGGCAGAACAAAGGACTTCCTCAGAGAGAGGGTGTTACACCCTCTCCCTTTGGAAAAAGGTGTTAAGGCAGGGGAGGAGTAGCCTCCCCCAGCCTCTGGAAATGCTTTCATGGGCACAGATGGTGCCCATTTCTGCATAAGCCAGTCTACACCGGTTCAGGGACCCCTCAGCCCTGCTCTGGCGCGAAACTGGACAAAGGAAAGGGGAGTGACCACTCCCCTGACCTGCACCTCCCCTGGGAGGTGCCCAGAGCTCCTCCAGTGTGCTCCAGACCTCTGCCATCTTGGAAACAGAGGTGCTGCTGGCACACTGGACTGCTCTGAGTGGCCAGGGCCAGCAGGTGACGTCAGAGACTCCTTCTGATAGGCTCCTTCAGGTGTTGCTAGCCTATCCTCTCTCCTAGGTAGCCAAACCCTCTTTTCTGGCTATTTAGGGTCTCTGCTTTGGGGAATTCCTTAGATAACGAATGCAAGAGCTCATCAGAGTTCCTCTGCATCTCTCTCTTCACCTTCTGCCAAGGAATCGACTGCTGACCACGCTGGAAGCCTGCAAAACTGCAACAAAGTAGCGAAGACGACTACTGCAACTCTGTAACGCTGATCCTACCGCCTTCTCAACTGTTTTCCTGGTGGTGCATGCTGTGGGGGTAGTCTGCCTCCTCTCTGCACTAGAAGCTCCGAAGAAATCGCCCATGGGTCGACGGAATCTTCCCCCTGCTACCGCAGGCCCCAAAGAACTGCATCACCGGTCCCCTGGGTCTCCTCTCAGCACGACGAGCGAGGTCCCTTGAATCCAGCAACTCTGTCCAAGTGACTCCCACAGTCCAGTAACTCTTCAGTCCAAGTTTGGTGGAGGTAAGTCCTTGCCTCCCCACGCCAGACTGCATTGCTGGGAACCGCGTCTTTTACAGCTACTCCGGCCTCTGTGCACTTCCGGCGGAAATCCTTTGTGCACAGCCAAGCCTGGGTCCACGGCACTCTAACCTGCATTGCACGACTTTTTAAGTTGTCCTCCGGCGGCGTGGACTCCTTTGTGCAACTTCGGGTGAGCACCGTTTCACTCCTCTTCGTAGTGCCTGTTCCGGCACTTCTGCGGGTGTTGCCTGCTTCTGAGAGGGCTCCTTGTCTTGCTCGACGCCCCCTCTGTCCCCAGACACAATTGGCGACATCCTGGTCCCTCCTGGGCCACAGCAGCATCCAAAAACCCTAACCGCACGATTTGCAGCTAGCAAGGCTTGTTGGCGGTCTTTCTTTGGAGTATATGGTTTGTGTTGCCCCTATCCCTATGTGTCCCCATTGCATTCTATTGTAACTATACATTGTTTGCACTGTTTTCTAAGACTATACTGCATATTTTTGGTATTGTGTACATATATCTTGTGTATATTTGCTATCCTCATACTGAGGGTACACGCTGAGATACTTTGGCATATTGTCATGAAAATAAAGTACCTTTAGTTTTAGTATATCTGTGTATTGTGTTTTCTTATGATATTGTGCAAGTGATACTAGTGGTAATATACTGATTGAGAGGTCTGAGATCGAGGATTGGTTTGAGAGTGCCATCCTTTTTGGTATGAGGAAGTATAGCGAATATACTTGTGTTCCTTGTTGATTGATAGGTACTGCCTCTTTGCACCTTTGAGTAGAAGAGATTCTACCTCTTGTTTTAGCAGAACATTGTGTTCCAGAGAAAGCCTGTGTGAACAAGGGGGAATGTTTGGTGGAGTGGAGATGAGTTCTAGACAATAACCATTGTGGATAATTGACAGTTGCCAAAGACGGTGGAAATGTTGTAGTCTTCCTCCCACAGGAGATGTGTGCTGTGTGCGGATGCAGAGAAAGGCACTGCTTTGATGAGGTGGAGGCGCCTCTTGTGGCAGTGGATTTACCCCTACCTCTGAATTGGAACCCCTGAAAGATCCCCTGGAATAATATTGTTGTCCGTGTTTTTGTTGGGACTTTGAGGCCTCTGATGTTTGCAGTTTAAAACCTGATCTGAACAGGGGTCTTACAAAAAGTGCCCCGAAAAGGTGTTGTGTAAAGGGCACCCATGGCCTTTGCTGTATCGAAGTCCTTTTTTAATTATTCAATGGTGGTATCCGCCTCAGGTCCAAATGGTTGTTATTTATTGAATGGCATATTAAGGACCGCTTGCTGTATCTCAGTTTTGAATCCTAAGGACCGCAACCAAGCAAGCCTTCTGATCATTCCACTAGTATTAATTCCCCTAGCTGCAGTGTCAACTGTGTCTAGTGCGGATCTAATTTGATTGTTGGCAATAGTCTGTCCTTCTGCCAGTACCGGCTGTGCCCTTTTTCGGTGTTCTTTAGGGAGATATTGAAGGAACTCCTGCATTTTGTCTCAATGGGCCCTGTCATACGTGGCTAAAAGAGCTTGGGAGTTGGCAATCCTCCACTGATTTGCAGCTTGAGTTGCCACTCTTTTGCCTGCTGCATTGAATTTGCGGCTTTCTTTATCAGGGGAGGAGCATCCCCTGTGGACTGACTATTTGCCCTTTTCCTAGCTGCACTGACCATGATGGAATCAGGTGGCAATTGTTGTGATATAAAAATTGGATCTGATGGTGCAGCTTTATATTTCTTATCCACCCTAGGTGTTAGTACCCTAGCCTTGCCGGCTCTTTAAAAATGTTAGCATGTTTTAATATGCCTGGAAGCATCTGCAAAAATTGGTACTGCTTATGTGTAGAGGATAGGGTGTTGAATAGGAAATCATCCTCTATGGGCTCAGAGTGCAGCTGCACATTGTGGTATGTGGCTGCTCTAGCAATGACCTGATTATAGGCCGTGGTGTCTTCAGGTGGAGATGGCCTTGTGGGATAAAGATCAGGATCATTAGATGGAATTGGGTCAGAGTTGTACATATCCCATGGGTCCACATTATAAGGATTGTCACCCATATAATCCCTGTGTGAGGAGACAGGAGTTTGTGCAGAAAACTGTGTGGGTGAAGGTGGTGGTGGTGGAGTGTCAGGTGGTCCAGAAGTAGGAAGGAAAGGTAAATGCGGTGGAAAAGGCTGATGCACTGTCTTTGGCCTCGCTGGTTTCTCCCTTATGATCTGGAGAGAGGCAGAGGTTGCACACTGAGTGTTGTTCGGGGTATGGGAACTTGGCTTGGAACCAAGGGCAGAATCGAAATGGAGTTCGATCCATGCGCCTGTGACGCAGTAGGCCCGAGAAGGGCGCGGGCGCCCAAAAGGGCGTTTAATCAATCCCGACCCTACAATCGGATCAAGTGTAGTGAGAAAATGCGTTCGAAAACAATACCAATGCTGACAGAAAAGATAGAGAAGTTCACATAGTACCGAACCGAGATCTACCGGAGCAACAGGGAACACGTCCGAACCCGATGGCGGAAAGAAAACAGTCTAACAAAGGACAAGATGCACATGCACACTATCACCAAGAAGAGGAGTCACTTGACCTTGTGACTCTAAAAATCTTCTTAGAAGAAAAACAACTTGTAACACTACAAGCCCAACACTAGATGGCAAACTTATGCAAAGAATGTGTATCTGCAGCTACTAATGCCATCAAACATATATATATATATATATATATATATATATATATATATATATATATATATATATATATATATATATATAAATATATATACACACACATATGTATACATATATATATATTACCTAGTGCCAATTATTTACTTGCCTATATCTTTGGTGCCGGTTAAAAAAATCTTCACAGAACTTTCCAAAAAACAATTGACTGTCACATCAGCTAGTTTCTGAAAAGATTCAGGGTGATCCATCAAGCGGGAGCTGAGAAAAAGGGGGGTTAAAAAAGGTGCGTTTCCCATGTTAATTCCCACAGGGATTTTGAACAGGAATAGTGCCCAAACCACTGGACAGAATTACACCAAATGTGGCAGGAAGGTAGTTCTCAGTCCTGAAAGTGCCCTTTTTGTTATTTGGTGTAAATATGTTCAGTAGTGTTCAAAATATTTAGGAAAAAAACAAATTTGTATTTATAGAGCTGTGAAGGCTCCGCGAACTCTCTCGGTCTCGTACTGAGATCTGACTGGCTGCCAACACTTCAATAAGAAAGTGATGCCATCTTGGGATTCAGCTTCAGCCGAGTCTCGAAAAAAAGGGGCCAGGGTAGGGACACCCTGACCCCTTAGCTCTGGTGCTAGGGTCCCAGAAGGACACCGTCCTCCCCCCCCCCAAACAAAAAAATTTAAAAAACAAAAACAAGCGCAGGCTTCCGTGCTTGTTTAACGGCAATCCCTGGGTGGGCCAGGTCCCGCAGGCACTCAGATTTTGAATGCGGGGGGTGGGACTGCCTGACCCCTGCCCCCCAACATGCAGCTCCAGAGGCCACCATCTCCCCGGGTCATATTGTGAAAAAGAAATGTGGGGGGCCACCCGGCCCTCCCGCAGCCCTAGGGACCACCACCTCCCCAGAACAGATTGTGAAAATGAAATGCGGGGGACCGTCCTGGCCCCCTCCGCAGACCTGGAGACCGCCACCTAACCGGGCCACAATGTGCAAAGAAATGCGGGGGAGGGTAGCGCCCGCTCCCCGGGGCAGATTGTGAAAAATTAATGCGGGGTGCAGCCCAGCACTCCCCCATCCCTCACACCCCCACCCTCACCCTCACGCAGCCCAAGGGACTGCCACCTCCCCAGGGCACGATGTGCACAGAGTGGGATGGAAGAGAGAGAGACAGGCATTGCAATGGTCTCTCCATGCAATGGCTTCAAATAGTAAGACTAGCAAGATGTTTGGTACCAATGTTATACTTACATTGGGATGCAGAGCGGAACAGAGTCACTGGTCAAGGTCTTGTGCTGTCACTCACTAGGCTGAAGGTCCTCCTGCCCCGCACAGCCTTGGGTCGTGTGTGGCAGTGGTTGGATTAACCTCTAGTAATAAAAATAACTTCGCATTTAAAAAAACATAGAAATTCACTGAAAAAAACAAAGGTTACAGGGATGTTATAGTTAGTAAAAAAGAATTTAAAAAACAGAGAAATTCACCTGTTATAGTTAGAGATATCTCAAGTAACTATAACTCGTGCCCTAAGGTAACTATGACTCACGTCCTCACCATGCACTGCTAATTACTCCACAAATTACTGCACTCATGACACCTTTGATAACATCATTGATAATATCAATGTAATATTTGCAGTAACATTTTTGACGAAAAACTGTGTATGGCGGGGGCGCGAGTTATAGTTACCTTAGGGCACGAGTTATAGTGACTTGAGATAACTCTAACTAAAATAGGTGAATTTCTATTGTTTTGTATGTTTAAAATGTGAGCCTAAATATAACATCCCTTTAACCTTTGGTTTTTTAAGTTAAATAAATCCAATCTTCCAATATTTAGGAGATTGTGTTTCATTGCATACTTGTTATGGCTTCCGTACCTGTAGTCTTGTGAGATGTTCTATGTGAGCCACAGCCGGAAGCTTAGCATGTCGGCATCTAATGCAAGCCCATATGATTCTCTTCCCAATTCTCCTCTACCGCTGCGGTGTCCTCCAGTTGATCATTTGTATACTGAGGTGAACAGCAGGAGACTATTGAGGGTGAAAGCACTCGCATTATTCCATGATACCGCTACGGAGGCGTAGAAGGAGGATGTCCCATGACTGATGAAGACTGTGGCTGCTCACAGCACAGTTGTTCACAATGGGGGATTCATTTTAGATTTCACTATATTACTACACTACTTGATTTACTTGGTGATGGATGAGGAATGGGAGTTTGAACAGCGCTGTGAAGAATTTGGCGTTGGAACTTGATATCCGAAGATTTCTGATGACGACAACAGTATATTTTGCTTTTTACATCAGTGACCATATTAAGTTTATTTCCAACCAATTGTGTGCATACTCAATGGACTGGAGGTCAGAATTTCTCAGTTTTTTGTTATTTAATACATGAAACATGCCTTGAGGCTTCCTGCAGCCAAATGCTCACCTTTCGCCTTGTCCCTGGTTGATCTTCAGATTCTGATGTTGGCAAACTAGATCCTTCTCCCTGGCTTCCATCACCTGAGGCATCAGAAGTCTGGTCTGAGTTGTTCCTTGATCTCTGTGGAGAAAAATAATACTTGAGATTTTGAAAGATACAGAACCCAACATCTAGAACTATTCACAATCAGCCACGTTACTGATGGATTGAGTCTCTATGTTTAGTACTTCTAGTTACAATGTGAGTCAACTGAAGCTGGGTTAGGAAACGGAATACCGTCGGAGTCTAGAGTGGTTTTAATTCATTTAGGATCCGCTCTTCATTTTGCGTGACATTTATCACTAGGGCAGGACACGGTAGAAAGTGTGTTTACTCTTATTGCTCTATAGGCTGTGTACACCTAACATCAAGCTGCGTCTTCGTCCATGACCATCACTGCGTACAGTGAAATCTGCCGGGAGAGATCTGAGCACACTCCTTGGTCAGGGGTCTTGGCTAAGCCTGTTTCAACCCACTGGAATTCAACCCACTTCATAAGCCTGGCTCTCAAGAGATATTCATCTATGGAAATGCAAATGCAGCTGTCCTGTGCCAGCATTCACTTTCCAAAGCCCAAGCTAGACTGTTCTGGAGCACCAGATGCCACCAGCTACTCTTACATATGGTGATGATGCAGAACAGCTAGGGAAGAATGTCAAGAGTACCTTTGAGGATGTGATCCACTCCTAACAATTCCCTGTCCGAAGACCACCGAAACAATGTGAGCTTGCTATGCTCTGCTCGGTGCTCACACATCTGCAGCATTACTGGCTGAAAGGAGACCCCTGGATGTTGAGGTATCCGGATGGTCCAGTGGCCAGGTTATTGTGGGTTGACTTCATGCAAGGTTTTCAGATTCCATACAATGTGCTACTCAAGGGCAGTTAGGTAGAGAATTAAGGATGCATGGAGAAGCCCAGGGAGAGGGCAGAAAAACAAGACTAACAAGTTACGTTGCAGAATGATAGGCCATTTAGCAAAACACCAATTAAAAGGCCTCATTGTATTGACACTGGCAATAGCTCCTAAGAAAACATTGCACGAGTTTTGTTTGATTCATTACCTTTCTTGGCCTAAAGAGGCATCAGTAAATTACTTTATTGGCCAATTAAAATGACACACACCAGCATTGGCACAGCCATGGAATGGGAGATTGCCGGTCCAGCCAGGTGACATTCAGCTCCTGGGGATTAAATTTCGAGGATTCCACTACATGGACAGGTCCATGTCAAATGGATGATCGTGGCCTGTGCGATCTTTGAGAAATTCAGAACCTGTGCGAAGTGCGTTGAGAGACAGCTGTCCATGCCTGAGCAGGGGCTGCATTCCCTCAACACTCAGTGATGGTTGGCAGGGGCGACACAGACTGAGGACGCTAGAACTGGCGGCGGAAACATTTGGTGTTCCATTAACCGAAGAAATGACAGAATGGCCTGCTACTAACTTGACTTTGCTAGGCACAGAGCTGGACTCTGTTTAGATGGTGTTATGACTGCTGGGAGGAGAGACTGGCTCTTTGAAATGTTTGATATAGAAAGTGATGGGTGAGAAGAAATGTGAGTTGAGGAAACGGCAACAGGTGCTAGGGCGCTTAACCGTCACTTGTGGAGCGGTCGTCCTGGTTCGGGAATTGTTTCAGGCAACCGACATTTGCCATGAGAAGGGCAACAAAACCACTCCACGGATTACGCATGACAGATAGAAGTAAACAGGACTTGACAACAAAGATTGCCGAACCAAGCGCCACCAACGCTAAAGCTGGGCCTCGTAGCGCTATGAGCTGTTTGCACTACTGAAAAGTCTGTGGAAGCTGAAAGCTTGAATTGTGGTGCTTCAGCATCGAATGCAGATCACTCTGAACTGTCTTGGACTAAGGTCAGGGCTGGATCATTCATAGGACCACGTCTGGCACCTGAGCATAGGAATTGAGATAGGCATTCAGTGAACTCCTCTGGTCCTCCAAGAGTTATTAATGCCAGCCTGAAAGCAGTGTCCATGATCTATATCACTGGAACAGTGAGGGCGTTGAATGATGCTTTTTAGCAGCATGCAAAGAGCATTGGCAAAGCCATAGGTCTCGTCTTTGGCACCTATAGGCTTTCTGAATTACTTTTGGTTATGCTCTTCGCCGTCGGCTTTTGTCCCGATGCTGTGCATCATTGTCAAAATAAATTAAAAAGGACAAGTGATGCATGCATGTCTGATGAAGTATTCGTGGGCATGCATCAGAATGCATGTGCGGGCCAGCGAAATGATGCCGTGGCCAGTGGCTTATTTTTTTATTTACCGACCCGAGATGGCAGATGCCACTGGGATTTGTAAATAAAAAAATACTATTTTTTTGTGCAAAAGTGCACAATTTTAAAGGAAGGACTAGAAGGTTTGGGGGTAACGGAAGAGGGAATGGGGTGAGTTACAGACAAGAACTCGTCTTCAGGTTTCCTTCTATTGCTTGTGTGTTCCAATGGTGACATGCATGGAAGGGGAAACCCACGGCTCTGACATAAATCCGCAAACCGGATGGAGCCGGGATAGTGTCAAACTTTGAAATTTTACCAACCTGGTGAACCCTGCATATCTCTGGGGTGAAGGTCCTGGGTGGTGCAAGCAGAAGTTGAGCAATGAGCAGAGCATCTTTGAGAAGCCCTTATTCCGGAAGACGTCATTCTTGTAACATGAGTCACTTCCTTCTTGGCCAAGGATGCTGAGGGAACACGGTCATGGCCAGACCCTTCTACGTATTTTCATGAACGCAAAAATGGAAATATTTGCATGTGTTTAGGGCGATTTGTAACACTAGTGTGTGCAAGTGTGTCTATAAGTGCATTTTAAATTGCGTATATCCATGTGCATGCGTTGCACTGTTTTCGGGTCCTTGTGAAGGGGCTGAGTATATTTTTGTGCGGGGGTTGCAGAGCAAGGTAGAGAGAGGCAAACAGAATATCGGGGACTGAGTCAAAAGAGGTAAGCGAAAAGGGGGTTGCATGGGTGTATTCGGTTACTTACGGGTAATCTTATTTCATTTATTTCCAGGGGCGGCTCCTCCGCTATGACAGAGGAGCGTCGCCCCCACGCCAGCAGCAGCAGCTGCAAAACCTTTTATAGTAAAAACATAATAAACAGAGTGTATTATGTTTTTACTATAAAAGGGGCGGGGCCACGGGCATGACAGGGACAGAGGGGGAGTGCTGTGAACTCCCCCTTGGTGCGCGTGTATGTTTGGCCAGTCGTCTTGGGCCGGCCAAACACACATGCGCACTATGCTCTCTCCAGCCCGGCACTGTGTTGTCGGGCTGGAGATAGCAGGCACAGGCTCCCAGTCTGCCTGGGAGCGCCAATCATAACGCTTATTATTAAATATTTTTGGAGTTCTTCTCACCCCCACGCGCAGCACCACCCTGTTTCCCTTGAGCTAGCCGTGTCTGTTTATTTCAAGAATTTACAGAGTGCAACACTCTTCCCTTAAGGGATATCACAGCCCTAAATTCACTGAAAACTTAAGTGTCAAAAGGTGAGATAATATAGGGCAAAGAATACAGCTAGACAGAGATTCATCTGGAAAAAGCCACGTTTGTCCTGAAGGTAATATGGTCCTCCATAAGACGGATATCAAGGGGCAGTGAGTTCCATTGGACCCCTGCTAAACAGGAAAAGGATCGGCCCCCTGTCCTTACTTTTTTAATACGCATTGTTTTAGCTAGTACTAGGCTCTGAGATCGCAAGTTACAGGGTGGATTGTAGAATTCTATTTTAATATGTAGTATACTGGGCCTAGGTTATTTCTTGCTACTTTCTTAGGCTCAAGGGCTGAGCCTGGGGCAGCTGGCCACCAAGAGGCGTCCCAAATCTGTCCAGCTCTGCCAAAAAGCAGTATTTCTGTCTTTTCAGCATTCAGAGAGCTCTCATCCAACTTGACACCTCCATTAAGCAACTAGTAAGATGTTCCCTAGCTTCCTGGTGTTTGTCCCCTATTGAAATTACCAGTTGGGTATCATCCGTATAAGAACTGATTATTTTCTGACGATTTTCACAATGGAAGAGGTGTACACATTGAAAAGAATGGGGCTCGGCATTTGGAGGTGCAGGGAGATGACCTAAATGTGTCCAACTGCACCGACTGACTTCTCTCACTCAGGAAGGAGCCAAATCATTTTAGGGCTTCACAGGAAATCCCTACCTCAATTTTTTTTATCAATAGGTAGTGGGACACCCTATCAAACACTGTGGATAGATCAAGTAGGCTCAGGACAGCAGCCTTGCCCTGATCTACTTCTAATCTGATATTGTCGAATTCGGCAAGCAATGTGGATTCAGTACTATTATTAGATCTAAATCCAATGTGAGAAGAGCCTAGCAAGTTATTGGTTTGAAGAAAGGCAGAGAGTTTGGTAGAGTTGTGACGTCTGTACCCGCTTTTATTTTTACTAAGGGGAGTGTCAACACTTACTTCCATGCATCTGGATATTCTGCCGTGGACAGATAGGTTAAACATCTGGGTTAAAAAAGGCTTAGAATGAAAGCGAGGCAAGCAAAGATAAAATGGGGGCAGGGATCTAATATTCAAAAACGAAAATTCGATTTCCTCTCACCCACCACTGAAGGGAGGGTAGGGAAGGAAAGTAGGACTGTGGCGAGGAAGACTATGACACTGAGTAATGAAGATTACTGATAAGTAACAAGGTCATTACCTACCTCACCCATCAGTCCCCATAAGCTGAGCGTATACCCAAGCCACCAACCCACGGAAGGAAATTGGTAACTGAGACAAAAATCTGCACCACCATGTGTTTTACTGAACCCGAACCAACAGGAGGAACTCACAATCATTCCAATGCTGACAGCACATCAGACCCAAAAGATGCTGAAAACAAAATTCCCATCCAAAGCGTAAAATGAGAAACAAAGGTGTGAGGACTCGACCATATTGAAGCCACACCTGTGTCCTTCAATGAGGGCCCTTTAAATAGGCACTGTCTCAAAAGACTCCTCTAGTAGAGCAGCCTTGCAGGACCACAGGCAGACATATACTTGAGTTCTGGTATGGCAAAGAAATTACAGTCTTTATCCACCTACTCAAGGTGGGAACTGTAGAACATCGATCTCTACTGCACAAGCCAAAAGAAATGAACCGAAAATCCATTTTATGGGCAAAAGCCATCCTTTCCAAATAGATAGTAAGAGCCCTGCCCAAGTCCAAGGAATGCTAGAGACTTTCCTGTTCTGAAGGAATAGAAAGATAGACAGAAGGTAGAATAAGGTCTTGACTTACGTGAAAAGAGGAAAAGATCTTGGGAAGGGGTCTGGCTGCAAACCTGATTTATCTGGAAAGATCTTCAGAAAGGGATCGAGATATAAAGCCAATATTTTTAAGTTTCGCCTGCACAGCGCTTGTGCTGTGCTTGCAAAGTCTTTTGTAATTAAAAAAAAAATCTTCAAAGGGGCTTAGAATTTACCCCTTACTTACCTGAACTTACCACTGGTTTGTTCCAACGCCGCTCTAATTTGTGTGCTTCTGATTGGCCAGCATGTAGTCTCCAGATCATCTTCTTTCACTTTTGCTCTTGCTTTGCCCAGCTTGGAGCCTAGACCAAGTACAGCTTCTGGTCACTGGCCACTGGCTACTGGCCAGTGTCCTTCTATTGGCTACTTCACTGTGAAGGTACCTTTTTGGCATTTCTGAGCTAGCACTCCTTATAAGTGCATCAGCAGTCTTCTTTCCCATTCCATGTGCCAAAAGCAGCCTCACCTTCACTCCCCGCTGCGCTTTCATTTATTGGCCTGAAACCCTAGCTCTTTAAATGTTTGATGCAGCCGTTACGATTCTAGACCCAGAGCCTCACTTTCAACAGTGCTCCCAGCTTTGCCCTCGTGCGGTTATACCCTATGGGGTCAGCTGAAACATATCATTTGCACTCAGATTAGCATCTCTTTGGCAGCATAATGCCAGTGCTGTTGTGGACAGCAGGCTTGGACCATCACAAATTAGGTTAATGTGCATTTATTACTGGTGTGTGCTAGAAGCAGACGGCACGTGCTTTCATCCAGGGTTCCCAGCTCCTGCCTAAATAAACCACATTAAGCCTTTGCTCCTTTAACTTCAAAACAGGGAAACATAAAAAATGTGTTACCCCCAAGCCTGTGTATTTAGTGAAAGGCAGGCCACCTAGTAGAGAAAAACAGGAGCATCTTCGAGCACATATTTCCCCCTCCATGCACTGTAGACCGCTGTACTCCAACCCTCATGCAGGACACAAGACCTTCGCTACTGCATTACATTGTGATGGGAAGGGTCAAACTACTGCGCTCTGGGCTTCCCTCCACCCAGGCGTCCAGCTGACCCTGAATATGCCTCATGTCTATTCATGTATCCAGTCACTCCACAATCTGCTTCATATACATAATAAAGATTCAACATGTTATGGGATATAAAGGCCAACCGCTTTTAAAATTCATAAGTTTACATTTAATGAATGATACCAAATATTTCAAATAGAAAATGCTAATATCTGAAGAAGCAGGGCCAACTAAAGGCAGAACTTGCATTATTAATGGTACAAAGATGTCATGCTCTCCACCCCAGGGGGTTGAAGGGATTGTTGCCATACTGCTAACAGTCACTGTGTCCTGTATGCGCTCTGAGCTGCCCACGCGTGCCACCCCCCAGCTGCTGCGCTTGCTGGTCTGAGAAAAAGCCCAAGGATGAAGGACTGGCACTGCCACAGTGTGCCTGCTAACAGGCCCCAATTAGTTGTCAGTCACCTCCAGCAAACTTCATTCCCTGTGACCCACACGTTCCTTTGTTCGACAAAAATCACCATTCCAGCATCACCATTTTTGAAAACGGCAGACACACACCATTTTGCCACTTTAGACTGGCAGTTTTTAGGTCACTGTCTGGTTTGCAAAGACATCTTGTGATCCACGTCCCGCCCATCCCCTCTTCTGTCTTTATTGCTTACCCCAGGCCACCCCCTCCATTGTTGCATGCCCCTCACTCCCACCCCTCCCGCATCCTTATTTGTTGCACCCATCCCTCCCACCCCCTCCTGCTTCCTTCTTTGTTGCCCCATCCCTCCCATTTCCTTCTTTGTTGCCCCCGTCCCTCCCACCTGTCCTGCTTACTTCCCATCCCTCCCACCTCCTCCTGCTTCCTTCTTTGTCACTACTGGAGAGACACGCAGTTGGTGGCTCTAGGAAGGGCCTTGGGGTCTTCTGGCTGACTGCTGGCTGCAGTGTCCCTCCACACTTTGGTCAATACCAGTGTTCCTGGGCCCTCTGAATGTTTTTTCACCTTATTTGTATGTATGTATAACATGGCTAAAAATAAAAAAAAAGCACTATGACCAGGCCAGCATTGTCCATATCATAGCACTTTTGTTTACCTTAAGTTATATTTCACAGCAGCTCAACTGCTCTGCAATTTGTAAAAACACATTGACAACGTCAATAGAATTCGTATAAGCGAACCCTACTGGCTTTGCCAGTGCTTGTTACCCCAGCCTCAATCCTGATGAAATAGCCACCGGAAAAAAGACTTTCAAGGTGAGAAACCTTGAAGAAACCGAAAAAAGGAATTGGAAACATGGGGCTCCATGGCTGGACTTACTTGCCTCTCCACGGACTCCCTTCCACGAAGAGCAAAGATCATGGCTGAATATGCCCACTCGATTGTCCCCTCAGCCTTCTTCTCCACCTGGTCAGGGAAACCTCCTCTGAAATAATGGAACTAGACCCGCCATCAGGGAATCAACCTTCACGGAAGCTGGAAATCCCTCATCAAAATTCTGAAGAGGATAACGTTTAGCAAGAAACCGGGGAAACCCTGACTTCGCCAGATCTACCAATTCTCTAACCACAAGTCCCCCAATCAGCTTATAAAATTAAAGGAACTCAGGATCTTTTTTTTTCTTTTTTTTGGAAGGAAAAAAATCATCATCCTACACTAGATTCCCTGTCTGGGGACAAAGGATTTTCCCCAAAATGCTTTAGCAGGTCCTTTAAATCTGAGGCCTCAGTGTATTTGCCTCTGATCTCCTCCTCGCCTGAGTGCAGTGCTTAATTTGAGGTGGTGGTTTCCGGTGCGGGGCACCGGCACTTATTTTCCTGCCTCAAGCATTTACTGAGAGTAAAAGACACGTATGGAAAAGACGGAGGAAGATAAAACGAAAAAGCATCACACAGAGAGAAAGCAGAAAGCTGTAAGAGTGGGCTGAAGGAGCAGTGAGTGGCTGTAAATGGATTAACCCCTCCCATGCCCCAGGCGAGCTGGTCTCGTCCAGGCACACGGTTGCCGTGTGCCTGGGACGAGACCAGCTCGCCCTGCACCCGGCCCACAGGGGGCGCGCTAGCGCTTCCCGTGGGCCTCCCTCCCACGCCCCGCAGTCGGGGATGGGGGGAATTAAATTGTATATGCTGTCAGAAAGTAGTACAGGATATGTGTGTAATTTCTGGGTCTACACTAGTAGGGATTCCAGTATTGACCCCCAAGGTTGTCCGCCCACTTTTGGAGTTAGCGAGAAAATTGTGTGGGAACTTGGTAGACGACTGTTTAACAAAGGTCACCATTTGTACGTAGATAATTTCTACACTGGAGTGCAGTTGTTAAAGGAGTTGTTTAGAGTGGACACTGTGTCTTGTGGCATAATCCGTTCTAACCGGAAAGGCTATCCAAGGGAGCCTGTCTGTAAAAAACTTGAGAGGGGACAGTGCAGTGCCTGGCAGAATAATGAGCTGCTCGCTCTGAAATTTTCAGAAAGGAGGGATGTGTACATGCTATCTAACATCCATGATGAGAGTACTTCTCCTGTGACTGTTTGGGGTCAGGTTGCCGAAGTGCGCAAACCTGCGTCCATTTTGGACTACAATAAGCACATGGGTGGTGTTGATAGAGTAGATCAGAGGTTGGAACCTTACACTGCTCTTCGTAAGTCTTACGTGTAGTATAAAAAGTTGGCCATACATTTATTTAATTTGGCAACTTTTAATGCTTTTATTGTGTTCAAGGATTGATCACCTGAGTCAAGGATGAAATTTGTTAAATTTCAGGAGTCAGTAATAGAGAGCCTTATCGTGGTGGAACACGCAAGAGTTCCTAGAGTAGCAGTGTTGGAGGATGTGGCTAGATTGAAAGATCGCCACTTTCCGGATCACATTCCCCCCACTCCCAAAAAAGACTTGCCCACTAAGAAATGTAGAGTATGTGCCCAAACAGGTATCTGGAGAGAGAGCCAGATGTACTTCCTCGATTGCCCTTCAAAGCCTGGGCTGTGTGTGGCCAGCTGTTTCAGGAGTTACCGCACCCCAAAAAGATTTGGGGAAATACCGTGAGCGTAAACTGCCTGTTTTATATTTTCAAATGTTCAGTTTCACATTTCTGTCATGTTTTCAGTTAGAGCTTTTGTGTTTGTAGTTTTGTACTTATTTTATAATTAGTGGTGTCTTTGTTGTTTATAAACAAAAAAAAAGTGATGGCGGTGTGTGTGGGGTGGCGCTTAGCTGGCGGTGTGCGTGGGGTGGTGCTTGGCTGGCGGTGTGCATTGGGTGGCACTTGGCTCGCGGTGTGCGTGGGGTGGCGCTTGGCTGGCGATGTGTGTGGGGTGGCGCTTGGCTGGCAGTGTGCATGGGGTGGCGCTTGGCAGGCGGTGTGTGTGGAGTGGCGCTTGGCAGGTGGGGTGCGTGGGGTGGCTCTTGGCTGGCAGTGTGTGTCGAGTGGCACCGGGCTGGCGGTGCCAGCCAAACGTCAGTCCACACACTCCCATCAGCTAGTGTGATTGCTGTATCAGGCATGTGGGAGTATGTAAGTGATGGGCGCTGTCTGCCGATGTGAGTGTTGTAAAGTGCTGGGCCCGTGGCTGGCGGCGTGAATGGTCTTGTGCATCTCATGTATGAAAGGTGTGTGAATGGACTGTAAAGCGGTTGGTGCCTTGACGCGGCTTTTGTAGCTCACAAGCTGTGAGTCATTGGTTCAGTTTTTTGGCCTTTCAGTTATTAACAGTGCATTTCATTTTTGTGAAATGTCTTGTTAATAACATTTTATCCACTGAACCATCACTCACCCTTGTGTCAAATCCAACCAGTATGTGTGGTAAAAATGACAAAACCTGCTCCGCTGTAATCAGGGGTCGCAGCACACCTGTGACACGCTAGGTGTCTCAGGTGGGACCCCGATGATGAAGCATGCCACCAACTTGGTTGGTGGGTGAGGGGTCTTTTTTACCATAACCTAAGTGCGTTTCTTTTCACAATTTTAGTGTTTGGAACATCACAGAAGTACGTGGACACATCAAAATGATATATTACAAAACTACCTGTGTTTGGGGGGAGGGGGGCACCTATGCTTTTGGTCCCGGGTGCGGCCTTCATCTAGGGAAACCTACCAAACCCAGACATTTTTTTAAACTAGACACCCCAAGGAGTCCAGCGAGGTGTGGCTTGCATGGATCCCCCAAATTTTTCTTACCCAGACTCCTCTGCAAACCTCAAAATTTGCTTTTAAAAATATTATTTTCCTGACTTTTATTTGTAGGATCACCGCTCCGTCACAAAATTCCTACTCTGCAGCGTTTCCCGCAGTCTCCAAAGTAAAATGATACCTCACTTGTGTGGGTCCCCAAAGCAGAGTTAGCCTAAAGATGTATGAAAGAAAAATATGTGCTTATCAACTTGCTGTGCTTTCCCCTCAATCTCTACAGGTTTTTGGCCTTTTTCTGTTGCAGGCACCTGGGCCCCCACACAAGTGAGGTATCATTTTTATCGGGAGACTTGGGGGAACGCCCGATGGAAGGAAATTTGTGGCTCCTCTCAGGTTCCAGAACTTTCTGTCACCGTAATGTGAAGAAAAAGTGTTTTTTAGTGAAATTTTGAGGTTTGCAATGGATTCTGGGTAAGAAAACACTGGGGGATCAACGCAAGTCATACCTTCCTTGACTCCCTCGGGTGTCTAGTTTTCAGAAATGTTTAGGTTTTGTAGGTTTCCCTATATGGATACTGAGCCCAGGACCAAAACCGCAGGTGCCCCCCCCCCGGCAAAAAAAAACAGTTTTGTATTTGATAATTTTGATGCGTCCAGGTTGTGTTTTGGGTCATTTCCTGTCGCTGGCACTAAGCCTACCCACACAAGTGAGGTATCATTTTTATTGGGAGACTTGGGGGAACGCTGGGTGGAAGGAAATGTGTGGCTCCTCTCAGATTCCAGAACTTTCTGTCACCAAAATGTGAGGAAAAAGTATATTTTAGCCAAGGTTTGAGGTTTGCAAAGGATTCTGGGTAACAGAACCTGGTGAGAGCCCCACAAGTCTCCCCATCTTGGAATCCCCTAGGTGTCTAGTTTTCAAACATTTACAGGTTTGGTAGGTTTCCCTAGGTGCCGGCTGAGCAAGAGGCCAAAATCCACAGGTAGGCACTTTGCAAAAAACAGCTCTGTTTTCTTTGGAAAATGTGATGTGTCCACGTTGTGTTTTGGGGCATTTCCTGTCTCGGGCACTAGGCCTACCCACCCAAGTGAGGTATAATTTTTATCGGGAGACTTGGGGGGACGCTGGGTGGAAGGAAATTTGTGGCTCCTCTCAGATTGCAGAAATTTCTGTCACCGAAATGTGAGGAAAAAGTGTTTTTTTAGCTAAATTCTGAGGTTTGCAGAGGATTCTGGGTAACAGAACCTGGTGAGAGCCCCACAAGTCACCCCATTTTGGATTCCCCTAGGTGTCTAGTTTTAAAAAATGCACAGGTTTGGTAGGTTTTCCTAGGTGCCGGCTGAGCAAGAGGCCAAAATCCACAGGTAGGCACTTTGCAAAAAAGAGCTCTGTTTTCTTTGGGAAAATGTGATGTGTCCACATTGTGTTTTGGGGCATTTCCTGTCGCGGGCACTAGGCCTACCCACCCAAGTGAGGTATAATTTTTATCGGGAGACTTGGGGGGACGTTGGGTGGGAGGAAATTTGTGGCTCCTCTCAGATTCCAGAACTTTCTGTCACCGAAATGTGAGGAAAAAGTGTTTTTTGTCCAAATTTTAAGGTTTGCAAAGGATTCTGAGTAACAGAACCTAGAGAGAGCCCCACAAGTCACCCCATCTTGGATTCCCCTAGGTGTCTAGTTTTCAAAAATGCACAGGTTTGGTAGGTTTCCCTAGGTTCCAGCTGAGCTAGAGGCCAAAATCTACAGCTAGGCACTTTGCAAACAACACGTCAGATTACAATGTAAAAATGTGATGTGTTCATGTTGCGTTTCCTGTCACGAGCATTAGCCTACCCACGCAAGTGAGGTACCATTTTTATCGGGAGATTTGGGGGAACACAGAATAGCAAAACAAGTGTTATTGCCCCTGGTCTTTCTCTACATGTTTTCCTTCCAAATGTAAGACAGTGTGTAAAAAAGACGTCTATTTGAGAAACTGTAATTCACATGCTAGTATGGGCACCCCGGGAATTCAGAGATGTGTAAATAACCACTGCTTCTCAACACCTTATCTTGTGCCCATTTTGGAAATACAAAGGTTTCCTTGATACCTATTTTTCACTCTTTATATTTCAGCAAATGAATTGCTGTATACCCGGTATAGAATGAAAACCTATTGCAAGGTGCAGCTCATTTATTGCCTCTGGATACCTAGGGTTCTTGATGAACCTACAAGCCCTATATATCCCCGCAACCAGAAGAGTCCAGCAGACGTAACGGTATATTGCTTTCAAAAATCTGACATCGCAGGAAAAAGTTACAGAGTAAAACGTGGGGAAAATGGCTGTTTTTTTCACTTCAATTTCAATATTTTTTAATTTCAGCTGTTATTTTCTGTCGGAAACCCTGGTAGGATCTACACAAATTTCCCCTTGCTGAATTCAGAATGTTCTCTACTTTTCAGAAATGTTTAGCTTTCCGGGATCCAGCATTGGTTTCACATCTATTTCTATCACTACCTGGAAAGAGGCTGAAAGCACAAAAAAATTGTATAAATGGGGTATGTCCCAGTAAAATGCCAAAATTGTGTTGAAAAATTGGGTTTTATGATTCAAGTCTGCCTGTTCCTGAAAGCTGGGAAGATGGTGATTGTAGCACTGCAAACCCTTTGTTGATGCCATTTTCAGGGGGAAAACCACAAGCCTTCTTCTGCAGCCCTTTTTTGCCTTTTTTTGAAAAAAAACGAAATTTTCGATGTATTTTGGCAAATGTCTTGGTCTCTTCAGGGGAACCCACAAACTCTGGGTACTTCCAGAAGCCCTAGGACGTTGGACAAAAAGGACGCAAATTTGGCGTGGGTAGCTTATATGGACAAAAAGTTATGAGGGCCTAAACGCGAACTGCCCCAAATAGCCAAAAAAAGGCCTGCCACCTGAGGGGGAAAAGGCCTGGCAGCGAAGGGGGTAAAGAGATCCGAAGTGGATTCAAGATGCTCTGCCTCGGTATTCCGTGCTCGCACATTGAATTGCAGCAGCTGTGTGTTTCAGAGGAGAGCTTTGGGCACCGGTACCTTTTTATTTACAAATTAAGCACTGCCTGAGTGGTCAGCATCAGGATCTGCAGATAAAACCCTAGGGGCCTTAGCTGAGGGAGCACCCTCCGGAGCTGCAAATGCAGCTTCCACTGATGTATTAATGATTTTCTGCAGGGCTAACAAACCGTGGGAGGTCCCCTCTCCGGCACCCATCCGTGACATTTTCCTCCTCAGATGAGGAGACCTCAATATATCTCCGTCTGCACGCCTGTTTACCTCCATGGTGTTGCTCAAAAATACACAGGGAAGGGCGTGTTCTTACATATGTACAATACCACTTCCAGCATCCATCTCCGTTGCTAGGCAACCAAGAAGCCCCAATCAAAGCGCGCTGCAGGGCCAAACTGCATCCCCGCTGCTCGTAGTGAGGTGGGGTCAGCATATGATAAAGGCTGCAAATAAACTAACAAAGTTCTGCCGCCAGACCAGGCCATACACTTAAAACTGAAAAAATACATAGGAAGATTTTCAAAAACGTACTACTTGTTTAACAGTGGGTGCACGTCCGCACGCAACAGAAAGAAAAAAAAAAACACAGGAAGTCCTGGTGTCTATTTCACACCTTTATGGGCAGGTGTTATTCTACTTCCTGTGGGGCACGTAGGGTGGGGCTGAGTTTCTTTTCTGAGCTGGGAGAAATGCCGCGCACGAGCAACGATGGCTCAGTTTGTGAGGACTGTAGCATGGAAGACGGACAAGGTAGGTAATACCTGCCAAGGTAGGAAGAGGCAACCAGAAAATCAGTAAGTAAAAAGGAACACAAACCAGGGACAGGGCCCGCTTTGCTAATAGGCAGACTAGAGCCGATACAGACAAAACACGAGAGAGAGAAGCCACGGAGACGCTTTGTACACCCTGCCACATTAGAAGGCAGCAAAGAAGAGTGATAAGGATGCCAACGAACGGTAAGTGAATGGACGGGCTAAAATATCGTTTTTAGAGGTTTTTCATTAGACACAATAGGCCGTCAAGCGACTGCGCATG
Organism: Pleurodeles waltl; assembly: GCF_031143425.1. Classification (NCBI taxonomy): domain Eukaryota; kingdom Metazoa; phylum Chordata; class Amphibia; order Caudata; family Salamandridae; genus Pleurodeles; species Pleurodeles waltl. Next base: position 1,019,118,741 of record NC_090443.1, on the reverse strand, counting down.
CACGCTGCCTGCAGGCTCGTTCTAAAAAGGATGGATGGAATGCTTGAATTAGTCACTGGTATTTACTCTGGCTGCATCCTAGCCCATCATTGTTTTGCACACCATGCCACCCCAGTTTGGACCCATCCATATGGAAATCAGTCTTGACCCTACTCCAATGGGAAAAGTCCAGTCTGAACTGCCAGGCCAGGTCCTCCCCGAACTGGAACACAAGCAACCCATGGCCGGCTCATCAGCCACATATAGCTTGGCTCCAGTGACAAAGTGTGCACAGGACCCACGTCTTGACATGTCTGTCACCTTAGAACGACACACAAAAGTATACAAAAGGTGATGGATAGAATGCTTGAATTAATCTCAGACAGTGGTAATTACACAGGCTGCATCCAAGTCCATCATTCTTGTGCACACCATGCCACCTCAGTTTGGACCCAGCTATGGAGAAGTGAAGACTGCAACCTGCAGACATGAGATGTGTATTTCTCACATTCCTAAGGGCTGCAGTGGGACACACACACTGAAGGGAGAGGAGCAGTGCATCGTCAAAGGTCTTTTTCATTCTAGGAAGAATTGCTGGTCAGTGGGGCCTGAGCTCAGTGTCAGATAGATAGTGGGGCTGATAAGGTTGGCACTACCAGGGAATCCTGCGAGAGAGGAAGGCTTTGAACCTTTATGGGGTTTAATTCAGTGTAGGCTGACCACCAGACATTGTTCCCTTTGCCTGTGTTTTGTGTCAATCCGAATTAGAACCTCTCCTGCTGTGGCAGACGGTCCATCTGACAAAGGGCTGTGTACAGAAGATGGCATTTCAAAAGATCCGATACCCCCAACACGAATTTCAAAGGTCAGACACTAAATCACATATGTCTTAACTAACATAAAAGTGAGAGCATGAGCCCCATACTTGTTGTACAGCACTGTCTCATCAGGAGAAGGAAGGACACTAAGACTTCTAGCTGCTGAAAACAGGACTGGGAACTAACGTCACCAGTGTCCCTGCTGGGTAAGGGACCATCATCCTGAAAGTCAAGCCCACTGACCTAGAGCACCAACCATCTCCCTAGCAGACTCTGTGATGAGGAAGAAAGGACCTGGACACAGCAAGGCCCAGGAGGTATCCTGGCGATTGGGTTTTGGTGGGTGAAGTGTGAGACAAGCTGCCCTGTCAGGACCTTGGCAGAGTGTGGGCCATTGCCAGTGTCCACGGCCGAGTCAAAGACAACCGTGTGGCAGAGTGGTGGCATCACTGTGAAGTGCAGGCCCTTGTCTGTGGCTAAAAGCAGGTTGGGCAGAGGGGGCCTCTAAAGTGTGAGCCTTTGTCCATGACTGAGACCAGATCGGTGATCCTCGTCTTGCTGAAGAGATTGCCACTGTGAAGTGCAGGTTGTTGCCCATGTCTGCAAGCAGGTCAGAGACCCTGTGTGCTAGAGATTAGGGACCACTGTGAAGTGTGGACCCTCGCCTATGACTGAGGCCAGGTCAGCAATCACATGCTGCAGAGAAAAATACAATTGTGAAGTGAGGGCTGTCATCCATGGCTGCAAGCAGGTCAAAGGCCTCCGTGTGGCAGAAGAGGGAGATGACTGAGAAGTGCGGGTCGCCACCCATGTCTGAGACCAGGTCGACAACTCCATACTGACAAGGAAGGGGCCACCATGAAGTGTGGGCCATCGACCGTGGTGAAGAACAAGACAATGACCCCCCTGTGTTGCCAGGCGAGGGGGTGGGCATGAAGACAAAGCCATTGCTGTGGACTGGCTGAGGTCTGCGATGTCCTGTGAGACCAGGAGAAGGGGACCACCGTAGAGCCAGGAGGAACACTTGCGGATCACCGCTGGAGCTGGACACAGACATCCGACATTGAAGCAGGGCGTCTGGAGACTGAGGAGCCCTTTTCATCAGGGAAGAAACTGCAAGAGGAAGCAGGCCTTCAGAGTTAGGAGGCCACGGCTTGCACCGAGGATGCCGGTCCGCCTTAGATTGCCAGCTGCCATTGGGTCGAGTAAGTCTGTTCCAGGCCAGTGGGCCACTGGGACTTGCAAAAATATAGCCTTTGGGGTGCCTGAGACTAGTGTGGACGGGAAACATCGTTTACAACTATGCATTTACCACGAAATGCATTTACAACAATGCCATTACCATGAATATGCCTTTACCACGTATGCCTTTACTACAACTATACCTTTACCATGCATGCCTTTACAACGACTTTTGTTCTAAAGGCATGAATTGTAAATATATATGCGTGGTGAAGGTTTTAAAGGTAAGTATTATTTGTTTTATTTTGTAAACGCTTGAATGGTAAAGGTGTATGTGTGGTAAAGGTTTTGCAGGTAAGTACAGGTAAGTGTTAAGTGGTTTAAGTGCAGATATATATATATATATATATATATATATATATATATATATATATATATATATATATATATATATATGGAAAATGTCACTTACCCAGTGTACATCTGTTCGCGGCATGAGACGCTGCAGATTCACATGCTGTGCACATCCCGCCATCTAGTGTTGGGCTCGGAGTGTTACAAGTTGTTTTTTCTTCGAAGAAGTCTTTTTTCAAGTCACGAGATCGAGGGACTCCTCCCCTTTCGGCTCCATTGCGCATGGGCGTCGACTCCATCTTAGATTGTTTTCCCCGCAGAGGGTGAGGTAGGAGTTGTGTATATAGTAATAGTGCCCATGCAATGGAGTAAATATGTATGTACATAATGTGTTTAAAAATAATATATTTACAAATTTACAAATGTACAAGTCTAATATTTTCTCAATTTAAAACGGCTACAGGCTCCCGGGGAGGTGGGAGGGCGCATGTGAATCTGCAGCGTCTCATGCCACGAACAGATGTACACTGGGTAAGTGACATTTTCCGTTCGATGGCATGTGTAGCTGCAGATACACATGCTGTGCATAGACTAGTAAGCAGTTATCTCCCCGAAAGTGGTGGTTCAGCCTGTAGGAGTTGAAGTTGTTTGAAATAAAGTCCGTAATACTGCTTGTCCTACTGTGGCTTACTGTGTTGTTAACACATCCACGCAGTAATGTTTGGTAAATGTATGAGGCATAGACCATGTGGCTGCCTTACATATTTCAGTCATTGGTATGTTTCCGAGAAAGGCCATGGTAGCACCTTTCTTTCTAGCTGAGTGTGCCTTTGGTGTAATAGGCAGTTCTCTTTTTGCTTTTATATAGCATGTTTGAATACATTTAACTATCCATCTGGCAATGCCTTGTTTGGATATTGGATTCCCTGTATGAGGTTTTTGGAATGCAACAAACAATTGTTTTGTTTTGCGAAATTGTTTTGTTCTATCTATGTAGTACATTAGTGCCCTTTTAATGTCTAATGTATGTAATGCTCTCTCTGCTACCAAATCTGGTTCTGGAAAGAATACTGGGAGTTCCACTGTTTGATTTAAGTGGAACGGTGATATGACTTTAGGTAAGAACTTAGGATTTGTTTGTAGAACTACTTTATGCTTATGTATCTGAGTAAAGGGTTCTTGTATAGTAAATGCGTGTATTTCACTTACTCTTCTGAGAGATGTGATAGCTATCAGAAAAGCTACTTTCCATGTTAAGTACTGTATGTAGCATGAGTGCATGGGTTCAAAAGGTGGACCCATAAGTCGTGTCAAGACAATGTTGAGATTCCACGAAGGAACTGGTGGTGTTCTTGGTGGGATAATTCTTTTCAGACCCTCCATAAATGCTTTTAAGACTGCGACCCTGAATAATGAAGTTGAGTGCGTAATTTGCAGATAAGCTGAAATTGCGGTGAGATGTATTTTAATGGATGAAAAAGCTAACTTTGACTTTTGTAAGTGCAGTAGGTAGCTAACGATGTCTTTAGCAGATGCGTGTAATGGTTGAATTTGATTATTATGGCAGTAATAAACAAATATTTTCCACTTATTTGCATAGCAATGTCTTGTGGTTGGTTTCCTAGCTTGTTTTATGACCTCCATACATTCCTGTGTAAGGTCTAGGTGCCCGAATTCTAAGACTTCAGGAGCCAAATTGCTAGATTCAACGATGCTGGATTTGGGTGTCTGATCTGTTGTTTGTGTTGAGTTAACAGATCTGGTCTGTTTGGTAGCTTGATATGGGGCACTACTGAGAGGTCTAGTAGTGTTGTGTACCAAGGTTGTCTTGCCCAAGTTGGTGCTATTAGTATGAGTTTGAGTTTGTTTTGACTCAATTTGTTTACTAGATATGGAAGGAGTGGGAGAGGGGGAAAAGCGTATGCAAATATCCCTGACCGACTCATCCATAACGCATTGCCCTGAGAGTGAGCTTGTGGGTACCTGGATGCGAAGTTTTGGCATTTTGCGTTTTCTTTTGTTGCAAATAGGTCTATTTGCAAGTGTTCCCCACCTTTGGAAGTAAGTTTTTAGTATTTGGGGATGAATTTCCCATTCGTGGATCTGTTGATGATCCCGAGAGAGATTGTCTGCTAACTGGTTTTGAATTCCAGGTATGAACTGTGCTATTAGGTGAATGTGGTTGTGAATCGCCCAATGCCATATTTTCTGTGCCAGGAGACACAACTGTGTTGAGTGTGTACCTCCCTGTTTGTTCAGATAATACATTGTTGTCATGTTGTCCGTTTTGACAAGAATGTGTTTGTGGGTTATTATAGGTTGAAATGCTTTCAGCGCTAGAAATACTGCTAGTAGTTCTAAGTGATTTATGTGAAACTGTCTCTGCTGAGTGTCCCATTGTCCTTGGATGCTGTGTTGGTTGAGGTGTGCTCCCCACCCTATCATGGAGGCATCCGTTGTTATTACGTATTGAGGCACTGGGTCTTGAAAAGGCTGCCCTTTGTTTAAATTTATAGTGTTCCACCATTGAAGCGAGGTGCATGTTTGGCGGTCTATCAACACTAGATCTTGAATTTGACCCTGTGCCTGTGACCATTGTGATGCTAGGCACTGTTGTAAGGGCCGCATGTGCAATCTTGCGTTCTGGACAATGGCTATGCATGAGGACATCATGCCTAGTAGTTTCATCACTAATTTTACCTGTATCCTTTGTTTTGGGTGCATGGCGTGTATTACGTTTTGAAATGCCTGTACCCTTTGTGGACTTGGGAGTGGGAATCCCTTTTTTTTGTGTTGATTGTTGCTCCTAAGTATTGTTGTATTTGACACGGTTGTAGGTGTGATTTGTTGTAGTTGAGTGAGAAACCTAGTTTGTGAAGGGTTTCTATGACATACTTTGTGTGTTGTGAACACCGTTGTTGCGTATTGGTTTTGATTAACCAATCGTCTAGGTACGGGAACACATGTATTTGCTGCCTTCTGATATGAGCAGCCACTACTGCCAGACATTTTGTAAAAACTCTTGGCGCTGTTGTTATCCCGAATGGCAACACTTTGAACTGGTAATGTACTCCTTGGAATACAAACCTTAAGTACTTTCTGTGGGAGGGATATATAGGTATATGGAAATATGCATCCTTTAGGTCTAGTGTTGTCATGTAGTCTTGATGTTTGAGCAGTGGGGTCACGTCTTGCAGTGTCACCATGTGAAAGTGATCTGATTTGATGTAGATGTTTAGTGTTCTGAGATCTAATATAGGTCTTAGAGTTTTGTCTTTTTTGGGTATGAGAAAGTACAGGGAGTAAACTCCTGTTCCTCTTTGATTAATTGGTACTATCTCTATAGCATATTTTTGTAACAACGCTTGGACCTCCAGTTGTAAGAGTTCCATGTGTTGTTTTGACATGTTGTGTGTTTTCGGTGGGACATTTGGAGGGAATTGTAGAAATTCTATGCAATAACCATGCTGGATAATGGCTAGGACCCACGTGTCTGTTGTTATTTCCTCCCAGTGTTTGTAGAACTTGGTTAGTCCCCCCCCCACTAGTGTTATGTGTTGGGGATTTGTGACGTTGAAGTCACTGTTTGTTTTGTGGAGTTTTGGGACTCTGGAACTTCCCTCTACTCTTTGGGAACTGTCCCCCTCTATATTGTCCCCGAAAACTTCCCCGCTGATATTGACTCTGATAAGTGGGCCTTGTTTGTGAGGTTGAGGGTTCTGTACTCTGTCCCCGAAACCCCCCTCAAAACTGTGATTTCCGAAAAGTGCCTCTACTCTGCGGGGAGTAGAGTGCGCCCATGGCTTTGGCAGTATCTGTGTCTTTTTTGAGTTTTTCTATAGCAGTGTCCACCTCCGGCCCAAACAACTGCTGTCCGTTAAATGGCATATTCAGCACGGCTTGTTGTATTTCCGGCTTGAATCCTGATGTACGCAACCATGCATGTCTCCGTATGGTTACTGTTGTATTTACAGTCCTAGCAGCTGTGTCCGCTGCATCCATTGCTGACCGTATCTGATTGTTTGAGATACTCTGTCCTTCCTCCACTACTTGTTGTGCTCTCTTTTGGAACTCTTTGGGCAGGTGTTCTATGAAATGTTGCATTTCGTCCCAATGAGCCCTATCATATCTAGCCAGCAAGGCCTGTGAGTTGGCAATGCGCCATTGGCTGGCTGCTTGTGCCGCGACCCTTTTCCCCGCAGCGTCGAACTTGCGACTCTCCTTGTCTGGAGGTGGTGCGTCTCCTGAGGTGTGTGAGTTCGCTCTCTTGTGAGCTGCCCCTACTACCACTGAGTCTGGTGTTAATTGCTGCGTGATGTACACAGGGTCTGTTGGTGGCGGTTTGTACTTCTTCTCCACCCTTGGAGTAATGGCCCTGCCCTTTACAGGCTCCTGAAACACTTGTTTGGAGTGTTTCAGCATTCCCGGTAGCATAGGGAGACTTTGGTACTGGCTATGTGTGGACGATAGCGTGTTAAACAAAAAGGCATCCTCGATAGGTTCTGCATGCAGGGTGACATTATGAAACGCCGCACACCACCGGTGTGTAGGCTGTACTGTCCTCAGGTGGTGACGGTCTGGCTGGATAACAGTCGGGACTGTTATCTGATACCGGCGCATCAAAAAGATCCCATGCGTCGGGATCATCCTGACTCATTCCAGTATGAGTTGGGGACTGCATCATTGGTGGAGTGGCTACCGGTGATGGTTGTGGTGAGCGTTGTGGAGATGGTGGCGGGGTTACTTGTCTTGCCACCTTTGCCTGTGGCTGCTTGTCTTTCTCTTGGAAGGCAAGTTTTCTTTTCATTCAAATTGGGGGAAGAGTACTGATCTTCCCTGTGTCTTTTTGAATGTGGAGCCTTCTATGAGTGTAATCTGGCTCTATTGTCTCTAATTCTTGTCCGAATCTGTGTCCTTGCATTTGTGACGACAGGCCCTGTTCCTCTGTGTAGGAACTTGATTTAGGTTCCGAGGCCAGATGTTTCGGTATGGAAACTTTTTCGGCTGTCTTTTTCGGTTCCGACGACACTTTCTTGAGCTTCGGCGTACTGATCTCTCGGTGTCGACTCGTTTTGGTGCCGCCCTCTCGGTGCAGAGATTGCTCTGACCTGGTGTTTCCGGGTCGAGTCTGCTCTGTGCCGGTATCTCAACCGGAGTCGGATGACTTCGACACATGCGTGCCCTTTTTCGGTGCCGATGGTCGGTCACCTATTTTTCGGGTTAAGCCACGGCCTGCTGGCGGTGGCGTCCCCTGGGCTTTACTGTTTTTTCCGTGAGTTTTGTGTATCGACGTCTTACGGTTTTCGGCGTCTGTTCGGGATCGACCTCGTCCGAATCCTCAATGGAGAAGGTTTCTTCTTCCTCCTCTAAGTGTTTTTGTCCTGTCGGCGCCGACGCCATTTGTAGTCTTCTTGCTCTTCGGTCTCTTAACGTCTTCCTCGACCGAAACGCTAAACAGGCCTCACAGGTATCCTCTTTATGTTCTGGAGACAAACAAAAATTACAGACCAGATGCTGATCTGTATAAGGATACTTGTTGTGACATTCGTGGCAGAAGCGGAATGGGGTCCGTTCCATTAGCCTTGAAGACACACGTGGTCGGGCCGACCAGGCCCCGCCGGAGAATCGAAAACCCCGAAGGGCCACCGGAGCTCTTCAAAATTCGGTGTCGATTTGTTCTAACTAACCCGATACCGAACGCAAATAATACCGTCAAATTTTCCGAGATTTTAACTAACTTTCCGAACCGAAACGCGGAGCGAAAAGGAACACGTCTGAACACGATGGCGGAAAGAAAACAATCTAAGATGGAGTCGACGCCCATGCGCAATGGAGCCGAAAGGGGAGGAGTCCCTCGATCTCGTGACTCGAAAAAAGACTTCTTTGAAGAAAAACAACTTGTAACACTCCGAGACCAATACTAGATGGCGGGATGTGCACAGCATGTGTATCTGCAGCTACACATGCCATCGAACATATATATATAGATATATATATATATATATATATATATTTGGGGTAGGAAGGGCATTTTTAGTTTTTAGGGTGGGTATGGGTTTTGAGATGGGGTGGTAAGGGTATTTTTAGTTTTTAGGGTGGGTATGGTATTTAGGGTGGTAAAGGTATTTTTAGGTTTTAGGGTGGGTATGGGTTTTGGGGTGGTAATGACATTTATAGGTTTTAGGGTGGGTATTGGATTTAGGGTGGTCAGGGTATTTTTAGGGTTTAGGTTGGGTATGGGTTTTGGGGTGGTAAGGACATTTTTAGGTTTTAGGATGGGTATTGGATTTTGGGTGGTAAGGGTATTTTTAGGGTTTGAGATGGGTATGGGTTTTGGGGTGGTAAGGGCATTTTTGGTTTTAGGGTGGGCATGGGTTTTAGGGTGGTAAGGGCATTTTTAAGTTTTAAGGTGGGTATGGGTTTTGGGGTGGTAAGGGCATTTTTAGGTTTTATGGTGGGTGTGCATTTTGGGGTGGTAAGGACAATTTTTAGGTTTTAGGGTTGGCATGGGTTTTAGGATGGTAACAGCATTTTATTGGTTATGGGTGGGTATCGGTTTTGGGGTTGTAAGGGCATTTTTAGGTTTTAGGTTGATATGGGATTTAGAGTGGTAAGGGATTTATTAGGGTTTAGGGTGGGTATGGTTTGTGGGTGGCAACGTGTGTACACTGTCGTTGACACAGTCAGGAAAAGCCGGCACTCCAAAACAATAAATTTCACCAGGTTTTGAATTCGACTGACGCGTTTTGACAACGACAGTCTTAGTCATAGCCAAACTTACTGATTTCATGCCCTACTTCCCACAGAAAATAAAAAACCTTTGTTTAACATGTATAGAAGACAGACTCGCTCAATCAGGGATATCTCAGATCATTATGAGTACAGTTCTGTGTGTTACAATATCTCAGCGAATGTCAGTTAGTTATCCACAAGATTTAAAATCAAATTAAATTCTAACATCGTTTATCATAATGCACAGCTTATAATAATGTAGTGATGTTTAAAATCAATACCAAACCTAATACATCAATGTAATTCTGCCAAGTGGCTCATTTAACAAACAGATCGACCCAACTTATTCCTTACTACTTAGCCCAGAGGCCTATATCCGCTCTGATTTTGCACACACAAATTATTTATTTAAACAAAAAGTATATATTGTTTAAACCTCCGTCTGGATCTGAGCAATCCCCCTTAGGAAAAATCTAAAGGAAAAGACATATCAACCCATTAATCATAGACACAAAACCCACAATATGTATAGAGAATGGTTCAGCCTGTGTATATCACCTGTGACAGTGAAATCAAATCACATTATAAAGGATACAGTAAGAAAACCCATTCATGTTTAATTCCACGAATTTCTTAAGTATGACTTCATTAGCCTATATAAACAAAAAGTTCCTCATCCTGGTTCAATCCTCCCAAAATTTACTTTTCAGCATAATAATGTATTCGGACTCCATCCTTCTCAAAGTGAGTTCTCTGACACCTCCTCTCATAGTTGCCATCACCCTGTCAAAGCCAAAAAAAGACATTCCATCTACCTTACCATTATGCACCTGTTGATAATGTCTAGCCACTGGGTAGCTCAAACAATATTTGAAGGTCGTGCTGTCCACATATTCCAAACCACAAGTACAGGTCAACACACAAACCACCAAGTCTGCGTTACAATTAATAAACTTTCTGATCTTGACCTACTTCCCTGTGGGGAGAGTAAATGCTTTTTGATTGGTACTATGCGTACAGGCCTTTCACTTTGCACATTTGTAAAAAACATTCTGGGGTTGTACCCATGAGTTGATGTTCCTGGAAGGATAACTGTGCACCAATATGTCCCTTAAAGAACAATTTTTCCTATATGTTATTCTAGTGCAAGAGCTAACCAAATTTCTAATTGTCCCATCAGCTTTGATCACATGCCAATACTTTTTTAAATGTTTCTTACATTGCAGGAACCCATATCATAAGTTGTAACACATCTGATAGTGGTGTCCTCCTTCTTCTTGCCCTTCAGTACAAGCAAACTGTCCCTCTTCACATGGGAAACCTTCCTGTTTGCTGCCTCAATCACTTTCATGGGATATTCCCTAGATCTAAATCTGCCCACCATATTTCTGTATTATTTTCTGAAAGCATAATCTGTACTGCAATTTGTCTTAGCTCTGAGCAAATTCCCATATGGGATGCTCCATATCAGACTCCGTGGGTGTTGACTATCAGCATGTAAAATGCTGTTGTCAGCCGTACTTTTCCTAAAGAGGCTCGTATGTTGGGTATCCCCTTCTACTGTAACTTGAATATCAAGGAACTCCATGGAGGAACTGTCCATTTTGGGAGTGAATTTCAAATTTAAATCATTACAAGAAAGCTGTATCAAGAATTCTTTCAAAGTTTTTTCAGGTCCATCCCAGATCATAAAAAGATTATCAATGTATCTTGTCAATGAAACTATATGGTTAGTCCATCTCTCATTTCCATCTGACCATACATGCTGGGACTCCCACCACCCCATAAACAGACGTGTAATTGGGAGCAAATCTGCTTCCCATCGCTGCCCCTGTTACTTGCTTGTACCATTGATCTTCATACAGAAACAAATTGTTCGCCAGACAAAATCTTAACATTTCCAACAATATCTTGGAATGATTGTATTAACTTAGAAGTTTATCTTTGAAAACAATATTGGCAAGCCTGGATTCCCAGATTATGAACTATGCAAGTATACAGAGACACCACATCAATAGTCACAGTGATATAATTGGACTCCCAAGGAATAGCCTGTATTTTTGATAGAAAGTCCATGCTGTCTCTGCAGTATGAGAGAAGACCAGAAAAACATGAGTATAGAAAATGGTCCAAATACATAGAAGTATTTTCCAGCAAACTGCCATTCGCTGAAATAATGGGTCTGCCCGGTGGATTGGTGTTGTGATTATGGATTTTGGGCAACATATAAAAACACGGTACCCTTAGTTTCTTATTCAGTAGAAACTGAAACTCATCTTCTGACAGAAGGCCCTTATTCTCCCACTTAACCAATAGGGAAAGTAAGATGCAATGGACTGTTTGTACAACTGCAATGAAGATTTCCCATAACTACCTGACAGTCCCAACTGCCTTCTCGCCTTCTGTGGATATTTTTCCAAATCCCACAAAACCACATTTCCACCCTTATCAGCCGGTTTGATCACAAATAAGGTGGCCTTTCTGAAGGTTTCTAAGGCCACCCATTGACCCATAGTTAAATTATTGGCAAATGTATTACCCATCTCCTGTCTCACTTTCTGTAAATCAAATATCACAGCCTCATGGAAAGAATCAATATTATTATAGGGGGCACCAGGTTTGTATCTGGATTTTGGCCTAAAATCATTTCTACAGGTCTTGTCCCTCTCCAAGCGCATTTAACATAGCAACTCTCTCAGTACTCCATGCTCTTTCACCCATTTACAATTCTCTCAATATTGCCAATCCATCAATATCACCAATGCAAAACTCCCTAGTACTCTCCATGGAATCCAAGTCTCCTGCCAGACAATTCTCCCATGATATCCCTCTATCCTTATTCCTATGCTGGGAAAAAATCTTCAACAATTTCAATTTTCCAACAAATAAAAATAAATCAATGCGCGTTGTCACATAATCAAAATTGGCAGTGGGACAAAAAGATTACCCCAGTTTCAGCAGAAAGTGTTCGTTTGGAGTTAGTGTATGAGAGGATAAGTTCACCACAGTTAACTTGTTCTCACCCATTATTTGTTCCTTTTGCTCTACCGTGTATCCTTCCCATGCGGCCTGTTGGATTTTTGTAGACGTGCCTCCCCTTCTGATTTTTCTCCGTCCTTGCCACCTTCTCTTCCTTTTGGAGGATTTCTCTGTGGGCGTTGGCTCAGTTGTAAAAAAACATATTCATCCAGATTACTGAAGGGTTGCCCCTCAGTTTGGGCCCTGTCCCGCTGTTCCTCCATATCAGGCACAATGTCCGAACTTAACTCAGACGTCACTAACTCCTCTTGCTTCATAGAGCACATTTGTTGATATTCCTTTCTTGCATCTTTATATTTCTTACCAAAAGTCAGGATATGTCCTGTGGCATAGTCAATCTTATCTCTAAGGAATTTCCTTCTTTTCTTCACTTTGATCTCCTCCTCATATTTTAGTCGTACCTCCATCTCCTTTATGAAATTTAAGATTTCCTCCTTAGCCAGGTTCTGGTCAAGCTGTGCTTTCAGTTTCCCGTTTTCCTCACTTACTTGTTCAAGCTCTGTAGCCGCATATTTAGACAATAGTCCCAACATATTCTTGCATGTCGATGCCATTAGGGATGACCATTCTTCCAACAGCTTGGGATGTGGGTTCTGATACATGGGAGTGATCATTATCCTCAGTCCACGCGGTACCCTACCAACTTCAATATAGTTACTCAACTAAATAACTTCCCAACTGCGATTAATTTCCTTTTTACACAGCATTTCATATTGTGTCAATTGTTGTTTAAGAGTTAAAGACACTGATGTGAAATTTTGCTTCCCTTATTGCCATCCATATGGTGACCATCCGCATTTTCTTCAAATAAACTGCGGGCTATTTCTAACCTTTGATGTAAAGCCTCACTCATTTTCGCCAAAATAGTGAGAGACCCTTCTCTCCTCAAACCGTCACAGTCCAGAAGTACATTACAACCTGCAGCTGTTAAGGAAATAATCCTCAAAAACCTGTATATGAGTGTAGATTCCTAATTTCCTGTTGTGTGGCAACATACTGGGAGTCAAAAGTTATATATGGAAAATGCATAGCTATTGGCTTTTAAATATAGGTGTTCCTCTCTGAGCCAATCTTCAATCTTTGCTTGTCGACTGATCCCAGATTCTTACTTGTTCACAGCAGTTCCCCCTAATCACGCGTTTGCGCACTTTAGCCTCAACTATAGGCCGTAGCTCTTATGGACAATAAATGATTTTCCATACGGCCTTACGATATACTTCGCGGACAGCTACCCAGTGGCTAGACATTGTCAGATGCATAATGGTAAAGTTGATGGAATGTACTTTTTGGCATTGACAGGATGATGCCAACTATGAGAGGCGGTGACAGAGAACTCACTTTGAGGAGGGTGGAGTCCGAATACATTATTATGCTGAACAGTAAAATTCCTGGAGGAGAGAACCAGGATGAGGAACTTTTTGTTCATATAGGCTAATGAAGTCATACTTAAGAAATTTGTGGGAGATGATGAATCAGTGGTGATCATGAAAAGCAAGCATAAGCACAAAATAGATGCACACAAGTCAACGTCTCCAAAGAAAAAAAATGCATGCTTAAGATATAGATTTTCATTTCCCCATTAGGGTAAATATCCAGCCATAGGGCAGAGATGCAGAGGCTGTGGAAACGAAAGAGAAACGAAATGCGTCACAGTGAGAAGAGAAAATGGAAGCCAGAAGGTTCCAGAAGCATTCTTGCCACACTCACAAGGCCAAAAGGCAACATCAGTTGTGACAAGTAGAAACCAAGCACAGCCGATCATCATCAAGTTTGTTATGTAAAGACTCTTCAACGTCATTATCAAGCACTAGTGAAGAAGATGAATGTGCGTTAATGATATCAACTAAGAAATGACACGCACATGTAGGATTGGCTATTTGTAAAGAAAATCAAAAGTCAAAGGATAATCACCAAACAAATCGACAAAACACATTTGGAAGTTCTCCTAAAATGACATCAAAGGTGAACAATTGCCCCACAACCTTCATTATAGACAGTGGTGGGTCGATTAACATCAAGCCAATAGAAAAGTTGAACAGTCTATCTCCCGTGCCACGCCTTATACCGACAAACAGGAAGGTATAAACATCAGCTGCTTCTAAACCGTTACAAAGTCAAGGGCTATTTACAGCAACCATGCAACATAAAACAACGTCAATGCAAGTGCCAATTCATGTCCTTCAAGGAACTTCATCCAGTGCATGCCTCCTTAGTTTTTCCAATGTTGCTGACATAGAACTGATATCTGTCAACCACAACCTCCGTGCTCAGTCAACACCATGTAAGGTAGTTCCAGTCATTGTTTCATGGGCTGGGAAGACTTAAGAAAATGAAAATGCACTCCCTATTAATGAGGGTATTAGCCTTGTTGCTCAACGGCACCACATAGTCGCTTTTCATTTACAAGAAGCTGTTGAGAAAGAACTAGAAACATTGTTAAAGCATGATATCATTGAATGCTCCACTGGTCCTCCACTGTGGGTTTTGCCCATTGTTGTGGTGCCAAAAAAGAACAGTGGAAGTGTAGTGTGCATATGCGTTGATATGCGTCAGACCAACAAAGCAAGTGACGGAGAAAGCGATTGTGGTCCCCTCATCGCAGACATGATTGTGCAGCTGAATGGAGCCAAACTCTTTTCCCGTCTTGACCAGAACAAAAGATAGCATCAACTAATGCTGGAAGAAAACTGTAGGTACATTACTACTTTTTAACTCATGTTGGTTTGTTCTGATACAAAAGAATCAGGTCCTGATTTAGATATTGGCCGACGAGATACCCCGTCAAAGCAGTGACGGATATCCCATATGGGTGAATGACTCCTGACCTGCATGCACTACCATCTGCTAGTCCTCACAATATGTAACCTTTCTGTGGTCCTTCTTGGTGATGGCTAGTTATTGCTCAAGGTACATTCATGACTTTGCTACAGTGAGAGCCCTGCTGCAAGACTTAACAAAGCGAAATGTTCCATTCCAGTAGTCTATTGAAAGCGAACAAAGTTTCAAAGAAATAAAATATGCAATTTCTGAAATGGCTTATATTGACCCCAAGTTACATACTGGAATCACAGTAGATGTGAGCCCGGTGGGGTCGGGGGCAATCCTCACTCAACACAATGGACATCCAAATGCTTAGAGACACATTGGGGGTCATTCTGACCTCGGCGGTAAAAGGCGCTTTCCGCCGGTCAGAAGACCGCCATAACACCGCCGCGGCCACGGTAAACCGCCACGGTCATTCTGACCCGCAACTGGCAAACCGCCAAAAACCCAACATCCACAAAAGTCCGCCACACCAACGGCCAGCATAAAACTGGCGATGACCAAACCTCCACCGTCACGCCAACAGAAATACGCCCATGCCATTACGACCCACGAATCCACGCGGCGGTCTTACAACCGCGGTATTCCATTGGCGGTACACACCGCTGCGCTCAAAATACACACACCTTTACAAAACACTACCACATTGGACAATTTCAAATACACACACCTGATACACATACACACAACACTCCCACACACCCAATACAATATAAAACACACACCCACATCATCCACAAACCCTTACGACAAAAAAAATCACGAACGAAGGCCAGAGAGAGACAGCGCAGAATAGAGAACACCATCACACAGAGGCAAACCACACCATCACCCACCCAATATCCACGCACAAAACACCACACACCACCACACTCACCACCCTCTACAACACATACATCACCCCACACCTCATCCACACCACCCCATGGCACCCCAAAGACACCCCCGGTTTTCAGACGCTGAACTCCGGGTCATGGTGGAGGAATTAG
Source organism: Pleurodeles waltl (assembly GCF_031143425.1). Lineage (NCBI taxonomy): Eukaryota > Metazoa > Chordata > Amphibia > Caudata > Salamandridae > Pleurodeles > Pleurodeles waltl. The sequence continues at coordinate 1,019,102,825 of NC_090443.1, read as the reverse complement.
TTCGGGTAGAGCCCCAGCTCTTCGGGACATAGGTGCAGCACACCAGCATTGCCAGGAAGATGGAGCTATGGCAAAGAATAGTGGACAGGGTCAACGCTGTGGGACAGCATCCACGAAATCGGGACGACATCAGGAAGCGGTGGAACTACCTACGGGGGAAGGTGCGTTCCGTGGTATCAAGGCACAACATCGCGGTGCAGAAGGCTGGCGGCGGACCCCCACCTACTCCCCCTGAATTTACAGCATGGGAGGAGCAAGTCTTGCACATCCTGCATCCTGAAGGCCTCGCAGGAGTAGCTGGAGGAATGGACTCTGGTAAGTCAAACCTTCACCACTTTATTCCCCCCACCCCACCTGCATGCCAAATCATACCCCCACCCTCACCCCCACCCCCATCACCCCAACTCCTTGCAAATGGCTCACCATCACAACCCACCCATCCCAACACCTAGCCCTGCATGCCTCCACAAAGCATGGACAACCATCACCAAAGCATGCCCTTTGCACATACACATCTCCCCCACAAGCCACAGTCACAAAATCCCCCACACAGGAATGCAAGCACTGGGGTACACGGGCACCCACCCATTGCACGATATGGCACACAGAGAAGCAATAACCATACTCCTATTCCCCTGCAGGACCCGAACGCCACCACACCGCCCAGGAGGGACCAGAAATGTCCATCCCACCCCCAGAAGAGGCCACCAGTGATGACAGCAGCTCTGTCGCCCTGGACCCAGATGACCAGCCCGGCCCATCGGGGACCTCGGGACAGTTGGTTCCCCTCACACAGCCACAGGCCACAGCAGACCTAACCCCCTCTGGGAACACCAGCACAGCTCCCACCCAGCGGGCCCATGCCTCTGTCTCCAGGACACGTCAATCAGCGGTGTGTCCACCACTACAGGGCACCCAGGTTAACCCACCACCCCAACAACAACAGGGACCTGGGGGCAGTGGTAGTGGGCACACGGTCCATGGGACAGAGGCCCAGGAACACAGGGGAACTGGGAGGGCTGCTGTGCGACAGGGGGGGGACAGGCCCAGGGAACCCACTCTCCACAAGGCCCTCTCCTCCATCATGGGAGCATACCACCACTCCCAGGAGACGATGGCGACGGTCCTGGCCAGGTTCCAGGAGATCCAGGTACTGCAGGAGCAACAGTACATGGGGTTCAGGGAAGAACTCAGAAGCATCAGTTCCGCAATGGGCACCATCGTCGGGGCTCTCAACCAGATTGTCACCACATTGCGGAACCATGTGGCACCACAAAGGGCCCCTGTCACTAGCATGGACCATGAACAGGCTACCACGTCCGCCGGCGCAAGTGGACAGGAGGCCCCCACACAACAACAGGCCACCAGAACCCCACCCCCTGCAGAAGAAGAACCGCCCGCAAGCGGGGCCTGAGATCTCGGAAGAAGACAGAGTAGGATGCCAAGACACCCGCCAGCAAAGGATACCCCCTGATGTCATCCCACTGTCCCACATTGTCACCCTGTCCAACCTTAAACTGCCCCTGCTCCATCCTTCCACAGGCATATGGACAATGCACCTGTGAGACTGAAAATCTGGACTCTGCCATGGACATTCCTCCACCCTCACCCATCACCGATTTTCAACCATGTCCCTAAATTGTGCACTTTAATAAAATCACTTATTGCACAAAAATAATCAGGAGTCTGCCTGTATTTTGAACAAATGTATTAGACATAACGGTGCCAAAATGTCCAGTTATATTGTGATGACAACATACCACTGTCACACAGCTGTAGTCCATGGGGAAACAAAGCAGAGGTCACGCAGTGGGGCCCACATCTCTGAAATTGGAAGGGAAAGTCACAACTCAGTTAACATACACTGGGGGGAAACTCAGACAGTAGAGAGGCAGGAGACTGTATGTAATTGTAAAATGCCGGTGTTGATTCTTACCTGTGTGTTATTGAAAATACTGTAGTATCACTGTGTCCCTGTTGTCTGTGTCGTCCCCGTCGTCTTCCTCCTCTTCACTCTCCACAGGCTCCACAGCTGCCACAACACCACCATCTGGACCATCCTCCTGCAGGAAAGGCACCTGGCGTCGCAAAGCCAGGTTGTGAAGCATACAGCAGGCCACGATGATCTGGCACACCTTCTTTGGTGAGTACATTAGGGACCCACCTGTCATATGCAGGCACCTGAAACTGGCCTTCAGGAGGCCGAAGGTCCGCTCGATCACCCTCCTAGTCCGCCCATGGGCCTCATTGCACCGTTCCTCTGCCCTGGTCCGGGGATTCCTCACTGGGGTCAGTAGCCATGACAGGTTGGGGTAACCAGAGTCACCAATTAGCCACACACAGTGTCTCTGTAGCTGTTCCATCACATAAGGGATGCTGCTATTCCGCATGATGTACGCGTCATGCACTGACCCAGGGAACCAGGCATTTACATGGGAGATGTACTGGTCAGCCAAACAGACCACCTGGACATTCATCGAATGATAACTTTTTCTGTTCCTGTACACCTGTTCACTTTCTCTGGGGGGTACCAAAGCCACATGGGTCCCATCAATGGCACCAATGATGTTGGGAATATGTCCAAGGGCATAGAAATCACCCTTCACTGTAGCCAATTCGCCCACCTCAGGGAAAACAATGTAGCTCCGCATGTATTTCATCAGGGCAGACAACACTCTGGACAACACCTTTGAAAACATAGGCTGAGACATCCCTGATGAAATGGCCACTGTTGATTGAAATGACCCACTTGCCAAAAAATGGAGTACTGACAGAACCTGCACTAGAGGGGGAATCCCTGTGGGTTGGCGGATGGGTGACATCAGGTGTGGCTCCAGCTGGGCACACAGTTCCTGTATAGTGGCTCTGTCAAGTCTGTAAGGACAACATGGAGCACAGTGTCAAGCAACCCACAGGTACGTTCACAAAGCTTGCACAGTACACGATTCTCTATGCATTGAATGGCTTGTATGAGTGGCAATGCAAGGCCTAGGCCTGTGTGACGCAGTAGAATTTAAGCCATGTGGGCCCTTGAAATGGCGGCTGCCTGACCTGTGAAGTGTGACAATGGGATGTGAGGTCAATGCACTGGCGTGGCACACCGTGGCGGTCAAAGACCGCGGCGCAAAGCCGCATTGGTTAACATTGAACCCTATGGGTTTCAGGAGCCAATGACGATGTGCGCCGGCGGTCGCGGTACGCACCGCCGCGGTACGCACCGCTGCGGGCGTGACCGCCATTTTCTATCTGCTTAATCACTCGAGACCTGATCATCCACAGGAGAGGACCTATACTGCAAGTGCTGCTGTGACCTCGGTCTGGAAGAGACAATGGCTGCTGCGACTGGGGAAAGGGCCCCTGCCTTCACTTCTGAAGAATTGGAGAAACTCGTGGATGGGGTCCTCCCCCAGTATGCGCTACTCTACGGTCCTACAGACCAACAGGTTAGTACACTGGGACCATGCTTTGTGGGCAATGCCTGGGTTGAGTGGGGTGAATGAACGATGGTGGGGAGGGGAGCGAATGAGGCATGCATCAAACAACAGATGAGAGCATGTGCTACATGGCAAGGGTGGGGATGGGGGGCCACTCACATCGAGCATGCAGAAAATGATGATCTTTTATTTTCTCTCCCTGTACATGTCACATAGGTCAGCGCCCATCAGAAAATCGACATTTGGCGTGCCATCGCCAAGGACGTCCGGACCCTGGGGGTCCACAACAGACAGGGCACCCACTGCCGCAAGAGGTGGGAGGACATTCGCCGCGGGAGCAGAAAGACAGCGGAGGCTCTGCTGGGGATGGCCTCCCAACGTAGGAGGGGTGCCACTCGTCAATTGACCCCCCTGATGTCTCGGATCCTGGCGGTGGCCTACCCAGATTTGGATGGGCGCGTGAGGACATCACAGCAGACACAAGGGGGTGAGTACAAGCACATTCTGCTATCTTAGCGCGCAGTGGAGGTTTCTGGGAGGGGGAGGAGGGATGTGAGTATCCCTAGGCTAGGGCGCTTTCTGTAGGCTAGTCCCACTCGTAAGGCATGGCCCTGTGCCCCCGCCCTCCACCTCTGTAGGGTGCCAAGTACAGCTATCCATGGCCCTGTGTCACCTATGTGTGCTGTTGTCGTCCATTGGCTTGTAGGCCAAGTCTCACTGATTGAGTAGTGTACCCTAAGTGCGCAGCGTAGTGCAGGGGGCTTCTGTGTCTGTCCTCTCCGCCAACTGTGGTGCCAATGCATGCACTCAACATGTCTTTATGTTCCCCCCCCTTTTTTTTTCTGCTCTTCCTGTTCATGTGTGCATTAGCATCATCTGGCGGAGGAGAAGTGGCATTGGAGCACGAGGGAGCTGCATCTCACATGGCCCCGGAGGGCCATGCAACGGACTCTGATTTCACCAGTGAGACGGAGGGCGAGGGGAGCTCCACAACGGGGACACGTGGAGACATCAGCGACACAGACACATCCTCGGAAGGGAGCTCCCTTGTGGTGGTGGCAACATCCGTGCCCACCGCAACAACAGGTACAGCCGCCACCCAGCGCACCAGCTCCGCCCTCCAAGCAGCCCCTCAGCGTTCGTCCCGTGCCCGCTCGCACACCAAGGCGGGCATCTCCTTCGCCCCAGGCACCACAGGCCCTGCCCCAGTTACCCCTGCTGCCCTCAGTGAGGAGGTCATTGACCTCCTCCGGACGCTCATTGTTGGGCAGTCTACCCTTTTGAATGCCATCCAGGGTGTAGAAAGGGAGGTGCACCGGAGCAATGCATACCTGGAGGGCATTCATTCGGGTCAGGCTGCCCATCAGCGATCGTTCAACGCTCTGGCCTCAGCACTGACGGCAGCCATTGTCCCTGTCTCCTGCCTCCCTCCTCCAACTCCCTCCACCCAGTCCCAGTCCCCTGTTCCTCTGCCTATCCCAGACACACCTACAGACCACCCTGCACACACCTCAACACCCAAGGGAAGCTCATCCAGACATAAGCACCACACATCCCACAAGCATTCACACAAGCAACATCCACATGCAGACATACCAACAGCCACTGCCTCCTCTGTGTCCCCCTCCTCCTTGTCTCCCTCCTCCCTCCCAGTGACGTCTCCACTCACACTTGCATGCACAACATCATCAGCCACTACGTCCATCACCAGCACACCCACCAGAACACTCCGCACACGTGCAGTCACCACCCCCACTGCCATTTACACGTCCCCTGTGTCCTCTCCCACTGTGTCTGTCACCCCCTCATCCAAACCACACAAACGCAGGCAGCCACCCACCCAACAGCCATCCACCTCACGACAGCCTCCGTCACAAGCACCTGCACCCAAAGACAGCACACTTGACTCTCCTACAACCACATCCTCTTCCTCCACTCCCATACCCACTGCACCTACCCTTCCCATTGCTCCTAAAAAGTTTTTCCTCTCCAAAATTAACCTCTTTCCATCACCTGACCCACCCCCTCCATCTCGTAAGAGTCCAATCAGCACCTCAGCCACCACAACCCCTGGACCTACAAGGACCATAGTCCAGGGATATTGGAGGCCACCACCTTCAAGGGCAGCTACATCGGCCAGCAGTAAAGGGACAGCCAGCCCACCCCCTGGGAAAAAATCCAAAAAAGGCAAGGCCCGGCGCGAGAGGACAGAGACGGCAGCCTCCACAGGCACTACCCTGGCACCGTCAGGAAGTGGGGTGCCACCTGGCACATCTACAAAGGGAGGCAAGGGCCACAGGGACTCACGTAAGGATGGCAAGGGCAGCACGGCCGACAAGTCCGGCAGCAGGCTAGCTTCCCAGGAGGGCCCAACCAGCCCCATTCCGGGTGTGAAGGAGGACACCCACGGGCACGGGACACCAGCACAGGAGGGCCCCGCAAGCGAGAAGTCGGATGGCGAGTGAACACCATATATTGTCCGGATCTGGTACCCTGGATACACATGTCAAGCACCGCTGAACAGGGCCCTTCAAGACAAGAACCGCTGAACAGGGCCCTTCATGACAAGCACCGCTGAACAGGGCCCTTCAAGACAAGAACCGCTGAACAGGGCCCTTCAAGACAAGAACCGCAGAACAGGGCACCGCCGTCTCAAGAACCGCTGAACAGGGCCCTTCAAGACAAGAACCAATGAACAGGGCACCGCCGTCTCAAGAACCGCTGAACAGGGCACCGCCGTCTCAAGAACCGCTGAACAGGGCCCTTCAAGACAAGAACCGCTGAACAGGGCATTCAAGACAAGAACCGCTGAACAGGGCACCGCCGTCTCAAGCACCTCTGAACAGGGCCCTTCAAGACAAGAACCGCTGAACAGGGCCCTTCAAGACAAGAGCCGCAGAACAGGGCACCGCCGTCTCAAGAACCGCTGAACAGGGCCCTTCAAGACAAGAACCGCTGAACAGGGCACTGCCGTCTCAAGAACCGCTGAACAGGGCCCGCCGTCTCAAGAACCGCTGAACAGGGCCCTTCAAGACAAGAACCGCTGAACAGGGCCCTTCAAGACAAGAACCGCTGAACAGGGCACCGCCGTCTCAAGCACCGCTGAACAGGGCCCTTCAAGACAAGAACCGCTGAACAGGGCGCTTCAAGACAAGAACCGCAGAACAGGGCACCGCCGTCTCAAGAACCGCTGAACAGGGCCCTTCAAGACAAGAACCGCTGAACAGGGCACCACCGTCTCAAGAACCGCTGAACAGGGCACCGCCGTCTCAAGAACCGCTGAACAGGGCCCTTCAAGACAAGAACCGCTGAACAGGGCACCGCCGTCTCAAGCACCGCTGAACAGGGCCCTTCAAGACAAGAACCGCTGAACAGGGCCCTTCAAGACAAGAACCGCAGAACAGGGCACTGCCGTCTCAAGAACCGCTGAACAGGGCCCTTCAAGACAAGAACCGCTGAACAGGGCACCGCCGTCTCTGCACTGCTCCGCTGGGCCCTTCCTCTCAAGCACCGCTCCGCTGGGCCCTTCATCTCAAGCACCGCTCCGCTGGGCCCTTCCTCTCAAGCACCGCTCCGCTGGGCACCGCCGTCTCTGCACCGCTCCGCTGGGCCCTTCCTCTCAAGCACCGCTCCGCTGGGCCCTTCATCTCAAGCACCGCTCCGCTGGGCCCTTCATCTCAAGCACCGCTCCGCTGGGCCCTTCATCTCAAGCACCGCTCCGCTGGGCACTGCTGTCTCTGCACCGCTCCGCTGGGCCCTTCCTCTCAAGCACCGCTCCGCTGGGCACCGCCATCTCTGCACCGCTCCGCTGGGCCCTTCCTCTCAAGCACCGCTCCGCTGGGCCCTTCATCTCAGGCACCGCTCCGCTGGGCCCTTCATCTCAAGCACTGCTCCGCTGGGCCCTTCATCTCAAGCACCGCTCCCCTGGGCCCTTCATCTCAGGCACCGCTTGCCCATTGGCAGAAGGGGCAGGCTCGGATCAGTGTCGGGCAGGGCTGCACGATACACTCTGGGCACCAAGACACCTCCAGTACCAGTGGAGTCTGTCATCCACTTGAGAGACTGTGGCGTTGCACTCCCCAGGATGGCACAGTGGGCAACCCACCCACTGTAGAGACTTGAGAGACTGTGGCTTTGCACTCCCCAGGATGGCACAGTGGGCAACCCACCCACTGTAGAGACTTGAGAGACTGTGGCTTTGCTCTCCCCAGGATGGCACAGTGGGCAACCCACCCACTGTAGAGACTTGAGAGACTGTGGCTTTGCACTCCCCAGGATGGCACAGTGGGCAACCCACCCACTGTAGAGACTTGAGAGACTGTGGCTTTGCACTCCCCAGGATGGAACAGTGGCCATGGAGGCCCCTCGTGGATCTGGCGTCGTGGACTCATGTGGCTGAGGTGCCCCCCCTTCCCTTCCCCCTGAGGTGCCTGTAGTTTTGCTCTCTGATGCCCCTGCAGTGTTCTCTCCAATGGATTTGGGTCTCCTGTGTGGGCTTTGCCCATGTGTTGAGGACCATTGGCCCACGTACAATGACTGAAAGCCAATTTTGACAGGACATTTTACATATGTGTATATAGTTATTGGATGTTCGAATTATTTTTTTACTTAGCCTTACAATATATTTGAATTTCATGATCATATTATTTTGTCTTTGCATTCTTCCGGGGGGTTTGGGGGGTGTCACTCTGAGTTGTTGCTCTGCATTGATGTGTAGGTAGTTGGGGGGGGGGGGTGGGTGGTGTCGCGTATGTGTGTGCCTGTAATCTTTTCTCCTCCCCCTCCCCTGTGTCGTAGGTGCAGTACTCACCAATGTCTTCTGCGCCGGCGTTCGTGCTCCTGGTAGAGGAGCAGGTAGACAATTGCTGGTAGGATGTGTAGTTCGGGTTCCCTGCTGTCCAGATTCCTCGTGGAGTGTGTAGAGGTGAGCGTTTTCCCGTTCGTAGTCTGTTTCCGCCGTGTTTTTATCGGCGGGGCTCCCGCCCCGGAAAAGGTGGCGGATTGGTGAGTTGGGATAGGGTGGGCAGTACATTGACTCCCGCCTGTCTGTTGGCGGTGACCGCCGCGCTGTTTGTTTGTCCCGCCGTGGCGGTCGGAGTGTTAAAGTGGCGGTCTCTGTTGGCGGTTTCCGCCAGGGTCAGAATTCCATTTTTTAAAACGCCAGCCTGTTGGCGGGTTAGCCGCCGCTTTAACACCTACCGCCAGGGTTGGAATGACCCCCATTGTGGCTTATGTCAGTAGAAGCCTGTCTGAAACAGAGTGTGCCTATTCTCAGCCGGAGAAGGAAACATTTTTGTGTGTTTCTGTATGGAAAATGTTTAACCATCATCACAGATCATCAGATGTTACTCATCATCTTTGGAAACCCAAAAGCCAAAGATGCTTCCCCGCTTCGAGAAATGCTGCTTGCAACTGCAAGAGGATGACTGTGATTGTACACCAGCCAGGGAAAGATCAAACCCACGCAGATTACTTTTCACAAGTGCTGCTACATCGCCACAGTTAGACATCCAAAGTGGCTGAAGGGTATCTCAACTTCATCGTAAGGTCCAGCACACCAGCAGCTCTACCCACTGAACAGATTATTGCTGCTACCAATGCAGATAAAAACATGCTCACTCTCAAAGACATCACTGCAAAGCACGCTTGGAAGAAAGGGATTCGGCCCTTTGTTGATGATGTTGAATTCCAAAAATTAAAAAAATGTACAAGCTGATTTATTTGTCACCTAAGAAGGTGTCATATTGAGAGGCTCGGGAATCGTAATAACTGAGAGCCTAAGACAGCAAGTCATTGAGCTGACCGATGAAGGACATTGTAGCCACCTGAAGAGCTCTAAGAGACCGAGTGTGATTCCATCACCTCGCTGAACAAGTTGAGAAAGAGCTGAAAGCATTTCACCCTTGTAACTGTCTATCCCCCAAGGTGACGCAACATCCATTGACAATGTCTGACCTTCCTGCTCATGCCTGGGAGAGACTTTCAGCTGACCTCTTTCGGCCTCTGGGAAATGGACATCATCTCTTGGTAGTCGTTGATGAATATTTGGGTTTCCCTTTGATGGAAGACTTATCATGGACAATCCACAACAAATTCATCGAATTGCTTTGTGACATTTTTGCAGCGTGGGGCATCCCCACTAAACTCACATATGATAATGGCCTGCCTTTAATAGCAAAGAATTCAAGGAGTGTCTTGTTCGACTCTGTCAAAAATCAAAAGAGTACACCTCTCTGGCCCCTTCCACAACAAGGGACCGGAAGACCTCAACCGTCGCCTCAGCTTCTACGCCCCCACCCGTCTCCTCCGTTCCTCGGGCCTCGCGCTCGCTGCCGTCCCTCGAATCCGCCGCTCCACGGCGGGTGGAAGGTCCTTCTCCTTCCTGGCAGACAAAACCTGGAACACCCTCCCCACCAGCCTCAGGACCACCCAGGACCACTCCACATTCCGGAGACTCCTCAAGACCTGGCTTTCCGAGCAGCAGTAACCCCCCCTTCCCCCTAGCGCCTTGAGACCCGCACGGGTGAGTAGCGCGATTTATAAATGTTAATGATTTGATTTGATTTGATTTGTTCAAAATGTTTTCCTCTTACTTGAAAGTTCTTTTTTATGCCCTGGTTTTTGATGTCTTCTGTTGTGTTATTTTTATCCATATCTGCGGTCGTGCAGGTAGCAACTGAAATAAACAATAAGGAAGAATTTATTGAACAAGAATAATTGTCCCACAACAGACAGCCTATACCATCAATAAGGGCAGTTTGTTCTTTTAAAATACATCTTTCTGTGTCGACCACATGAAGAGTGATGTTCACCCAACAGAGGGTCCCTGTCTTTATAGTTTTCTTAAGTAGTTCTTGCACTGCCACCAGTATGTACATCTTGTATGTCTCACAGCAATGCTTATTTTGACCAGGTGTTTGCTAGGGCTCAGCATCAGAGGTCATTTTAGAGCATCAGGACAGGCAGTTGTACATCTGCTGAAAAGTGCTACTCCACTGCTCGCAGGGAGTGCAGAATTATTAGGCAAATGAGTATTTTGACCACATCATCCTCTTTATGCATGTTGTCTTACTCCAAGCTGTATAGGCTCGAATGCCAACTACCAATTAAGCATATTAGGTGATGTGCATCTCTGTAATGAGAAGGGGTGTGGTCTAATGACATCAACACCCTATATCAGGTGTGCATAATTATTAGGCAACTTAACAAAAAACAAATATATACCCCTTTCAATTATTTATTATTACCAGTGAAACCAATATAACATCTCAACATTCACAAATATACATTTCTGACATTCAAAAACAAAACAAAAACAAATCAGTGACCAATATAGCCACCTTTCTTTGCAAGGACACTCAAAAGCCTGCCATCCATGGATTCTGTCAGTGTTTTGATCTGTTCACCATCAACATTGCGTGCAGCAGCAACCACAGCCTCCCAGACACTGTTCAGAGAGGTGTACTGTTTTCCCTCCTTGTAAATCTCACATTTGATGATGGACCACAGGTTCTCAATGGGGTTCAGATCAGGTGAACAAGGAGGCCATGTCATTAGATTTCCTTCTTTTATACCCTTTCTTGCCAGCCACGCTGTGGAGTACTTGGACGCGTGTGATGGAGCATTGTCCTGCATGAAAATCATGTTTTTCTTGAAGGATGCAGACTTCTTCCTGTACCACTGCTTGAAGAAGGTGTCTTCCAGGAACTGGCAGTAGGACTGGGAGTTGAGCTTGACTCCATCCTCAACCCGAAAAGGCCCCACAAGCTCATCTTTGATGATACCAGCCCAAACCAGTACTCCACCTCCACCTTGCTGGCGTCTGAGTCGGACTGGAGCTCTCTGCCCTTTACCAATCCAGCCACGGGCCCATCCATCTGGCCCATCAAGACTCACTCTCATTTCATCAGTCCATAAAACCTTAGAAAAATCAGTCTTGAGATATTTCTTGGCCCAGTCTTGACGTTTCAGCTTGTGTGTCTTGTTCAGTGGTGGTCGTCTTTCAGCCTTTCTTACCTTGGCCATGTCTCTGAGTATTGCACACCTTGTGCTTTTGGGCACTCCAGTGATGTTGCAGCTCTGAAATATGGCCAAACTGGTGGCAAGTGGCATTGTGGCAGCTGCACGCTTGACTTTTCTCAGTTCATGGGCAGTTATTTTGCGCCTTGGTTTTTCCACACGCTTCTTGCGACCCTGTTGACTATTTTGAATGAAACGCTTGATTGTTCGATGATCACGCTTCAGAAGCTTTGCAATTTTAAGAGTGCTGCATCCCTCTGCAAGATATCTCACTATTTTTGACTTTTCTGAGCCTGTCAAGTCCTTCTTTTGACCCATTTTGCCAAAGGAAAGGAAGTTGCCTAATAATTATGCACACCTGATATAGGGTGTTGATGTCATTAGACCACACCCCTTCTCATTACAGAGATGCACATCACCTAATATGCTTAATTGGTAGTAGGCTTTCGAGCCTATACAGCTTGGAGTAAGACAACATGCATAAAGAGGATGATGTGGTCAAAATACTCATTTGCCTAATAATTCTGCACTCCCTATATATATATATATATATATATATATATCAAAGGGGATATTGTCACTGGCCCACCTATATCTTGACAAAACAATGTGTGAGTGCCCACATGCCACTGGCCATGAAGCTGTCGCCGTTGGCTGGCCGAGGTCTGCTGCCTCTTGTGAGACCAGGAGAGGGGGGCCACCATACAGCTCAGAGGAACACTTACTGATTGCAGCTGGAGTTGAGCACCGATGTCTGAGATTGTGGACACGCAGTGGGCCAACCAATGGCAAGCCCATCTGTGCCGGTTTGTGCCAGGCCCGCGCCCACTGCCAGAATCATGGTCCCACCCAATTCCGAGGCTATGACGTTGCAATCTTCTGTGTCCTCAACCCTGGCTGCCGCTCTACATGCTGCTGCATCCCTGCACTACACAACACCAATGGAGCCTTCAACTGCAATCCTGTAAGTTTTCATGCACTTACCCACATCCAACACGCACCACACTGACAGCACCCAACACCCCACTCTCTCCCACTTGCACAGTCTTCCAACCACCCACACAACACTCCACACTCACATGCATACTCTGCAACATCTGCGTACTCACCAAACACACCACAGAGATCTGGGACCTACTGCACGACAATGCCATTGACATAACTTTCCTCAGGGAAGCTTAGTTGAACCCTTCATCAGCACCTGACATCAGTACAGCCATGTTCCCCCCTACAAGACTGCCTGGCAAGACAAACTTCACAAGACTGGAGACAGAATCACCATCATCCACAAGAACATCTCAGCTGCACTACCTCCACGGAGATGTCATTCTCCAGGATGGAATACCTGTTGTTCAAGGTCCACGTCACAGCCAAATTCACCCTAAGCAGCTCTCTCATCTACAGACCACCAGGACCGCACACCAATTTCACGACACTATCATCAACTTTGATGCACCACTCAAGCTCAATGCTAGTAATTACATCCTACTTGGAGACCTGAATTTCCACCTGGAAGACCACACCGAACCCAACTTAAGAGCACTCATTGAAGACTTTGGAAACCCGGGCCTCACCTGAATAGAGGGACCTACCCACATCGTCGGACACCTGTTGGACTCTATTTTCAGCAACTTCAACAACATCCGAGTCGACAAGCCCACAACAGTCCCCTGGACAGATCATGCCATTGTCAACTTTAGCATCCCCGTCCTGGTCCAACGCACATGCATCACTGCCAGACTAGCCCACCTAAACAGCAACAGTATCTTTTCTAAGGACTGGAACACCGCTTCCAACATCCAAACCAAACACAGCAACAGCCTCCCGAAAAGCCATCAAGAATTTCAACCACTGGATCACCTCTTGCGCTGACTTCGTGGCCATCCTCCAACAGCTATATAACAAGATCCAGAACCCGGGCCAGACTGATGAAACTTCACTGCAAGCAACTGGAGCACAAATGGAGAATGAGCCCATTGAACTATGCCCTAAGACGCTATCACCAAATTATCCAGACCACCAAACTTGAGCTCTAAGGTAACTATAACTCGTGCCCCCGCCATGCCGTTTTCTCATCAATAATTTCACTGCAAATGTTGCAGTAATATTATCAGTGATGTCACAGAAGATGAGTGATGTAATATGGGGGTAATCAGTGCGTGGTGAGGGCGCGAGTTATAGTTTCCTTAGAGCAAGATTTATAGTAACTTGAGAGAACTATAACTATCACTGGTGAATATCTGTGGTTTTAGAGTTTAAAGTGTTATGTTGTTACTGAACATTGTACCTCACAATAAAGTTACTTTAACCTTTATTTTTTTCAGTGAATTTCTAGGTATTTTTAACGTAAACTAATATATAATTACCATACATAAATTCAAACCCCTGCGTGCATGGCCTTTTGCGGACAGAAGTCAGGCCCTGCGACCAATCCCCCAAAGGGAGCCAACCCCACACTGCTGTCAGGAATGAAATTGCCATGTTCAGAGTTCGGGGGTTAACCCCTCGGGTGCCTTGGACAAGGTCACCTCGTCCTACACCCGGGAACCGGGGGGAGCTCTAGCGCTCCCCCCATGTGCAAGGCAGGGATGGAAGGGGAAGCCCTTCCCCTTCCACCCCGACCCCCCTGCGCGCTGACAAACACAGAGGGCCTCCTCCCATCGCGCTGGAAGCGTGGGGGAGGCCCGGAGAGGCTTCAAAGGGAAGGAAAGGAATTTCCTTACCTTTGAAGTCTCTCTGAGCGTTTCAAAAGCCGGATTGTTTGCAATCCGGCTTTTGAAACCCACTAGACACCAGGGATTTTTTTTCTTTTTCCTGAAATTGGCAAAAGGGAGCGACCCCTTGGGCAAGGGTCGCTCCCAGGGGGGGCATTTTTTTGGAAGGCCTTTTCTGCCCCCTCTGGGGTCAGATTGGCCTATTATTAGGTCGATCTGCCCCCAGGAGGGGCAGAAACCTCTAGGCACCAGGGATAATATTTTTTTTGTTTTGTTTTGTTTTTTTGCAGGTGGGGAGCGACCCCTTGGGCAAGGGTCGCTCCTAGGGGGGGCATTTTTTTTGGAAGGCCTTTTCTGTCCCCCCTGGGGGCAGATTGGCCTATTATTAGGCTGATCTGCCCCCGGGGGGGGCAGAAACCTCTAGGCACCAGGGATAAAAAAATGTTTGTTTTGTTTTGTTTTGTTTTTTTGCAGGTGGGGAGCGACCCCTTGGGCAAGGGTCGCTCCTAGGGGGGGGGCATTTTTTTTGGAATGCCTTTTCTGTCCCCCCTGGGGGCAGATTGGCCTATTATTAGGCTGATCTGCCCCCGGGGGGGGGCAGAAACCTCTAGGCACCAGGGATAAAAAAAAAATTGTTTTGTTTTGTTTTGTTTTGGTTCTTTTGCAGGTGGGGAGCGACCCCTTGGGCAAGAGTCGCTCCTAGGGGGGGGCATTTTTTTTGGAAGGCCTTTTCTGTCCCCCCTGGGGGCAGATTGGCCTATTATTAGGCCCCCCGGGGGGGGGGGCAGAAACCTCTAGGCACCAGGGATAAAAAAAAATTGTTGTTGTTTTGTTTTGTTTTTTTGCAGGTGGGGAGCGACGGGGGGTTGGGGGGGTAAATTTATTTTAGGCCATTTCTGCCCCCCCCGGGGGCAGATCGGCCTATTGTTATTAGGCAGATCTGCCCCCAGGGGGGGCAGAACCTCTAGGCGCCAGGGCAAATTTATTTTTGTGTTTTTTTGTTTTGTTTGTTTTTTACAGAGATGGGGAGCTACCCATTAGGCAAGGGTAGCTCCCCTGGGGGGCAAATTAGACCATTTCTGCCCCCCCTTGGGGGCCCATCGGCCGATTTTAGATCAATCTGGCCCCAAGGGGGCAGAATCCACTAGCCACCGGGGATTTTTTTTTGTTGCACCAATGTCACGAAGGAGGAGCGACCCCGTAGGCAAGGGTCGCTCCCAGGGGGGGTTGAGGGGTTGGGGGGCAAATTCATTTTAAGCCATTTCTGCCCACCACGCAGGCCTCCCTCCTCTTAAAAAATATGCCGGGTGGGGGGCTGCGAGCCCCTCTCCCTCTGAAAATTACCTTGAGCCCCAAAGGATGGGGGCCCCATACCCTCTCCCCCTAAATAAGATGTCAGATCCCAGGGGATGGGGCCCTGGGGGCCAAAATTAGCCTGGGGAGGGGGGCCACGCACATAAACACTCATCCTTCAGGCCCTAGCCCACCCCGGGGGGGGGGCATTTTTTCACAAACATGCACGGGACATTTGAAAAAGAAATGTTTTGGTCTCACAAGGGGTCTCTCTGGAACCCCACCACCAGGCCTAAGGAGGACAGGGTAATTCTACCCTGCCCCTTATGTCTTTCTTTTACTCTTTTTTAGGACTCAGGACTATGTCCTGAGTCCTAATGTGGCTGCCACCGCTATCTGGTTGAGGTGGTGGCAGTCAATCAGATGTCAACTTCAGAACTGTGGGGATCCGCGGAGGCTCTGCGTCTCCAGCTATACAAAGTTTTTGAGACTGAATTGCTCAAAAACTACTGAACGGATTTACACCAAAACACAAAAGCACTCTTTCGGGACCAAGATCTAGCTTTCTGCCATATTTGGTGTAAATCTGTCCTGCGGTTTAGGCTGTAGCTGTGTCTAGAGTTCATTTTTTCTCAGCCCTCGCTTCACGAATCACCCCGAAAATGTCCATGCGCAAAGTAGTTAAAAAGTAGCAATTTTTTGGGACGTTTCATGCCGATTCTTCAAATGCGCCAAAGTGATTAGCCACATAAAAATGCATTTCCTATGTGTTGCAAAGTCATCTTTTTGCCCTGTTCACCCCCATTTTTTTTGTTGCTGACTGGTGCTGATGGTAACTGACTCTGACTATGCCCGTGGCTCTGTTATCCACACCCAGGCCAGTGCTAGGGTAAAACACACACATGTAGTAGAGTACACTAGGTATTCGTGTACCCTTCCAATTGGCCTGACAGGCCCTGTAAGTCCCTAGTATATAGTAGAACAAGGGGATACAATCTGCCTATAAGCCCCTAGAATATAATAGGGCATGGAGATTAGATGCTCAGCAGTATTTCTGCACTTGGATGTGTGAACCGCTGTGTGCTTTCTGTGCTTTTAAATGCAGGCCTGCCTTGTAGCCTGTCTTTAAAAGTTAAATTCATACCATTTGCATGACAGCCCCTATAAATCCCTATTAAATAATATGGCAAGGGGGCGCCAACTACCTATAAGACCCTAGTACATAATAGGGCATGGAAGTAGAAGCCCAGCAGAATTGCTGCCCTTTGCATGTGGGCACTGCTGGAGGTTTTCTGTCATTTTTAAAAGCAGTCTGCCTCTGCAGACTTCGTTTAAATGGAAATGGCGTCCCAATTCGACTTTGGTGCTACGGCCACTTTAAATGTGATGATCTTCTTTATTTTCACATATTAGGTGTCCCCAGGGTCTCCCATAGGTGTCCCATGGGTGGGCGTTATGTACCTATAAGCAGGGGCCTTATTAAAGATATTTTACAAACCCTGGTGAGGGAACAACTGATCATTTCATTTTTCCCCCATTTTAGATACTGTGCTCCATCATTGCAATTTTGTATTTTGTTGTAAATATAGTAATGAAAAGCATAGAAAAGTAATTCAAAGACTTAAAAGATTTGTTTTGATACATCCAGCAATTTGGCATTCATGAATTTATCACAACTTGTACGGAAAATAATTATAAGGCTTTTCTTTCTGTAAGCCAAAATCCAGACTTCTAAAGGTCCCCTCTTGTTGGTCAGTGCTAACAGGATTAGCAGACCTGCTTTGAGTAGGTGATAAGTGGTGTCCAGGGTTGAGGCTATCTGGTGAAGGGCAGCTTTGGGGCTACACAGAAATGCCAGAGGGGGGGGGGGGTAATAAAACATCAAGCCTCAAAAGAGAGCAGGACAGGCAGAAAACGCCAAATCACCTTCTGGACCCCTCAGCCAGATACCAGGCTTAAGGAAGGAATTTGCAGATGTCAGAGCTATGGAAATGTGCCACACTGGGGATTGGTTTAGTCAGCTCTAACTGCTCTGCTGAAATTTCAGCCATCATGGATTTTGGAACAATGGTGCTTTCTGGGACAGGAATATGCCACACTTTGGAGGAAGTAGTCATGCAACTTAGTGTCACCCTGCATTCTACTGGTTAGGGATTCCCCCCTTCCTGATGCCCAGGAGCTAGGAATAAATATGTGAGAGGTGCATAGCCTCTCAGATCTGCTGCCTGTTACTACAAGAGGAAGAAGGACTGCACTGCTGGAGTCTGGATCTCGACTCTTGGTCTGCACTTCCGAGTGAACTGTGCCTACTGCACAATCTGGTACTACAAATCTGGGAACGGTGCCTTGCTTCAAGAAGGACACAGGAATGGACTCCCTGCATCTACAGGCTAATAGAGCTTCACCTGCATCATCCCCAGCAAGAGTCTCCAGCCTGGAGTGCATCCAGTGGACTTTTAAGTATTTGGCCAGGTGCATTGTGGGAATTGTGGCCCAACTTTCCAAGGACCATCCAGGAGATTCCAGACCCTTGGATTTGTGTTTTGGACCCATTGTACCTGCAAGGAGGACTTCAGGAAACACCTTCTAAAGTTTGGAGAATTTTGGTAAAGTTGGCGCTTTGTGTTTCTAAGCACTAGAAAGTGTTTATTCTTTAAAAATTAATATCTCCGTATTTGGTGTAAATCTGGTCAGTAGTTTAGGAGATATTAAAGGGAAGACAAATTTGTATCTGTAGGGTCGCGGATCCATTGTGACGTCTTTGCGAATAATGACAAGCACGTGCGAGGAAATGCAGAGCTCTGATTGGCTGCCTATACTTCAACCAGAAAGTGTTGGCAGCCATCTAAAAAAACACCCCCAAAAAAGGAAAAGGGGTCAGGGTAGAGTCACCCTGACCCCTTAGCTCTGGGGCTGGGCCAGGACCCGGGGTCAGTGAAAATTAAAGGAGGGGGTGCACGGGCTCCTCTTCTGGGTTTATTGTTGCCCTGGGGGCCACCACCTCCTCAAGGCTTTAAAGAAATATGATGCAAGTGGTCCCCCCGTAGCCCTAGGTACCACCACCTCCACAGGGGTACAATAAAAGAGTGAAGGAGCCCCGGGGACCACCACATCTCTGGGGCAATGCTTGTTGGAGAGGGGCCGCTCTCGAGGAACCAATAATGGCCCTGGGGGCCGCAACTCCCCTGGGCCGGCTCCTGCTATGTCCCATGGTCCCTGGGACATAGGAGCTCACAGCTCCCACCAAGCATAAGCAAAGTCTGCTTTCTGACAGCTGTCAAACAGCTCCCGCAGGCAGAAAGAGGAGTTTTCATCTGTTTCCCTGCATGCAAATATGCTATTTAAAGCATCTCCCTGCTTGTTTGAGCAATGCTGGCTCCCGCAAGACGTGGGGAGCTGGTTGGGACCGCAGGGGCCTTCACGCTCCCTCTGCGGTTGCCTTCCTGTCCTGTCACACTCTCTCTCTCTCTCTCTCTCTCTCTTTCTCTCTCTTCCATCCCATAATGGGATGGAAGAGAGAGGGAGAACAAGGGATTGTCATGGCAATGGTCTCTCCATGCAATGACTTGAAAGTGTCACATGGTGAGCTGTTAGGTTTGAATGTCATAGGCATGTTTTGCTTCCCAGCACAAGAGAGTCACTGGTGGCCTGCTGGTAAAGCATGTGAACTGTCTCCCTGTAAGTTGAAAGTTCTAATCCCAGTAACATGTCTGTTTATTTACTCATTTTTTTTAATATTAAAGATGCCTATTGGTGCAACAATTTACATCTTTTTCCCATCATACCTTTCAGTTTGAATGTCTTAGCTACGTGTGTATACCATGAAGCAAAGAGATGTCTGTCGTTTAGTGGTTAAGGTCTCAGGCCTCTACCTCAAAGGTTGAGGGTTCCTGTCTAGGTGTGTTCGAGGTCATTTCGCTGATTTATTTTCTTTTCAAATACTTAAGATACATACCAAAAGGTGATCTCACTCTTTCTAACTGACAAATTATATTTTACTTTTAAATTTGTCTCATTCTAAGTATATCATTTATCAAAGCCTAAAAACTCTCTATCTCCCTCCCTCTCACTCACTCTCTTTCAATCTGTTTCCCCGACTCACAGACCCACTCAGACCCTTACGCACCCACTCACAGACCCACCCATACACTCGCGCACCCACTCACAGACCTACTCAGACACTCATGCACTCACTCACAGACTCACTCAAACCCTCATGCACCCACTCACAGCTGCACTCAGACCCTCATGCACCCACTCACAGACCCACACAGACACTGATGCACCCACTCACAGACCCACTAAGTCACTCACACTCTCACACCCAGACAGACACTCTCACAACCACTCTCACTCCCAAAAACACTGTGTCACACCTATTCTTACACCCAGTGAGACAGGCCACGGCCAATTCCCGATAAAGGCCGTGCACAGCATGGGGCTGTGTGGTTAGGGGAGTTGGCCGTAGCATCCGGCCGCGGGCCAGACCCTGCGGCCAAGCCCCACTGTGCACAGCCTGTAGCTAACCACCGCCACACACGGCCAAAGGCTGTGCGTGGCGGCGGTTGGATTAACGTAATGAAAATGACTTTACGTTTAAAAAAACATAGAAATTCACTGAAAAAAAACAAAGGTTACAGGGACATTATAGTTAGGAAATAGAATTAAAGGTTATCTTAATAGTTACCTTAGGCCACGAGTTTTAGTAACTTGAGATAACTCTAACACGTGAATTTCTATGGTTTGTATGTTTAAAATGTGAGACTAACTTTAACGTCCCTGTAACCTTTGGTTTTTTAAGTTAGTATATTTATTTTAAAAAATTAAGATATAATTAATTTAAATACATATTGTATTTTAGGATTTTATATGCTTATATTTTCTTTTGAACCGCTGATTCTAGAGACTTAAAACGTATCCATTGTATTATGGAGGGCACAAACAAAAGCAGCCTAAAGAGGCATTCTATTGCAAAATCCTTCTTGAAATCACAGCTCCATGATTCCCGATTTCTGTGTGGAAGAGGATTGCAGAGAAATGCAGGAGCTTGCCACTGAGGGACAAATCACTGAGAGGAATAAGAACCGGCCCCCATAACAATCTACAGATGTTCATTTTTTTAAGAGACCCTTCCCTTAGGAAACAGATGAACACAACCACTTATCCAGACCACTCTGATTCAGACTTATTGTCTTTCATGCCTGCCCATTCTCAAGACTCAGATGACAATGACATAGGGCGTCCATGGGCTCCCTAAGACCCACAGTCTCCAAATCCCATTTCTCCTGAAGCCCTTCTTGATTTTTGTGTATTCCTTTTTTTGATCCTGCAGTCATTTTACACCCAGGATTGGGAGAATGGGCTCCTTCCCCTGAGATTACCTCTTTCCTAGCTCATCGGGTAAGAAAGCCAAAGGACAAGGCTAACGGTAGTAAACTCTTAGAAAAGTGAACAGGACCCCAGCTCCCTAATAAATTGACCACCACTCTGGACATAGCTTTACTCTCCAAGAAAGGTAAAGACCCCAAGAAGGTGACAGATAAAGTACTAAGACTTTGTCAAGGCAAGGTTCTACATGTTCTAGGCCCCCTGACTCAAATGATGGAGATTAACGAGGATGCAGCACTTACAGTTGCTCCGGTAAACTTACCTGTCCTTCAGTGATGGAATCAGGGGGCCATTTGTTGTTTGCAATGGTAGTGCAGCCAACTCGGCTGAAAAAAAGAAACCCATCCTCATGAGGATTGATCCCAAATTGTCAGAAATGGAAGAGATGGAGTTAGGTCTGGAAGCAGATGACCATCTGCTTGGGAATCATTTCCACATATGTGCAAACATTCACATTGTTGGGCAAGGCACAACAGAACCTAAAAAAAAGGTTTTCCCACCTCATGTTTTTCAAAGGGGCGGTTGAAGAAGAGCTCACTCTTCCAGGATTCCTTAGCAGGTCTCATTCCAACCTTCATTTGAAGGTTTGGCTGGCTTAACAAAGGACTATTGCCTAGACAGAGAGATGTTACTTCCAGCAGCGTATCTTCTGGGTCTTTCCAATTTAGTAGTGGATTGGTCTTCCAGGTTTCTGCACATCAACAGGGACTGCCCTCTCCATCCCAAAGTGTTCTGCAAAATTATCCACCTATCGTGTCCTCTTCAAATAGATCTTTTTGCCTCACATCTCCATTACAAACGTTCACTCTTCTTCAGCTAGAAACCGGACCCGGAAGCTCTGGATGTGTTTCTGCAGCAGAGGCGCTCAGTTCTGGCATAAGGGCTTCCCCCATTTACAGTGATTCTCATCTCAGAAATTCTGATTCATGTCAGAAGGGACTTAGCCTCCTTGATGTCAGTAACCCTTTTTGGTCTTCCCAGGTATGGTTCCCTCAAGTTCTGGAACTCTCTTTAGACTGTAGAATACCACCCCCACTCTGTGTTGCTTTGTCCCCTCCCACAATCGTCTCCATTGCTTATTCCCCTTCACCTTCCCATCCCCGGTCCATGTTCCTTAATCCACACCCACCTCCCCTCTGTGTTGCTTATTCCCCTCCCACTCCCTCCTTGTTGCTTATTCCCCGCTACCCTTGTTGCTTATTCCCCCCCACCGCCTGTTGTTGGTTATCCCTATCCCATTCCCCCTTTGTTGCTTATCCCCCTCCCACCTCCCACCTGTCTTGTTCATTCCCCTCCCACCCCCCCTGCGTTGCTTATTCTCTCCCACCCAGTTCATGTTGCTTATTCCCTTCATCTCCCACCCCTCCAGTCCATGTTGCTTATTCCACACCCACCTCCCGCCTGTCTTGTTTAGTCCCCTCCCATCCCCTTGTTGTCCCTGTTGCTTATTCAGCTCGGTCCCTCCCCCCGCCAACTGCCAGAAGGGAAATAAAGTGCTCTGACACAGCGCCAACACAGGCTGCTTCATATTTTGTTTTTTACCATCCCATTCACTAACAGTCGCTCTACAGTTGTTCACCCTCACCAGATT
Organism: Pleurodeles waltl; assembly: GCF_031143425.1. Taxonomy (NCBI): domain Eukaryota; kingdom Metazoa; phylum Chordata; class Amphibia; order Caudata; family Salamandridae; genus Pleurodeles; species Pleurodeles waltl. The sequence goes on along the minus strand of NC_090443.1, from coordinate 1,019,080,386 downwards.
GGCAAAGCCAATAGCTCTCCAATAGATGAGACCCATAGGTGTTGCCAATGCGTGTTTGTTTTTCCTAAGTCTGACAGCTATATTCAGACACGGGTCCTGTGCTCACTGTGCCGTAGGAATCCAGCGACATCTTCCTGCAGAGGCCCACATAAGCCAAAACCGGCCTGGCATTGCTTCTGTTCCTGCTTGGAAAGGAGCTGAATAATGTGGGGATCACAGCAATGCTAAACCAGGGACTGATAAAGCATTGAAGTGATTTCCAAATTGCCAAGATCTATTTTATGATTATCAGCAGAACTTTATTTATCATTGATGTCTCCATGGCACAGGTCTAACAACAGAGGGACAATCAGGCTTTGATGACTTCTTTCTTTCTTGTGAATAGACTCTTGTCCACTGATTTCACTCTCACCCTTCTGTCCAAGGTGTTCCTTCCAGGGCTCTTTGTGTAGTGCTTAATTTGTAAATGAAAATGTGCCAGTGCCCAAAGCTCTCCCATTAAACATGCAGCTGCTGCATTTAAATGTGCGAGCACTGAATACTGAGGCAGCGTAATTCTGAAGCCATCTCAGGCCCCTTTAATTAATTTACAGTCCGAAAGAAAGAATGGAGGAGAAGCGGACCAGAAAAGAGTGCAAGTTAAACAAGCATTTGAAATGCAACGGGTCCCGCATTTGCTCGAGTTAGAGCTGTTAAAGTTGTAAATTCCTAACTGGACTTCTAAACTGAAAAGTAAAACAGTTTCACATAAGCGAGCCGATGGCCACCATGAGCGCAAAGCAGACATGCAAAAGGAAACAGAAGTCCGCTTGCAGTGAAACGTATCGGCAAAAGTGCAATTATCCATGTAACTGGCAAAAGTGCAATTATCCATCTAACTGGCAAAACTGGAATTATCCATGTAACAAGGTCGATCTCATGCAAAGCCATAAACTACTGCCCAGCGAGATTGCCTACGAAATAAACAGAAAAAGTAGTCCAGAATCCATATGGAAAAAATGGAGCCTCGTATGTTTTCAGTAGTTGGCCGTGTGTACTCGAGGAGACTAAACACCCGAAAAGGCATGACGTATGCATGCCTTTCACTAACGAAATCAAGTGAATTTTAAAAGGCAATTCCACGAACCAACCAAACTGATGGGCAGGACATGGGCATGGTTACAAGCCCACAGAGAGATTACACCAGGGATAGAGCACTTTGCGTACTCGATCCTAAAAAGATGGGACTCAATGAAGATGCCTGCTGGGTTCCGTTAGCAAGTGTTTTAAATTCTGAGCTGTAAGGAGCTAAATAAACTGCTTGAAAGCTGTCGGTTAGATAGGATTCAATCCAGGTCAATAACTGGCCCTGACCTCAGATTCCTTGAGGCGAAGCTAGGGGTGTTTCTGGGAGATGCAGCTGTCAAACCTAGTAGTACCAAAGCCAAAGAACAACTCCAATCTGCTAGTAACTGAACATCATCAAACTTGGAAATGAGGGCAGATTCGGTACCAAGAGACAGTCGAAATCCAGGCTGAGCATCATCCAAGATGGTGTCAGTCTTCTAAAAAAGAGAGAACTGAACTGCTTGTTAATGGCATTTACGTACATTTTAACTAGGAATGGAACCGAGAAATTGGCTGATAATTACTCAGAGTGGATAGATTGGATGCTGGATTTTTCAATAGAGGAATCGCCAATGCCTCTTTCCTGAATTACAGAACATAATTTGTAGCAAAACATTCATTGCAGATCATCAAATGAGTCTGTAGCATTAGTGTGGGACCACTATGCACAATAGGAGAACGAGGGTCCAAAGGAGAATTGTATGATATTAAAGATGCTAGCCCTTCTAGTTCCTCAAAGGAAGGTAATGCAAAATTGCATAGTTGAGGATGGGCAATAATAGACTGAGGACCTGATTTAGATCTGGGTGGAGGGGAAAACTCTGTCACAAATGTGACGGATATCTTGTTCGCTGTATTACGAACTCATTATATCCTATGGGTGTCGTAATATGACGAGCGGGAGATCTGTCACGTTTATGACGGAGTATTCCCTCTGCCAGGATCAAAATCCAGCCCTGAGGCACAAGTCCAGACTCCCTGAATTAGTAGAATTGGAAAAATGAATTGCAGATGGTATTGATTTTGTCAGCAAAAATGTCATAAGGTATATTACAGAGTTACTGTGTGTGTTCTTTTTTTAGCAACTCTGCAACTGGAGCTGCCAAAGATTATTGCTTATTTGAAACATGTCTAGGTTGCATTGTGGGTGATGAGCACCCTATCTGTGTAATAATTGACCTTTGCAGTGAGAACAGTGTTTTTAAAGATCTTAAGAGCAGTCCTCATCTTCATTATCAGAGGCATAATTTACCCTCCATTCCCATGCTTATCTTTCACATTTTAGTTTGCCCTCTTTTCATAGACAGTCATCCCAGGAGGCAGAGAAGTGCAGGCAGTGACATTGGGAAACAAGACCCAGGAGCACTGTTGCAGCAGATATGCTAATATGAGAATATGCTAATGAGTTGCGTATAATGACTAATGAGAAAATTTGACATTTGATTAACAGTAATTGAAAATAACGTGTAATGTGCGAAATGTGCCCATGGGGAGTGGTCACCATCTGTGTTAACAGTACTAAAATAATGTGAAAATGTTTAATAATTGTACTAATGTGTTATAATGAGAGATATAAATTTATGATGCTTCATATCCTTAATTTAGCTATATCAGAGGCCTAGTCGGCACTGGGCCTTGCTTGCTTAAACATGGAGACGCAATGAGCTGCCGCAGACTGCAACTGGAGAAAAGAGACCTTGAACTGTACAGAGTTCACCATGAAACACTGCTAGAAAAATCTGCAAACTCAGCAGCGAACAGGAGACGATCAGAACAAATTGATACAGTTATGTGTAGAGTAGGCTAAATGTACTTTCCCAGGATTCGAACAATAGAGCTACAGACTAAGAGTTGGGAGAAACAATTTTGTTACCCGCAGAACCGAATGATGTACTCATCGACAAGAGGACCAATCATGTAAATGGAACTTGACTCTCAAAATAACGTAGACAAGTGGTAAACAAAAATTATAGGTTAGAGTCATAACCCCTGATAAAGTTGATCAATGGGCAAATTGTGGGACGGACTGAGAGACCCTAATAAAAAGTCATGACATGAGAGGAAAAAATCAGAACGGAGAGGCGAAAGTTGATGACGTCAGGAGACGCTGTCCGAAGTGCTGAAACTTGGGCTTGCTTCCTTTGAGCCTGAGTCTTATTGATGACTGATGACCTGGGGACGAAGACTGACTCGTTGCTGATCTATCTTGGATAGGTAACTATAACCTGACTGACTAATGAATGCTTTTCTTTCTAGGTACCAACTGCGCTGTTTTAAATGTTTTTCTCTTTTAGATAGCTTATTTCCAAATTAATGATTTTGACTAAATTGTTTTTCGCATGAAGACCCACTTGGTGATGCTAATTCGGAGATAGGTAGGCTGACAAGGGTGACTTAGGGTGACTTAGACTGACTGACTTATATTGCTGAATTATTCAATTTCTCAATTAATTGCTATGCTTTGTTTAACGTTAGTTGCATATTAATAAAGTGCTGAGAATTCATTGCTTATGTTGCTAATAAAATTTGGAAATCATGATATTATTGAATGAAGGTTTATGATTAGAATTGTAACTAACAGGGAATAAAACAAACTAACTTTCATATGAGTGATGGTGGTTTTTCTGATTAGATTAGTTCATGGTATTTTAAGTTGATTGGATTGATTTGTTGAAACTGTATTTTACTCGCTATACTTGACTAGGATACCCTATGCGATCCAAAAGATTCATCAACCTATACGCGTCACCTTGTAAGTTTACTTACTAAGGACAAGGCGCACTAACAGCACCAAGCTTAATGCAGATTTAATTCAATTACTAAACTCTGCATCATGGAAATCTCTCCCCACTAAAGTGACAGGAGATTTGAATTGTGTTATATACACGGGAGCGAAGTTTATAACATCACTTTTTTACTAATTACACTCTAGCACCAAAGAAAAAAAATGTACACATAAAATGGATGAACACAATTAATATGAAGCCGCGGACGTAGTGGTTACGTCCCGTGGCACAGTGCTCCTAGGCCGAGGACGTTCCCATTATGTCCTCGGTACGGAGCCTGGAGGGAGCGCTAGCGCTCCCTCCGTGGGGTTCCCCACCCCACCCCCCCAAGGCGGGGATGGAAGGTGAACACCCCTGCCCTCCCCTGCCTCCCCCTCACCCCCCGTAATGACGTCAGGTCGCACTGGAAGCCATTTGCTTCTAGTGGGGCGAAGAGAGAAACAGGTAAGTTTCTCCGGCAGGTGGGGGGTTTGGGACAAAGAGGCACCGGGGCAAAGGAAAGGCTTTTCCTTTCCCCCGGTGTCTCTTTGAGCATTCCTGCTGCCCGATCGCATTGCAATCGGGCAGCAGGAATGCCCACTAGACGCCAGGGATTTTTTATTTTTTAAATGTGTAAGCATTTGGGAGCGGCCCCTTGGGCAAGGGTCACTCCCATTTGGGTGCATTTTTATGTTGCCCATTTCTGCCCCCCTTGGGGGCGGATCAGCCTATTATTTTTAGGCCGGGGCAGAATCCACTAGACGCCAGGGATTTTTTTGTTGTTGTTGTATTTTAGTGTTTATGTGTTTTGGAGCGGCCCCTTGGGCAAGGGCCGCTCCCTTTTGGGGGCATGTTTATTGTGGCCATTTCTGCCCCCCTTGGGGGCAGATCGGCCTATTATTTTTAGGCCGATCTGCCCCCAAGGGAGGCAGAATCCACTAGACGCCAGGGATTTTTTTATTTTTGTTGTATAAAATGTTTACGTGTTTGGGAGCGGCCCCTTGGGCAAGGGTCGCACCCTTTTGGGGTCATGTTTCTCGTGGCCATTTCTGCCCCCCTTGGGGGCAGATCGGCGTATTATTTTTAGGCTGATCTGCCCCCAAGGGGGGCAGAAGCCACTTAGACACCAGGGATAGTGTGTGTGTGTGTTAGTGGAGGGGGGGCAACCCCTAGGACAAGGGTCGCCCCCCTTTGGGGGCACGTGTACCAAGGCCATTTCTGCTCCTCTTGGGGACAGATCGGCCTATTATTTTTAGGCTCATCTGCCCCCAAGGGGGGCAGAAACCACTAGAACGCTAGGGATTTTTTTTTCTATGTTTATTTATGTGGGGAGGCGTCCCCTTGGGCAAGGGGCACCCCCCCCCAAGGGGGGCATTGAACTGTTGGCCTTTTCTGTCCCCCTTGGGGCAGAAGGGCCTTTTTTTTAGGCACATCTGCCCCCAAGGGGGGCAGAAGCCACTTAGACCCCCAGGGATAGTGTGTGTGTGTTAGTGGAGGGGGGGCGGCCCCTTGGGCAAGGTTCACCCCCCCCCTTTGGGGACACGTGTACCAAGGCCATTTCTGCCCCCCTTGAGGGCAGATCAGCCTATTATTTTTAGGCTGATCTGCCCCCAAGGGGGACAGAAACCACTAGAACGGCAGGGATTTTTTAAAATATGTTTATTTATGTGGGGGGCATTGAACTGTTGGCCATTTCTGCCCCCCCTAGGGGGCAGATGGGCCTATTCTTTTTAGGCCCATCTGCCCCCAAGGGGGACAGAAGCCACGTAGGAGCCAGGGATAGTGTGTGTGTGTGGTTTGTTTTTTGTTTGGGGGTGGGCCCTTGGGCAAGGGTCGCTGCCCCTGGGGACACACTACTAAAGCTATTGTCTGCCCTCCTTGGGGCAGATAGGCCTATTTTTTAGTAGGCCCATCGGCCCCTATGGCAGAATCCACTTAGGCCCCAATTTCTAAATGCTTGATGGTGGGATGTTTGTCAACTGACGAAGTATTTGCATTTGTGATAATTTTTTTCCTCCTTTTTGTTCTAGTTCAAAGCTTTTGCTTTCTTTGCTGTGACTCCTTGCGGTTTTGGCGGTGGTTGACCTGCGGTTTGCATAGTTGCAGGTTTTAGGTAAGTAAAAACAATTTACTCCAAAGGAGTATTGTTGCCATGCATGAATGACATGTTTGTAGGTGGTGTACTAAATGCATGTTTGTGTGAAATTGTCCTTAGATTTGTGCACAATGATATTTGTGTTGTCTTATTTCTAATTTGCTTTTCTTTCTTTCTTTTTAGTGGGATATCTTTGGTGATTGCTGTGTCTGTGCAGAGTAGGTGCTGGTGATTCAAGCTGTTTCAGGCAAGTGAGCGGTATAGTTTTTGAGTTTATAACTCTTACTAATAAAACTGCACTTTATTACTTATCTTACACAGTGCTGGTTGTTGGTGGTGCATTTGTCCAGTTAATTTTCATAGGAAAGATCATGACTAGCCGCAGGATGACCGCTCAGCAGGTGGTTGGTATGCTTTTTTGTCTGATTGTCTGATCATGATTATGAGACGGACTAAGCATCTGAGGCAGAGGAGGAAGTGAGGGATTCTGGTAGTGAAGTTTCTGTCGGAGAGGAATCTTCTGATGAGGAAGCCACACTCAGTGCAGATGAAGTGCCTGTTTCAGAGGAGGACACTGATGTGCCATTAGTGCAGCAACCTGGGGCTGAAAGGTTCCCGTTAGAAGACCTGAACTCTGGGTTGCCCCAAACATGGAGCAGCCAGAGTTGCCTGCCTTTACTGGTCTTCCGGGGTGTAGAGTCAATACTGAGAACTTTTTGCCTGTCAATTTCTATCAGTTATTTGTGGATGATGTGTTTTTGGAAGAGACTGTTGAGCAGACAGATTTGTATGCGGAGCAGTATTTGAGGGACAACGCTGCTAGACTTAGGCCACACTCTAGAGCTGCCCAGTGGATTCCCACAAATTTGGAGGAGATGAAAAGGTTTTTAGGTTTGACTCTTTTGATGGGGTTGATAAGGAAGCCGTCACTGGCTTCTTATTGGTCTACTAGTCCCTTGATGGCAACAGCTATATTTCCTGCAACAATGGGTCGTAATCGGTATTTGCTTCTTCTTAGGATGCTGCATTTTATTGACAATGCATTAGCCTTGCCACAAGATCACCCTGATTCTGACCGTCTTTTTAATATTAGGCCTGTCCTTGATCATTTTGTAGATCGTTTTTCAGAGGTCTATTTTCCAGGCAAAGAAATAGCTGTGGACGAGTCTTTGGTCCTCTTCAAGGGTCGTTTGGTTTTTAGGCAGTACATTCCTAGCAAGAGGGCACGATGTGGAATTAAATTGTATATGCTTTCTGAAAGTAGTACAGGATATGTGAATAATTTCCGTGTCTACACTAGTAGGGATTCCAGTATTGACCCCCCTGGTTGTCCTCCCACTTTTGGAGTTACTGAGAAAATTGTGTGGGAACTTGGTAGACGACTGTTCAAGAAAGGTCACCATTTGTATGTAGATAACTTTTACACTGGAGTGCAGTTGTTCAAGGAATTGTTTAGAGTGGACACTGTTGCCTGTGGCACAATTCGTTGTAACCGGAAAGGCTATCCAAGGGAGCTTGTCTGTAAAAAAACTTCAGAGGGGACAGTGCAGTGCCTTGCGGAATGATGAGCTGCTAGCTTTGAAGTTTTCAGACAGGAGGGATGTCTACACGCTAAGTACCATCCATGATGAGAGTACTTCCCCCGTGACTGTTTGGGGCCAGGTTGCTGAAGTGCGCAAACCTATGTGCATTTTAGATTATAATAAGCACATGGGAGGTGTAGATAGAGTTGATCAAAGGTTGGAACCTTATACTGCTATTCCTAAGTCTTACGTCTGGTATAAGAAGTTAGCAATTCACCTCTTCCACTTAGCAACTTTTAATGCTTTTATTGTGTTTAAGGATAGGTCTCCAGAGTCAAAGATGACATTTGTGAAATTTCAGGAGTCAGTGATAGAGAGCCTTATTGTGGTGGAACAGGCCAGAGTTCCTAGAGAAGCAGTGGTGGAGGATGTGGCTAGATTGAAAGGTCGCCACTTTGCTGAGCACATTCCTCCCACACCCAAAAAAGACTTTCCAGCTAAGAAATGTAGAGTGTCTTTTCAAAGAGGTATCCGGAGGGGGACTCGAATGTACTGCCCAGATTGTCCTTCAAAGCCTGGGCTGTGTGTGGGTGGTTGTTTTAAGAATTACCACACCCAGAAGAATTACTGGGAACAACATGAGTGTAAACCCATGTCTGTTTTGTATTTTCATGTGTTCAGTTTCATGGTTAGCATTTCTGTCATGTACTTAGTTAGAGCTTTTGTGTTTGTAGTTTTGTAATTATTTCTAATTAGTTAGGGGTTTCTTTGTTTAAAAAAAAAAAAAAAGTGATGCTATTGTGTGTGGAGTGGGGCTTGGCTGAGGGTGTACATAGTGTACATATTGACTTGCTGTTGGCTACTGCAACACACTTCCAGCCAAACACCAGTCCACACACTCCCATCAGCTGGTGTGATTGTTGTATCAGGCATGTGGGCGTATGTAAGTGATGGGCCCTTGAGTGGCGCTGTCTGTCGATGTGAGTGTTGTAATGTGCTGGGCCCGTGGCTGGCGGTGTGAATGGTCTTGTGCATCTCATGTATGAAAGGTGTGTGAATGGACTGTAAAGCGGTTGTCCTCCCACTTTTGGAGTTACTGAGAAAATTGTGTGGGAACTTGGTAGACGACTGTTCAAGAAAGGTCACCATTTGTATGTAGATAACTTTTACACTGGAGTGCAGTTGTTCAAGGAATTGTTTAGAGTGGACACTGTTGCCTAGTGGCACAATTCGTTGTAACCGGAAAGGCTATCCAAGGGAGCTTGTCTGTAAAAAACTTCAGAGGGGACAGTGCAGTGCCTTGCGGAATGATGAGCTGCTAGCTTTGAAGTTTTCAGACAGGAGGGGTGTCTACACGCTAAGTACCATCCATGATGAGAGTACTTCCCCCGTGACTGTTTGGGGCCAGGTTGCTGAAGTGCGCAAACCTGTGTGCATTTTAGATTATAATAAGCACATGGGAGGTGTAGATAGATGTAGGAGGCTGGACTGGCTTGTAGTGAGTACCAAGGGGTACTTGCACCTTGCACCAGGCCCAGTTATCCCTTATTAGTGTATAGGGTGTCTAGCAGCTTAGGCTGATAGATAATGGTAGCTTAGCAGAGCAGCTTAGGCTGAACTAGGAGACGTGTGAAGCTACTACAGTACCACAAGTGTCACTTGCACAATATCATAAGAAAACACAATACACAGTTATACTAAAAATAAAGGTACTTTATTTTTATGACAATATGTCAAAGTATCTTAGAGTGGACCCTCAGCAAGAGGATAGCAAATATACACAAGTTATATGTACACAATACCAAAAATATGCAGTATAGTCTTAGAAAACAGTGCAAACAATGTATAGTTACAATAGGATGCAATGGGGACACATAGGGATAGGGGCAACACAAACCATATACTCCAAAAGTGGAATGTGAACCACGAATGGACCCCAAACCTATGTGACCTTGTAGCGGGTCGCTGGGACTATTAGAAAATAGTGAGAGTTAGAAAAATAGCCCTCCCCAAGACCCTGAAAAGTGAGTGCAAAGTGCACTGAAGTTCCCCAAAAGACAAAGAAGTCGTGATAGAGGAATAATGCAGGAAAGACACCAACCAACAATGCAACAACTGTGGATTTCCAATCTAGGGTACCTGTGGAACAAGGGGACCAAGTCCAAAAGTCACAAGCAAGTCGGAGATGGGCAGATGCCCAGGAAATGCCAGCTGCGGGTGCAAAGAAGCTTCTACTGGACAGAAGAAGCTGTGGTTTCTGCAGGAACGAAAATGGCTAGAGACTTCCCCTTTGGTGGACGAATCCCTCTCGCCGTGGAGAGTTGTGCAGAAGTGTTTTCCCGCCGAAAGAACGCCAACAAGCCTTGCTAGCTGCAAATCGTGCGGTTAGCGTTTTCGGACGCTGCTGAGGCCCAGGAGGGACCAGGAGGTCGCAAATTGGACCAGGAGAGAGAGGGGACGTCGAGCAAGACAAGGAGCCCTCTCTGAAGCAGGTAGCACCCGGAGAAGTGCCAGAAACAGGCACTACGAGGATGCGTGAAACGGTGCTCGCCGAAGTTGCACAAAGGAGTCCCACGTCGCCGGAGACCAACTTAGAAAGTCGTGCAATGCAGGTTAGAGTGCCGTGGACCCAGGCTTGGCTGTGCACGAAGGATTTCCGCCGGAAGTGCACAGGGGCCGGAGTAGTTGCAAAAGTCGCGGTTCCCAGCAATGCAGTCTAGCGAGGTGAGGCAAGGACTTACCTCCACCAAACTTGGACTGAAGAGTCACTGGACTGTGGGAGTCACTTGGACAGAGTTGCTGGATTCGAGGGACCTCGCTCGTCGTGCTGAGAGGAGACCCAAGGGACCGGTAATGCAGCTTTTTGGTGCCTGCGGTTGCAGGGGGAAGATTCCGTCGACCCACAGGAGATTTCTTCGGAGCTTCTGGTGCAGAGAGGAGGCAGACTACCCCCACAGCATGCACAAGCAGGAAAACAGTCGAGAAGGCGGCAGGATCAGCGTTACAGAGTTGCAGTAGTCGTCTTTGCTACTATGTTGCAGTTTTGCAGGCTTCCAGCGCGGTCAGCAGTCGATTCCTTGGCAGAAGGTGAAGAGAGAGATGCAGAGGAACTCTGATGAGCTCTTGCATTCGTTATCTAAAGTTTCCCCAGAGACAGAGACCCTAAATAGCCAGAAAAGAGGGTTTGGCTACTTAGGAGAGAGGATAGGCTACTAACACCTGAAGGAGCCTATCAGAAGGAGTCTCTGATGTCACCTGGTGGCACTGGCCACTCAGAGCAGTCCAGTGTGCTGGCAGCACCTCTGTTTCCAAGATGGCAGAGGTCTGGAGCACACTGGAGGAGCTCTGGACACCTCCCAGGGGAGGTGCAGGTCAGGGGAGTGGTCACTCCCCTTTCCTTTGTCCAGTTTCGCGCCAGAGCAGGGTCTAAGGGGTCCCTGAACCGGTGTAGACTGGCTTATGCAGAATTGGGCACATCTGTGCCCAAGAAAGCATTTCCAGAGGCTGGGGGAGGCTACTCCTCCCCTGCCTTCACACCATTTTCCAAAGGGAGAGGGTGTAACACCCTCTCTCAGAGGAAGTCCTTTGTTCTGCCATCCTGGGACAAGCCTGGCTTGACCCCAGGGGGGCAGAAACCTGTCTGAGGGGTTGGCAGCAGCAGCAGCTGCAGTGAAACCCCAGGAAAGGCAGTTTGGCAGTACCAGGGTCTGTGCTACAGACCACTGGGATCATGGAATTGTGCCAACAATGCCAGGATGGCATAGAGGGGGCAATTCCATGATCTTAGACATGTTACATGGCCATATTCGGAGTTACCATTGTGAAGCTACATATAGGTAGTGACCTATATGTAGTGCACGCGTGTAATGGTGTCCCCGCACTCACAAAGTTCAGGGAATTGGCCCTGAACAATGTGGGGGCACCTTGGCTAGTGCCAGGGTGCCCTCACACTAAGTAACTTTGCACCTAACCTTTACCAGGTAAAGGTTAGACATATAGGTGACTTATAAGTTACTTAAGTGCAGTGTAAAATGGCTGTGAAATAACGTGGACGTTATTTCACTCAGGCTGCAGTGGCAGGCCTGTGTAAGAATTGTCAGAGCTCCCTTTGGGTGGCAAAAGAAATGCTGCAGCCCATAGGGATCTCCTGGAACCCCAATACCCTGGGTACCTCAGTACCATATACTAGGGAATTATAAGGGTGTTCCAGTAAGCCAATGTAAATTGGTAAAATTGGTCACTAGCCTGTTAGTGACAATTTGAAAGAAATGAGAGAGCATAACCACTGAGGTTCTGATTAGCAGAGCCTCAGTGGGACAGTTAGTCACTACACAGGTAACACATTCAGGCACACTTATGAGCACTGGGGCCCTGGAGAACAGGGTCCCAGTGACACATACAACTAAAACAACATATATACAGTGAAAAATGGGGGTAACATGCCAGGCAAGATGGTACTTTCCTACACAACCCCCCCCCCAAACGAAGGACAATAAGACTAGCCATGACCTGATGAGTCTTCATTGTCTATGTGGAAATATCTGGAGAGTCCATCTGCATTGGAGTGGCTACTCCCAGGTCTATGTTCCACTGTATAGTCCATTCCCTGTAGGCATATGGACCACCTCAACAATTTAGGATTTTCACCTTTCATTTGTTTTAGCCAAAGTAGAGGTTTGTGGTCTGTTTGAACAATGAAGTGAGTGCCAAACAGGTATGGCCTCAACTTCTTCAGAGCCCAGACCACAGCAAAGGCCTCCCTCTCTATAGCAGACCAACGCTTTTCTCTAGGGGTCAACCTCCTACTAATAAAAGCAACAGGTTGATCCTGGCCCTCAGAATTAAGTTGTGATAGGACTGCCCCTACTCCTAATTCAGATGCATCAGTTTGGACATAGAATTTTTTAGAGTAACAAGGGCTTTTCAGGACAGGTGCAGAGCACATGGCCTGCTTCAGCTCCTCAAAAGCTTTCTGACAGTTTGCTGTCCATAATACCTTTTTAGGCATCTTCTTGGAAGTGAGGTCATTAAGAGGGGCTGCAATGGAGCCATAGTTCTTAATGAACCTCCTGTAATACCCAGTGAGGCATAGGAAGGCTCTCACCTGAGTCTGTGTAGTAGGGGGAACCCAATCAATAATTGTTTGGATTTTCCCCTGAAGTGGTGCAATCTGTTCCCCACCAACCAGGTGTCCCAGATAAACCACCTTACCCTGCCCTATCTGGCACTTTGAAGCCTTGATAGTGAGGCCTGCCTTTTGCAGGGCCTCTAAAACTTTCCATAGGTGGACCAGGTGCTCATCCCAGCTGGAGCTAAAGACAGCTATATCGTCCAGATATGCTGCACTGAAAGCTTCCAGCCCTTGCAGGACTGTGTTCACCAACCTCTGAAAAGTGGCAGGTGCATTTTTCAAACCAAAAGGCATTACAGTGAACTGGTAATGTCCTCCAATGGTTGAAAATGCAGTCTTAGGTTTAGCAACTTCTGACAATTTGATCTGCCAATACCCTACAGTCAAGTCAAAAGTGCTTAGATACTTGGCAGATGCCAGTGTATCTATGAGCTCATCTGCCCTGGGTATAGGGTGAGCATCAGTTTTGGTTACAAGGTTGAGACCTCTATAGTCTACACAAAACCGCATTTCCTTCTTTCCATCTTTGGAATGGGGTTTTGGTACAAGTACCACAGGAGAAGCCCATGGACTTTCAGAGTGCTCAACCACTCCTAGTTCTAACATTTTCTGGACCTCTTGCTTTATGCAGTCCCTGACATGGTCAAGCTGCCTATAGATTTTACTTTTGACAGGCAAGCTGTCTCCAGTATCTATAGTGTGCTCACACCAAGAAGTGGTACCTGGCACAGTAGAGAAGAGTTCAGAGAATTGATCTAGGAGATTTATGCAATTATCTTTCTGCTCAGCAGTCAGACAATCAGCCAAAACTACACCTTCCACAAGAGCATCTTGTTCTGTGGAAGAGAAGAGATCAGGTAGAGGATCACTGTCTTCTTCCTGTCCCTCATCAGTTGCCATGAGCAGGGTGAGATCAGCCCTGTCATAGTAGGGTTTCAGGCGGTTTACATGGAGTACCCTAAGGGGACTCCTTGCAGTGCCTAAGTCAACTAAATAGGTGACTTCACCCTTTTTCTCAACAATTGTGTGGGGTCCACTCCATTTATCTTGGAGTGCTCTTGGGGCCACAGGCTCCAAGACCCACACTTTCTGCCCTGGTTGGTACTGAACCAAAACAGCCTTCTGATCATGCCATTGCTTCTGGAGCTCTTGGCTGGCCTGAAGGTTTTTACTGGCCTTTTTCATATACTCAGCCATCCTTGATCTGAGGCCAAGTACATAATCCACAATATCCTGCTTAGGAGCTTTTAAAGGTTGTTCCCAACCCTCCTTCACAAGTGTTAGTGGACCCCTAACAGGGTGTCCAAAAAGAAGTTCAAAGGGGCTGAAGCCCACTCTTTTCTGGGGTACCTCCCTGTAGGCAAAAAGGAGGCATGGTAGAAGGATATCCCATCTCCTGCGGAGTTTTTCAGGGAGACCCATAATCATGCCTTTGAGAGTTTTGTTAAATCTCTCCACCAGTCCATTTGTTTGTGGATGATAGGGTGTTGTGAACTTATAAGTTACACCACACTCCTTCCACATGGCCTTTAAGTATGCAGACATGAAATTGCTTCCTCTGTCTGATACTACTTCCTTTGGGAAGCCCACCCTGGAAAATATTCCCAGGAGGGCCTTTGCCACTGCAGGAGCTGTAGTGGTCCTTAAAGGAATAGCTTCAGGATATCTTGTGGCATGGTCCACTACCACCAAGATGAATCTATTGCCTGAAGCAGTAGGAGGGTCAAGGGGGCCAACTATGTCAACCCCTACCCTTTCAAAGGGAACCCCAACCACAGGCAGTGGAATAAGGGGTGCCTTTGGAGTGCCACCTGTCTTGCCACTGGCTTGACAGGTTTCACAGGACTTACAAAATTCCTTTGTGTCCTCAGACATCCTAGGCCAATGAAACAAGGGAACAAGCCTGTCCCAAGTTTTCATTTGTCCCAGATGCCCAGCTAGGGGAATGTTGTGAGCCAGTGTTAGGAGGAACTTTCTGTACTCCTGAGGAATCACTAATCTCCTGGCAGCTCCAGGTTTAGGATCCCTTGCCTCAGTGTACAAGAGGTTGTCCTCCCAGTAAACTCTGTGAGAGTCACTGACATCCCCATTAGCCTGTTTGACAGCTTGCTGTCTCAGACCCTCTAATGTGGGACAGGTTTGCTGTGCCACACTCAGCTCCTCTCTGGCAGGTCCCCCTTCACCCAAAAGCTCAGCAGTATCTGCTTCCAGCTCCTCTGGTGTAGGTTCTGCACAGGGAGGGAATTCTTCTTCCTCTGAAGTTGAATCCACTGTAGAGGGAGGGATAGTAGGAAGTGGTTTGCTTCTACTAGCCCTAGCTTTAGGGAGCACTTGGTCCATTGTTCCAGGATCCAAGCTTCCCTGTCCTTTTTGCTTTTTGGCCTGAGCCCTGGTTAAAGCAAAAATATGCCCTGGAATGCCCAGCATTGCTGCATGGGCCTCCAACTCCACATCTGACCAAGCTGATGTCTCCAAATCATTTCCTAGTAGACAGTCTACAGGTAAATCTGAGGCTACCACAACTTTCTTTGGACCAGTAACCCCCCCCCAGTTGAGATTAACAACAGCCATGGGGTGGCTAAGTGTGTTGTTGTGAGCATCGGTTACTTGGTACTGGTGACCAAGTAGGTGTTGTTCAGGGTGGACCAGTTTCTCTATGACCATAGTCACACTGGCACCAGTGTCCCTGTAGGCCTGAACCTCAACACCATTTATTAGGGGTAGCTGCCTGTACTTATCCATATTAAGTGGACAAGCAGCTAAGGTGGCTAAATCAATAGCTCCCTCAGAGACTAACACAGCCTCTGTGGCCTCCCTAACAAGGCCAACCCCAACTAAGTTACCAAAAGTGAGCCCAGCTACTCCCTTGGATTGTCTATTAGTAGGTTTGCTCCCACCACCACTGCTATTAGTAGGGACACTAGGTGTAGCAGTAGGGGTTGTAGTGGTAGGAGGCTTGGTGCTTTTCTTTGGACAACTGGAATCTGTTGCCCAATGGCCTTTTACTTTACAAAAATAGCACCATGGTTTCTTTTCCTTGTTCTGATTAAAGGAGGATTTGGACCCACCACCCCCACCAGAGTGTTTTTGTGGGCCTGATGAAGACTCATTTTTAGATTTGTCCCCACCCTTGTCTGAAGACTTACCATCCTTCTTTTTGTTGCCATCTTTGTCACCCCCTGTATGAACTTTTCTGTTCACTCTTGTTCTGACCCATTTGTCTGCCTTCTTTCCCAATTCTTGGGGAGAGGTCAGATCAGAGTCCACCAAGTACTGGTGCAACAAATCAGACACACAATTATTAAGAATATGCTCTCTCAGGATCAAGTTATACAGGCTTTCAAAGTCAGTAACCTTACTGCCATTTAACCACCCCTCCAAGGCCTTCACTGAATGGTCAATTAAATCAACCCAGTCTTGTGAAGACTCCTTTTTGGTCTCTCTGAACTTTATCCTGTATTGTTCAGTGGTTAAGCCATAACCATCCAGGAGTGCATTCTTAAGAACTTGGAAATTATTGGCATCACTTTCTTTCACAGTAAGGAGCCTATCCCTACCTTTTCCACTAAATGATAGCCATAGGATAGCAGCCCACTGCCTTTGAGGGACATCCTGTACAACACAGGCCCTCTCAAGTGCAGCAAACCACTTGTTAATGTCATCCCCCTCCTTATAAGGGGGAACTATCTTGTGCATATTCCTGGAATCATGCTCTTTTACAGGATGACTATGGGGAATACTGCTGCTGCCACCATGGGTTTCAAAACCCAATTTCTGTCTTTCCTTCTCTACTTCTAAGGATTGTCTATCTAAATCCAGCTGTTGCTGTTTAAGCTTCAGTCTGGATTGCTCCACTCTCAATCTATTGAGCTCCCTTTCTAACATTCTGTCATCAGGGTGGGTGGGAGGGACATTCCTAGACACAGAAGTATGGTGAGAATGGACAGAAGGAGACCTGTCCCTTACAGAAGCCACCCTAACAGCTTGGCTAACAGAAACATTACTACCAGTGTGGTGAGAATAAATGCTTTTGCTATGATGTGAGACAACACTATTTGTATGGTGTGGCTCTCCATCATTACCAACTATGCTAGACTGTCTAGTAATGGGCAGGCTAGGAAGTTTCTTTCCTGAATCTTTTCCTGGGGGAGACCCTGAATCAGATTGGGAACTATTAGGTACTTTTTCAACAGATGAGGCACTTATGGCCTTATCTTGTTCTCTAAGCATGTTAATTAACAATTCCAAGGAAGGATTCTTCCCTACACTCAAACCTCTCTCTATGCAGAGACTCCTTGCTCCTTTCCAGCTAAGGTGATCATATGCAAGTTTGGACAGATCAACATTTTGGCCTGTGCCAGACATTTTTAGAGAGAGTTAAAAGTGATAGAAAAAGAGAAAAAAGTTTTCAGAACTTTTTAGAAAGACAGAAAAAAACTTTTTAAACTTTTAAGAACTTTTTGAAAGTTTAGAAGTACTTTTCAGCACTTTAGAAAAGAGTGAAAAGAGGAAATGCAAAACTTTTTAGCAATGTGTACACACACTGAACTTGTTTTGTATATTTTTCTCTTATGAAAAGTACAATGACAAGAGTGGTAAGTAGTCTCAAAGCACTTATCCCACCGCTGCACAACCAATTTAGGAGGCTGGACTGGCTTGTAGTGAGTACCAAGGGGTACTTGCACCTTGCACCAGTCCCAGTTATCCCTTATTAGTGTATAGGGTGTCTAGCAGCTTAGGCTGATAGATAATGGTAGCTTAGCAGAGCAGCTTAGGCTGAACTAGGAGACGTGTGAAGCTACTACAGTACCACAAGTGTCACTTGCACAATATCATAAGAAAACACAATACACAGTTATACTAAAAATAAAGGTACTTTATTTTTATGACAATATGCCAAAGTATCTTAGAGTGTACCCTCAGCAAGAGGATAGCAAATATACACAAGTTATATGTACACAATACCAAAAATATGCAGTATAGTCTTAGAAAACAGTGCAAACAATGTATAGTTACAATAGGATGCAATGGGGACACATAGGGATAGGGGCAACACAAACCATATACTCCAAAAGTGGAATGTGAACCACGAATGGACCCCAAACCTATGTGACCTTGTAGAGGGTCGCTGGGACTATTAGAAAATAGTGAGAGTTAGAAAAATAGCCCTCCCCAAGACCCTGAAAAGTGAGTGCAAAGTGCACTGAAGTTCCCCAAAAGACAAAGAAGTCGTGATAGAGGAATAATGCAGGAAAGACACCAACCAACAATGCAACAACTGTGGATTTCCAATCTAGGGTACCTGTGGAACAAGGGGACCAAGTCCAAAAGTCACAAGCAAGTCGGAGATGGGCAGATGCCCAGGAAATGCCAGCTGCGGGTGCAAAGAAGCTTCTACTGGACAGAAGAAGCTGCGGTTTCTGCAGGAACGAAAATGGCTAGAGACTTCCCCTTTGGTGGACGGATCCCTCTCGCCGTGGAGAGTCGTGCAGAAGTGTTTTCCCGCCAAAAGAACGCCAACAAGCCTTGCTAGCTGCAAATTGTGCGGTTAGCGTTTTCGGACGCTGCTGAGGCCCAGGAGGGACCAGGAGGTCGCAAATTGGACCAGGAGAGAGAGGGGACGTCAAGCAAGACAAGGAGCCCTCTCTGAAGCAGGTAGCACCCGGAGAAGTGCCAGAAACAGGCACTACGAGGATGCGTGAAACGGTGCTCGCCGAAGTTGCACAAAGGAGTCCCACGTCGCCGGAGACCAACTTAGAAAGTCGTGCAATGCAGGTTAGAGTGCCGCGGACCCAGGCTTGGCTGTGCACGAAGGATTTCCGCCGGAAGTGCACAGGGGCCGGAGTAGTTGCAAAAGTCACGGTTCCCAGCAATGCAGTCTAGCGAGGTGAGGCAAGGACTTACCTCCACCAAACTTGGACTGAAGAGTCACTGGACTGTGGGAGTCACTTGGACAGAGTTGCTGGATTCGAGGGACCTCGCTCGTCGTGCTGAGAGGAGACCCAAGGGACCGGTAATGCAGCTTTTTGGTGCCTGCGGTTGCAGGGGGAAGATTCCGTCGACCCACGGGAGATTTCTTCGGAGCTTCTGGTGCAGAGAAGGCGGACTACCCCCACAGCATGCACAAGCAGGAAAACAGTCGAGAAGGCGGCAGGATCAGCGTTACAGAGTTGCAGTAGTCGTCTTTGCTACTATGTTGCGGTTTTGCAGGGTGCCCTCACACTAAGTAACTTTGCACCTAACCTTTACCAGGTAAAGGTTAGACATATAGGTGACTTATAAGTTACTTAAGTGCAGTGTAAAATGGCTGTGAAATAACGTGGACGTTATTTCACTCAGGCTGCAGTGGCAGGCCTGTGTAAGAATTGTCAGAGCTCCCTATGGGTGGCAAAAGAAATGCTGCAGCCCATAGGGATCTCCTGGAACCCCAATACCCTGGTTACCTCAGTACCATATACTAGGGAATTATAAGGGTGTTCCAGTAAGCCAATGTAAATTGGTAAAATTGGTCACTAGCCTGTTAGTGACAATTTGAAAGAAATGAGAGAGCATAACCACTGAGGTTCTGATTAGCAGAGCCTCAGTGGGACAGTTAGTCACTACACAGGTAACACATTCAGGCACACCTATGAGCACTGGGGCCCTGGAGAACAGGGTCCCAGTGACACATACAACTAAAACAACATATATACAGTGAAAAATGGGGGTAACATGCCAGGCAAGATGGTACTTTCCTACAATAGAGTTGATCAAAGGTTGGAACTTTATACTGCTATTCCTAAGTCTTACGTCTGGTATAAGAAGTTAGCAATTCACCTCTTCCACTTAGCAACTTTTAATGCTTTTATTGTGTTTAAGGATAGGTCTCCAGAGTCAAAGATGACATTTGTGAAATTTCAGGAGTCAGTGATAGAGAGCCTTATTGTGGTGGAACAGGCCAGAGTTCCTAGAGAAGCAGTGGTGGAGGATGTGGCTAGATTGAAAGGTCGCCACTTTGCTGAGCACATTCCTCCCACACCCAAAAAAGACTTTCCAGCTAAGAAATGTAGAGTGTCTTTTCAAAGAGGTATCCGGAGGGGGACTCGAATGTACTGCCCAGATTGTCCTTCAAAGCCTGGGCTGTGTGTGGGTGGTTGTTTTAAGAATTACCACACCCAGAAGAATTACTGGGAACAACATGAGTGTAAACCCATGTCTGTTTTGTATTTTCATGTGTTCAGTTTCATGGTTAGCATTTCTGTCATGTACTTAGTTAGAGCTTTTGTGTTTGTAGTTTTGTAATTATTTCTAATTAGTTAGGGGTTTCTTTGTTTAAAAAAAAAAAAAAGTGATGCTATTGTGTGTGGAGTGGGGCTTGGCTGAGGGTGTACATAGTGTACATATTGACTTGCTGTTGGCTACTGCAACACACTGCCAGCCAAACACCAGTCCACACACTCCCATCAGCTGGTGTGATTGTTGTATCAGGCATGTGGGCGCATGTAAGTGATGGGCCCTTGAGTGGCGCTGTCTGTCGATGTGAATGTTGTAATGTGCTGGGCCCGTGGCTGGCGGTGTGAATGGTCTTGTGCATCTCATGTATGAAAGGTGTGTGAATGGACTGTAAAGCGGTTGGTGCCTTGACGTGGCTTTACAGCTAACGAGCTGTGAGTCATTGGTTCCGTTTTTTGGCCTTTCAGTTATTAACAGTGCATTTAATTTTTGTGAAATCTCTTGTTAATAAAATTTGATCCACTGAAGCATCACTTACCCTCGTGCAAATCCAACCAGTATGTGTGGTAAAAATGACAAAACCTGCTCCGCTGTAATCAGGCGTCACAGCACACCTGTGACATGCTAGGTGCCTCGGGTGGGACCCCGATGATGAAGCATGCCACCAGCTTGGTTGGTGTGTGAGAGGTCTTTTTCACATAACCTAAGTGCGTTTCTTTTCACAATTTTAGTGTTTGGCACATCACAGACGTATGTGGACATATCAAAACGATATATTACAAAACTACCTGTGTTTGGGGGAGAGGGGGCACCTATGTTTTTGGTCCTGGGTGCCGCCATCATCTAGGGAAACCTACCAAACCCAGACATTTTTTAAAACTAGACACCCCAAGGAGTCCAGGGAGGTGTGGCTTGCGTGGATCCCCCAAAATTTCTTACCCATACTCCTCTGCAAACCTCAAAATTTGCTTAAAAAAGCATATTTTCCTGACTTTCGTTTGTACAATCACCGCTCCAGCACAAAATTCCTACTCCCCAGCATTCCCCTCCATCTCCCAAGTAAAAAGACACCTCACTTGTGTGGGTCCCCAAAGCAGAGTCAGCCTAAAGATGTATAAAAGAAGAATATGTCCTTATCAACTTGCTGTGCTGTCTCCTCTATCTCTACAAGTTGTTGGCCTTATTCTGTTGCAGGCACCTGGCCCACCCACACAAGTGAGGTATAATTTTTTCGGGAGACTTGGTGGAACGCTGGGTGGAAGGGAATTTGTGGCTCCTCTTAGATTCCAGAACTTTCTGTCACCGAAATGTGAGGAAAATGTGTTTTTTTATCCAAATTTTGAGGTTTGCAAAGGATTCTGTGTAACAGAACCTGGTCAGAGCCCCACAAGTCACCCCATCTTGGATTCCCCTAGGTCTCTAGTTTTCAATAATGCACAAGTTTGGTAGGTTTCCCTAGGTGCCGGCTGAGCTAGAGGCCAAAATCTACAGGTAAGCACTTTGCAAAAAACACCTCTGTTTTCTGTAAAAAAATGGGATGTGTCCACGTTGTGTTTTGGGGCATTTCCTGTTGCAGGCGCTAGGCCTACCCACACAAGTGAGGTATACTTTTTATCGGGAGACTTGGGGGAACGCTGGGTGGAAGGAAATTTGTGGCTCCTCTCAGATTCCAGAACTTTCTGTCACCGAAATGTGAGGAAAATGTGTTTTTTAGCCAAATTGTGAGGTTTGCAAAGGATTCTGGGTAACAGAACCTGGTCAGAGCCCCACAAGTCACCCCATCTTGGATTCCTCTAGGTCTGTAGTTTTCGAAAATGCACAGGTTTGGCAAGTTTCCCTAGGTGCCGGCTGAGCCAGAGGCCAAAATCTACAGGTAGGCACTTTGCAAAAAACACCTCTGTTTTCTGTCAAAAAATGTGATGTGTCCACGTTGTGTTTTGGGGCATTTCCTGTCGCGGGCGCTAGGCCTACCCACACAAGTGAGGTATAATTTGTATCGGGAGACTTGGGGGAACGCTGGGTGGAAAGAAATTTGTGGCTCCTCTCAGATTCCAGAACTTTCTGTCACCGAAATGTGAGGAAAATGTGTTTTTTAGCCAAATTGTGAGGTTTGCAAAGGATTCTGAGTAACGGAACCTGGTCAGAGCCCCATAAGTCACCCCATCTTGGATTCCCCTAGGTCTCTACTTTTCAATAATGCACAGGTTTGGTAGGTTTCCCTAGGTGCCGGCTGAGCCAGAGGCCAAAATCTACATGTAGGCACTTTGCAAAAAACACCTCTGTTTTCTGTCAAAAAATGTGATGTGTCCACGTTGTGTTTTGGGGCATTTCCTGTTGCGGGCGCTAGGCCTACCCACACAAGTGAGGTATCATTTGTATCGGGAGACTTGGGGGAACGCTGGGTGGAAAGAAATTTGTGGCTCCTCTCAGATTCCAGAACTTTCTGTCACCGAAATGTTAGGAAAATGTGTTTTTTAGCCAAATTGTGAGGTTTGCAAAGGATTCTGGGTAACAGAACCTGGTCAGAGCCCCACAAGTCACCCCATCCTGGATTCCCCCATGTCTCTAGTTTTCAATAATGCACAGGTTTGGTAGGTTTCCCTAGGTGCTGGCTGAGCTAGAGGCCAAAATCTACAGGTAGGCACTTTGCACAAAACACCTCTGTTTTCTGTAAAAAAATGGGATGTGTCCACGTTGTGTTTTGGGACATTTCCTGTCGCAGCCGCTAGGCCTACCCACACAAGTGAGGTATAATTTTTATCGGGAGATTTGGGGGAACGCTGGGTGGAAGGAAATTTGTGGCTCCTCTCAGATTCCAGAACTTTCTGTCACCGAAATGTGAGGAAAATGTGTTTTTTTAGCCAAATTGTGAGGTTTGCAAAGGATTCTGGGTAACAGAACCTGGTCAGAGCCCCACAAGTCACCCCATCTTGGATTCCCCTAGGTCTCTAGTTTTAAAAAATGCACAGGTTTGGTAGGCTTCCCTAGGTGCCGGCTGAGCTAGAGGCCAAAATCTACAGGTAGGCACTTTGCAAAAAACACCTCTGTTTTCTGTCAAAAAATGTGATGTGTCCATGCTGTGTTTTGGGGCATTTCCTGTCGCGGGCGCTAGGCCTACCCACACAAGTGAGGTTTCATTTTTATCGGGAGACTTGGGGGAACGCTGGGTGGAAGGAAATTTGTGGCTCCTCTTAGATTCCAGAACTTTCTGTCACCGAAATGTGAGGAAAATGTGTTTTTTTATCCAAATTTGGAGGTTTGCAAAGGATTCTGGGTAACAGAACCTGGTCAGAGCCCCACAAGTCACCCCATCTTGGATTCCCCTAGGTCTCTAGTTTTCAATAATGCACAAGTTTGGTAGGTTTCCCTAGGTGCCGGCTGAGCTAGAGGCCACAATCTACAGGTAGGCACTTTGCACAAAACACCTCTGTTTTCTGTCAAAAAATGTGATGTATCCATGCTGTGTTTTGGGGCATTTCCTGTCGCGGGCGCTAGGCCTACCCACACAAGTGAGGTTTCATTTTTATTGGGAGACTTGGGGGAACGTTGGGTGGAAGGAAATTTGTGGCTCCTCTTAGATTCCAGAACTTTCTGTCACCGAAATGTGAGGAAAATGTGTTTTTTTATCCAAATTTTGAGGTTTGCAAAGGATTCTGGGTAACAGAACCTGGTCAGAGCCCCACAAGTCACCCCATCTTGGATTCCCCTAGGTCTCTAGTTTTCAATAATGCACAAGTTTGGTAGGTTTCCCTAGGTGCCGGCTGAGCTAGAGGCCACAATCTACAGGTAGGCACTTTGCACAAAACACCTCTGTTTTCTGTAAAAAAATGGGATGTGTCCACGTTGTGTTTTGGGGCATATCCTGTCGCAGCCGCTAGGCCTACCCACACAAGTGAGGTATAATTTTTATCGGGAGACTTGGGGGAACGCTGGGTGGAAGGAAATTTTAGGCTCTGCTCAGATTCCAGAACTTTCTGTCACCGAAATGTGAGGAAAATGTGTTTTTTTAGCCAAATTGTGAGGTTTGCAAAGGATTCTGGGTAACAGAACCTGGTCAGAGCCCCACAAGTCACCCCATCTTGGATTCCCCTAGGTCTCTACTTTTCAATAATGCACAGGTTTGGTAGGTTTCCCTAGGTGCCGGCTGAGCCAGAGGCCAAAATCTACATGTAGGCACTTTGCAAAAAACACCTCTGTTTTCTGTCAAAAAATGTGATGTGTCCACGTTGTGTTTTGGGGCATTTCCTGTTGCGGGCGCTAGGCCTACCCACACAAGTGAGGTATCATTTGTATCGGGAGACTTGGGGGAACGCTGGGTGGAAAGAAATTTGTGGCTCCTCTCAGATTCCAGAACTTTCTGTCACCGAAATGTTAGGAAAATGTGTTTTTTAGCCAAATTGTGAGGTTTGCAAAGGATTCTGGGTAACAGAACCTGGTCAGAGCCCCACAAGTCACCCCATCCTGGATTCCCCCATGTCTCTAGTTTTCAATAATGCACAGGTTTGGTAGGTTTCCCTAGGTGCTGGCTGAGCTAGAGGCCAAAATCTACAGGTAGGCACTTTGCACAAAACACCTCTGTTTTCTGTAAAAAAATGGGATGTGTCCACGTTGTGTTTTGGGACATTTCCTGTCGCAGCCGCTAGGCCTACCCACACAAGTGAGGTATAATTTTTATCGGGAGATTTGGGGGAACGCTGGGTGGAAGGAAATTTGTGGCTCCTCTCAGATTCCAGAACTTTCTGTCACCGAAATGTGAGGAAAATGTGTTTTTTTAGCCAAATTGTGAGGTTTGCAAAGGATTCTGGGTAACAGAACCTGGTCAGAGCCCCACAAGTCACCCCATCTTGGATTCCCCTAGGTCTCTAGTTTTAAAAAATGCACAGGTTTGGTAGGCTTCCCTAGGTGCCGGCTGAGCTAGAGGCCAAAATCTACAGGTAGGCACTTTGCAAAAAACACCTCTGTTTTCTGTCAAAAAATGTGATGTGTCCATGCTGTGTTTTGGGGCATTTCCTGTCGCGGGCGCTAGGCCTACCCACACAAGTGAGGTTTCATTTTTATCGGGAGACTTGGGGGAACGCTGGGTGGAAGGAAATTTGTGGCTCCTCTTAGATTCCAGAACTTTCTGTCACCGAAATGTGAGGAAAATGTGTTTTTTTATCCAAATTTGGAGGTTTGCAAAGGATTCTGGGTAACAGAACCTGGTCAGAGCCCCACAAGTCACCCCATCTTGGATTCCCCTAGGTCTCTAGTTTTCAATAATGCACAAGTTTGGTAGGTTTCCCTAGGTGCCGGCTGAGCTAGAGGCCACAATCTACAGGTAGGCACTTTGCACAAAACACCTCTGTTTTCTGTCAAAAAATGTGATGTGTCCATGCTGTGTTTTGGGGCATTTCCTGTCGCGGGCGCTAGGCCTACCCACACAAGTGAGGTTTCATTTTTATTGGGAGACTTGGGGGAACGTTGGGTGGAAGGAAATTTGTGGCTCCTCTTAGATTCCAGAACTTTCTGTCACCGAAATGTGAGGAAAATGTGTTTTTTTATCCAAATTTTGAGGTTTGCAAAGGATTCTGGGTAACAGAACCTGGTCAGAGCCCCACAAGTCACCCCATCTTGGATTCCCCTAGGTCTCTAGTTTTCAATAATGCACAAGTTTGGTAGGTTTCCCTAGGTGCCGGCTGAGCTAGAGGCCACAATCTACAGGTAGGCACTTTGCACAAAACACCTCTGTTTTCTGTAAAAAAATGGGATGTGTCCACGTTGTGTTTTGGGGCATATCCTGTCGCAGCCGCTAGGCCTACCCACACAAGTGAGGTATAATTTTTATCGGGAGACTTGGGGGAACGCTGGGTGGAAGGAAATTTTAGGCTCTGCTCAGATTCCAGAACTTTCTGTCACCGAAATGTGAGGAAAATGTGTTTTTTTAGCCAAATTGTGAGGTTTGCAAAGGATTCTGGGTAACAGAACCTGGTCAGAGCCCCACAAGTCACCCCATCTTGGATTCCCCTAGGTCTCTAGTTTTAAAAAATGCACAGGTTTGGTAGGCTTCCCTAGGTGCCGGCTGAGCTACAGGCCAAAATCTACAGGTAGGCACTTTGCAAAAAACACCTCTGTTTTCTGTCAAAAAATGTGATGTGTCCACGCTGTGTTTTGGGGCATTTCCTGTCACGGGCGCTAGGCCTACCCACACAAGTGAGGTTTCATTTTTATTGGGAGACTTGGGGGAACGCTGGGTGGAAGGGAATTTGTGGCTCCTCTTAGATTCCAGAACTTTCTGTCACCGAAATGTGAGGAAAATGTGTTTTTTTATCCAAATTTTGAGGTTTGCAAAGGATTCTGTGTAACAGAACCTGGTCAGAGCCCCACAAGTCACCCCATCTTGGATTCCCCTAGGTCTCTAGTTTTCAATAATGCACAAGTTTGGTAGGTTTCCCTAGGTGCCGGCTGAGCTAGAGGCCAAAATCTACAGGTAAGCACTTTGCAAAAAACACCTCTGTTTTCTGTAAAAAAATGGGATGTGTCCACGTTGTGTTTTGGGGCATTTCCTGTCGCAGGCGCTAGGCCTACCCACACAAGTGAGGTATACTTTTTATCGGGAGATTTGGGGGAACGCTGGGTGGAAGGAAATTTGTGGCTCCTCTCAGATTCCAGAACTTTCTGTCACCGAAATGTGAGGAAAATGTGTTTTTTTAGCCAAATTGTGAGGTTTGCAAAGGATTCTGGGTAACAGAACCTGGTCAGAGCCCCACAAGTCACCCCATCTTGGATTCCCCTAGGTCTCTAGTTTTAAAAAATGCACAGGTTTGGTAGGCTTCCCTAGGTGCCGGCTGAGCTAGAGGCCAAAATCTACAGGTAGGCACTTTGCAAAAAACACCTCTGTTTTCTGTCAAAAAATGTGATGTGTCCATGCTGTGTTTTGGGGCATTTCCTGTCGCGGGC